>NW_019211458.1:23271249-23322660 GCF_002443255.2 Varroa destructor | reverse complement strand
TTGTTAATACATGCATACGGTGCTTTTTACGATAGCTTTACGTTCCCGCACGCGGACTCCGGTTTCACTGCGCGACTGATGGTTGGTTGACTGGCCGGATGGTCAGTTAGCAAGTATTAACTCGTTCGTTCGAAAAGCCCGCTTCGCTACCCTCTAACGTCAAATACGTTTCTCATGCTTTTATCATGGGCATGATACACGTTGTCGAGGCTCACATTTACATCACAGAGAAGCAGCAACAACAAGCACAATGCGAAACACGCTAAACACTAGCTGCCTGTTAATGTCGATGAATGATCTCATCGCTGCATGCGGAGACAAGACATGCGGGGCGCTGTTAGCCAGAAAGTCAGTGAAGGATCAGGCCCAATGAAAATACATATATTCCTCTTTCAATAATGGCCTCTATGTTTTAAGCTTGATGCCCGGTATCGCCGTTAGGCGTTCCATCAGGCAGACGGCTGACTCCCAGCATGAAACGGAGCCTGTCTATGCTTGGGTCCGAATCTAGACCACAATGTGCCCCTAAGACTTGAGAGCAAATACGTTGCCCACTAAGCTATCACGGGACTTTATTATTTCAATAATGGCCGATCTGAACTGCAACCAGCATAGCAGTCAAGACTAGAATTAACACTTCTCTCAGTAAAGCCTTGTTTGTTAGTGCTGTTTTTTAGTAGCGTAGTTTCGCGGCAACGAGTTCCTTGTCGGACAGTTATTGCTAGGATTGTTGTGGCTATGGAAAAAAGAGCCTGCATTTGATAGTATTTCTATCGTTACTACCAAATTTCTCTAAAAATTAAATTGGGTATGCATACTGTTAGATCCTCATGAAAGGTATATGTCTGAATGAAATATCTATCTATAAAAATATCTATATGAAAGGTATGCACATAGATTATTATTATCGTGGGTGATATGAGAGCGTTTATCGATTAGACTACACTTGCTCGTTAGCAACCATGTACTATCTTCTAGTGGTGAAAAAATGATCGTTTCTGTCTTATCATACTTGGGGCATGTCTTAGAGCGATTAGTCGAATTCAACATAAAATAGGCACATTTGCCTCCATGTTTGCGAAGACAAACGTATTAGGGATCTTTTAAATTAAGGAACGTTTGCACATTGCATAAGTCAGTGAACTCGATTTACGCACGAGCATACTCGACGTTTTGACAATGGACATTGTGATGCGTAATGCAACTTCACTAGGCGAGGTACACATGGCACGTATCATGCATGTCGTGCACCTGTAAGATGACTGGGACGTTTATCTGGGTCATCTGAGCTTGCTTTGATTCTTTGTAAACGATTGATGAGAACGCTATTTAGTTGTAACCGATCGCTTCGAACTGACGCATCTACGTCATGGACACGGTGTAAGTGGAGATTTTACAGAATAGATAAAACTCGGACTTCTTGGAATTGCTGTGACTAACTTGAAATTCGACGACAACTGTTACTTACTTATTTGTCTTCGTTTGTTGCTAATGCACTAGTGGGTAAAGGACGCGGAATTTATCCTTAGGTGCGAAGGTTGTATGAATAGTCGGTGCAAAGTGGCTTCAATAAGCTGGTGCGTAAGATAAGGTTTTACTATGAATGAAATGTTTGATAACACGTACAATTTCAATGTGTCTCTGCTATTTTTTTCGGCCCTTATACGGTTCTTCCTTATGCTTTCTATTACTAGGTTATGTCAATCACTGTGCGATGCAAATCTTTATTATAATTAATTATTATTAATTAAGCTTATTCCATTCAGCACCAGAGGTCTCAAATCGTAGTCATTATAGCTATTAATTATAGTTAAAGAATAAACGATACAGTATTTCTATGTTAGACAAGCGCTAATTAAGCGATTATAGGTAAGATAGAGACATAATTTGCCATTACCTGAATCGGTCGACAACAGCAATAGTTCACTTCTCTTGGAAAGAATATGCACGTAATTATTCAATGGAACAACGACGTGCCTGCCCACGTTGTGTTGATATTGTAAGGCCTTAACAATATAGACCATTCCCTAATTTTCGGTAAACTAAGACAGTAGCTTTTAAGCATTGTATCATCTACTAAACAAACTGTCAACATAAGCCTTTGTATATCAAGGCCGTTAGCAAAAATCTTAAAAGCAAGATTAACAATATCCTTGTTTATGATATTAGTGTTACCTTTGCTGCTCTACCTGTGTAATTAAAGAGTTACTTTTGTTCCACCAGACCTCAGACAGCATCTCCGGCTGTAGAAGTCGTTCCAGCTGAAACTCTCAAAAAGCTCGAAGAAGGCTTTCAAAAACTTCAAAAAAGCCAAGAATGCAAGTCATTGCTGAAGAAGCATCTGACACGAGAGGTATTCGACAAACTCAAGCTACGTAAGACTTCAATGGGTGCCACTCTTCTCGACGTGGTTCAATCTGGCTTTGCCAATCTCGACTCCAGCATCGGCGTGTACGCGCCGGATACCGAGAGCTACACCGTTTTTAAGGAGCTGTTTGACCCTATCATCGAGGAATACCACGCTGGCTTCAAGCCTGAAGACCACCATCCTGCAACGGTTTATGGCGACATGGAGAAATTCGTGAACTTGGACCCAACCGGAAAGTACGTTATTTCAACCCGAGTGCGTTGTGGCCGCTCGATAAATTTGTTTCCTCTGAACCCGTGTATGACAGAAGATCAGTACAAACGTTTGGAGTCTGACGTCTCCGCCGCGCTGAATCAGCTCGAAGGGGAGCTCAAGGGCAAATATTACAGTCTTACTGACATGTCTAGCAGCACGAAAGAACAGCTGATCAACGACCACTACCTGTTCAAGGAAGGGGATCGTTTCCTGCAGGCGGCTAATGCATGTCGATACTGGCCAAATGGTCGTGGCATCTATCTCAACGAGGGAAAAACTTTTGTGGTCTGGGTCGGCGAAGAGGACCACGTGCGAATTATCTCCATGCAGAAGGGAGGCGATCTTAAGACGATCTACTCCCGACTGGTAGCCGCCGTCAAAACGCTTGAAAAATCTCTTTCATTTGTGCACGATTCCCGTCTCGGCTGGGTGACTTTCTGTCCGACGAATCTTGGCACGACAATACGTGCTTCAGTACATGTCAGATTACCGAAGCTGGGCGCTAATCGCCAACAACTCGAAGATATTGCAGCGAAATACCACCTGCAGGTTCGCGGCACCCATGGTGAGCATACGGAATCAAAAGACGGTGTGTACGACATCTCAAATAAACGACGATTGGGAGTCACAGAGTTCCAAGCTGTAATGGAAATGCAAGAGGGTGTCCTGGAGCTAATCAAGCAGGAGCAGGATCTCAAATAGGATTGTCGCATGTTTTTCGTTCAAATCTATCACGTTTATTATTAAGACAGAATTTGGTCTCCTTTAACAAAAAGTAAAAATTATTTATCGAGATATGGATATCGAGATAGGGAAAATATGCGATAGAAGCGAAAGGGATATGCTAGGATGAGGTTAATTTAATAGGCATATGTGTATCTTTGTTTTGAGTTTGTCATAGTAATTCAACTCGACAATGTGCAGAATAAAGGTAATAGGTAATTTTTATTTATTAAAACGGCGTATTACTTCAGTTGATCACGCGTGGCCTTTTTTTTCACACTCCCATCTAATATGTCGGTATACATTTTATACTGACTACGTTTTACTACGCTAAACAAGATATTAGTTTAGACACCGATGGATTTTTTTCTAGAATCCGACTGCACGAATGTGTTTATATACGACTTGGTAAAAACGTAATTATCCGCACCAGTTATTATTATAACAAAACAATGTACAAGTTAGTTCCAATGAGTGCGTCGAGTGTTGATGAATGACAACGTCATGTAGGATGGTAATGCTCTGGGCATCACCTGCCTTTACCTGTATTGGCCAAAAAAGCATTTTAAAAAGAGCGCACACATTGTTGAAGACAATTACATGTTCTTGCAGCCGATTACTTTAGTACTATAGCGAGATCGTGTTAGTCGTTCTTGTAGATGCACGCCCTATAGCGGTAGCATCTCTTGCTGGCTCCCCTGTTTTCTGAATCCAACATGGTTCGGTAACGGCTGGCCAGACGTTGATCTGGCCAGCTCACTGTCAGCGACATTAAGATACGTACACTTTTTCCTTGAGGTGATATGGTCATCTTCTTCGGCAAAATGTTCACGTCTGCACTCAATGAAAACCGTAAGGCAAATTACAGTAAATGCAGGGTAAACCCCATATATATATTTATTGATATTTCAGAAAAGTCATACTGAGCAACCTAGCGTTAGGTCAACAAGAAGTCACACTAACGGTTTAACAAAATTTTTTTTTTTAATTTTAAGAAAAAAATCACATACGAATTCATTCTGCCTATGTGCAGTTCGAGAGTATCCCCTTTTGGAACTTGAGTGTGCGGAACTTACGGCGGGTTTTCTAAATCCTGGATACTTACGTCACACTGTGTCTCTTCAGTAGAATTTCACGAATATCATTTACAAGATTTGACTGGCCTCTCGGCTCTTAAACTCTGGCGATTTTTTAAATTCTTCAAGCTCTCTCATTCTATTATTATTGCATTCAATCCTATTAATATACCTACAACATTTTTTCGTGTCCGGCCTGTTTTCGTTTTGCTTAAGCTGACACGCTAAGAATCATCTGCGAAAGGCCCAGCGATTTCCGTGTTGAATTGCATCCACTTTTCGATATTCCGCTTCTTGTTTTCGTCTTATGGCCGAATGCGGTTTCTTTTCGTGTCATCAGGATCATTCAACGCAGTCGGCGAGCGAGCATGATCTAGTGATGAGTGTATTGCCGGGTTTCTGACCAAATATGCCCGCATGTTTAGGACTCTAGAAAGAAGGATATAGTTGTTTAAGGTACGCTCGTATGTAGTCAACAAATACCCCGATGTTGAAGTTATTTGTGGTAGGTCGAACTTATCGTGCAGTGCTTAGCTCTTTTGGTCGCCTGTTTGGCTACAGACAAATGCGGTGAACTACTGCTTCATTCCGGCGTCCAGTGTTTGTCATTTCGAACTAATAGGCCTGTGTGTGTCTTGCTTTGTTGAACTATTGGAATGTAGACGGCCTGGCCGTTTGAAGGCACACAAATTCCTACCCTAAAAAGTACGGTGTGATAAAGCAACAGCTATTGCAATCGTGCTATTCTCTGAAGGGGACCTCGCCTGTTTTCACAAAACGTTTCCTCTCAAGGAATGAGCGTTCATATAAGCCATTTAGCAGGTTTCCATTTTGGTAGCAGCGATGTCTGTGTCGAAAAAAACCTGTCAATCTCATTTAAGGAATAAATCAGCTCGGTAGCGAGACTCGTCATGGCCGCTGCTTATTCACATTCAGCTGCTGTTGTTGTTACCTTCTAGTGGCTAGGCAGCCGGTGCTTTCTGTGTTAAGTAGGCGTACAAGTCAAGCTTTCTGTTCGCCAATCGCTCATTGTGTCCTGTCTACACAACCGTGCATAGTGGCGTGCAGATATGTATACATATATATATATGTACATGCATATATACACCTAGCAGCTGTTACCGGCAACTTATACCGGTGCCTATTAACCCAGGCCTCATCCGATATAGGTTTGTCAGCCCCGAAAAACGTCTGCAATCGCAAGCGTCGCTCGGTGCCATTTTTCAACCAGACATACTAAGGAAGCAGAAGATGAAGTAACAGGGGGAGAGAAAGAGAGGAGCCTTTCGCAAACAAATGATTGTTGCTAATCGACACAAGCAGAACGTAAACAGAAGCATGTTACATGAGCTGGATAGTATGCTTGCGACGCAGTATCGGTAGTAGTTGCTGGCCAGCCGGATGCGGAGAGTAGGCCATCTCAAAGCTGATGAGTTCGTGAGCCTGGCTGGCTGTGGTGGGCTTCCGTCGATTTGCGGTGATCGTGCTACGCACGACTGTGGTGGCACCATTGGTTGACTGAACGAACGGAGGAAGATCGGAAAAGACGACACATATGACAGCGACGATAACACCCGATCTGAGTCGGGTGGTCTACCGAGCCGGTTAAAGCTGTGCTGTCGCGGCCTTTGCGGACACACTGGAACCGTAGCCGCACGCGCTACTAGCGCGAACGTCAGCTTTCTATGTCGCTTCTAAAAGTAATGTCAATAGAATGAAGGGTAAGCCTTAACAGCGCTAGGCAACCATGCCGGCGTCAGCAGTTGGTTCTTGCCTGCAATAAGAGTCTCATCATAGATTCATCCTACTTACGTTTGATCTGCCAGACTCGAACCTACAATACTATGTTCTTAACGATTAACCCACAAACCGGTTGTAAAACTTTTGTCTTCCGATAATATATCTGGTACGCAGGGATTGCCACAGTAGAAGAGCTATATCTGTGTATAGATATGCTGTGTCGTCATTGGGAAAGCATATTTGTTACATTGCTCGTATTGTTAAGCTTGCTCGTGCAACCTGTCGTTTACGAAGGACAAAGAATATAAAAAGCTCAGGGGAAAAAGCGCTCAGTTTGTGTGAATGGACTGGTTGCTATGTAAAGGACCGAAATGTAATATCTGAACTCTTTTCGTTTCCATCAGTCGTTCACCGGATAGCTTTAATATACTGTTATAAAGTTTAACTTTTGCTTCGTATCTATTACACCTACTGTATGAAAAACACATTGCAGTGATGTCTTTCATATATACGAATTGTGACTTCTTACGCGGGTATCCAAGGGGGTAAAAATTAAATTCGTTTTCAAAAGGCCAGGTGATGAAATTGTTACGCCGATTAACACGAGTGAATGAATTCGTCTAATTTGGTAAAATCATAACAAAGATCTTCAGAAAACTAACCCATATTTCAATAGTGGCAGTAGCTGCCTTGAGGGCTATTGCAACGCTACGAACTTGCTAAAGAGCGGTCCGTCTAAGCTGGGGGAGAGCTGAGCGTCATAACAACAATAACAGGTGCGTCTCAGCGCAATCATTCCATACCAAACAACAAAAAGCCTTCCTAAAGGCCAAACGAGTCAAACACCAGTGACCTCGCTAGCACCACAAAGATCCAGCTGTTCCGTCGGCTTGCTTAGGAAGTATGTTTTTCTAGATTATTCACTATATTTATGGCCGACTATTAGGATATAACTCTAGCTGGAAATCTATCGCATGTACACGGTGCTTTATAGACACAGAAATCAATGGAAACATCTGTGAACGCGTAGAGAAAGGGCCTCGTCTGCGAATAACAGCTAGAGTCTGCAGCGTAATTGTGTGCGCGCCCAAATAAACAACACACATAATCATAGCGTTATTAGGCTTAGTTATTTATCCTCTTTGAAGTGCTATCTTCTCTGCCCCTATTAAATGCCTTAATCATTAGATCATGGAACGCGCTTCTGATAACAACACCATGCGATGAATTTAGACTTGTGCCTTATGAGCAGAAAACGAACAGACATACATTGTCTTCTACCGAAATCATAAAACGTTCTGAAACGGCCTCATAGACGAAACCTCTATGTGAAACAGTCTCAGTAGAACTTTAAAAAAATGCGATTTATTTCACTGATTAGTTCTACAGGTTTTAACTTTAGCGCCTATCGGTAGATGGTTGCGTCCGTCACAAAGGTTCAAATGAAGCTTTTACTAGCGATTTTTACGATAAGATAATTGGAGATTTTCGAAAATTCAAATTGGAAA
This sequence comes from Varroa destructor, assembly GCF_002443255.2. Classification (NCBI taxonomy): domain Eukaryota; kingdom Metazoa; phylum Arthropoda; class Arachnida; order Mesostigmata; family Varroidae; genus Varroa; species Varroa destructor. The sequence goes on along the minus strand of NW_019211458.1, from coordinate 23,314,990 downwards.
ACATTTCAACTGGTTGCTTTATCGTTGAACGAAGAGAAATTAAATAAATAACGCCACTTCCGAACAGATGCTATTACGGCTACAGGGTAATTTGTTAGAAAACACATATTAGTTACGTCTGTTATCTTGGTTTTTGTTGTCCAATAGAGCGATTCGTATATACAATATACGAATCGGTCTCTTTTGCCCTGCGTGAAGCAATGAGTTCCAACTGGAGTAGTGAGGATTGATTGTATCATTGCAGGCGTGTTATGCCGCTGCGCGATCAGCGTGTACGAAGCATGCACTCTTCGCGAGTTTAATAATAGCCGGTAGATTTATTATATTAGCGGCTTTTGGGTACTGTGATGATTGAATGGCATTTATTTATTCTATCCAACTCTCTATAGAGCTATCAAAGATGACTATTGATAATACAGCAACAGTACCCATCGCAACGGCGTTAAGTAACGGGTTGCTCGAATCTGAACAAAGATATATGTCTAGCTCATGATAATAAATGCCCCTTTCATTAACTGCGAACATTTTTACGCTAGATTAGCGTTTCGTTAAAGCGTTTAATAAAAAAAAATGCCAATCGTATATCTGACTGAAAGGTTAAGACGTTTTGTTTTCACTGGACCGTTGCCAGCGGGTCATAGTCTCTATGAGTAAAATATATCTTTGACTACCTTAAAAGTTGAGCCGACTCGAAAAGCCCTTGCATTGGTTTTCTATCAGTTTACAGAAATCGCCGCGACCCAGTTTAGTTCCCATCGGAGAAGGCACTTTGCAGGTCGCCATTTTTCGACGCTTCTGTCTTCGCCAACAAATGCAGGTGGGACAAAAGCAAATGAGGTTTGTCAATCAGTCGCTTGCTTGTCATAAACCTTGAGGCCTACCATTACAGTTTGTCCGCAGCCGAATCTACCCATCGGAGAAAGTCTTCGTCAGATCACTTCACTTCGTAAGCGAACATTAAATATGCAGTCACTTAGGAGCTTTCTGTGGTTTTATAGGTTAGCTACCGTGTCCTAACCTAATCTAATTTACTTTATTTTTCATTGACTCAAATGACAAATCGTGAAACGATTGGGTTCCCTTAGTGAAATCAATCAAGTAAGGTCCGAAGGTTAAAAAAGTGGAGAGGACATGGTTGTACATGTACAAATATCCAGGAGTTCGATTATTCTACTTCCTTCTGCTGTCGCTCACGATGGATCACACGGTCAATACGACCATAAGCATGCGTTAGTTAGTTATCCAATCAGTCCGATCAGTCGATCCAGCTGGGATCCGTCATTTGCTGAGAGGTTTTAAATAGCGCCATTGCACAGAACAATGTCTTACAACAGCGCCAGTTCGTACAATTGTTGAAATAAACGCCACCCTACAGTTAACTTGGCCCTGCCTAGACGAGCTAAGCGAGCACGATGCGGCAGATAGACGCGACCTGGTTGAAAGACGACGATATTCGATGGAGAACAGTGTTATTCCCGCACGTTCGATAATACCGAAGCGCGCCAATGCTATACTTATACACAGACCGCGCTATAAATAAGCCCAGTTTTATATATATACACATCTATATGGCATTGCGTAAAGATTACCCAATGCTAGCTATTATATAAAGGTTCTTCTCTAGTTTTTTTTCGATATTGCTCAGAAGGATATATATAGTTACATGCCTTGCTTCGATGTAAATCGCTACGTGCGTAGTATTTGCAGTGAATCTGCTGTTTGTTTAAACGTCTGTGAGTTACGGTATTCTTTGGCGTTCGTGTTTTGCATTAATTTACACAGATGTAGATACGGACCAGCAAAGCATTTTGAAAATGATTTATTAAATTCAAGATGGCAATAACGGGCATGAATATTTTTGGTTTAATATGTACTTCATTAACTCTTTACACACACTGAGGGTCTTATTAGATTTATGAGCTACTAAACACGATTTAGCGAAGCATACGGCAGCAAGCGTGTAAAAAATTTGGGCTTAAAGGACAAAATCGGATATATAAATAGCGGAATACCGTCCGATTCTTGAGTTCACATCAGATAATGTTCATGGCGCGATTAATGTTATTTTCGCTATCAGGGATACCAAGATTAGATAAGCTTTAACGCTTCTTTCCTTAGACTAGCAGGCTGGGCTTGTGAAGTACAGGTCAAAAAAAACCTGAACGCCAGAACCCCATCCCTCGTTCACGATGATCCTCAACGAGCTAGTTCGAATGAGTCACTTTAGCCTCGAGTACAGCTTGTCGCCGCAAGCGACATCAACAGTAATTAATAACCGTCGTCACTGTTTCCTTTGATGTTTTCTTTTCAGGCTAATATTATACACAATACAATAAAACGGTAGTACTCTTGACGAGTATCTGATGCTGACGAAATGCCGCAGGTCGGAAGCACGAGTACTGATGCAGATTTGCGACCTATTCCAGCGTTAGCCTGTATCAAGTATACATCCGGCACGAACTTTTTGTTGTCCTAAAAGATTAGCTGATTTTAATTTAAAAACAGTGAACGCTAGAATTGCACCGAAAAGGCTTCAACACCTACCATCACGTAAGCTACTCGAGCAGACTCACGCTGACAGCTGACCTGAACAATTTTCTCATGTACCTGTAAGACTATCAATCACGCGTACCGGAAACGTATTTCAACAAGAAGCGCCCAACTCGAGCGTATGTGGGTGTCTTACGACAGGTATAGCGCGTCCGCGCGAATTAATCACGAAAAGCAGGTGCGACTTTCTTTCCAGCGTAATTTGACAACGAACTGCTTTCAACGCAATTGCCCTTCAACCAACTACATAATCTCGCAGAGAATTACGCTTTTCTACTAGTGGATTTCGTAAATTCAGTCATACTGAGGGTAGCTGCAAAATCTATCGAAATCAATGGGTTCCAAACTTCGTTCGGTCCCCAGTTAAATCTACTCCCGACCGCTTTTATTTTACATAAAAGAAATAGAAAATTAAAGTTTTTTTTTTTTCATTCGTTACATATGTCAGCAAACTTTAAAGACGGCTTTATAGTAAATATCCGCTGGCGTATTTCCAGTTCATGTTGTCAGCCCCTCGTGCTCGTCGTTCAGCCACTAACTACGAAAGCCCACGCTCGTGTCTCGAAGCACGCGCGAACTGTATCGGTCCAGAGCATTCGTTCTGGCAAAAATTGACCCTACGTACGACTTCAGTGGCCACAGTAAACAGCATGTACCATTTTGCCGCAGTCTCATCTTTACGCTCATCCTTAAATGACCAACTAAGCAGTACGGCAAATAAATTTCTCTCTAACACTATATTCTTCTAGTTACTGAATCATATAAACTAACAAACAAATTAAATCTCGCTCGAAGTACAATAATAGAAGAAGCGGCAGACCAGTGAATTTATGTCATCACTCAGTCGTTCCGCGCTACGATTTTGATGATATCACAAAATACGTTGTTAATATCAATGCTCTTATTGGTAATCCGTAATGTTGATTTTTCCTTACTAAGTTGATGATTGCTCTTCTTAAAAATAATTGTCTGTAGACACCGAAGGCAGTCAAACGTGCTGCATATTCAACTCTAGTTTCGTCGCAAACAGAAAAATAGATGATCAGTCCTAACAGACGCATCGGTTTTTTGCGGAGGCGGTATTCTGTCGCCGACTGACGCTGTCCAGACGAGACGGCGACTTTTGCCTTTGATTTCTCGCTCTGTTGCGTCAATAGTTTCTACGCTAGAAACAGAGAATACTATATATTGTACTACTATGATAAATAATCGCTATATTGTAAATGGACGTATTTGTACGGTTACTATGCATTTATTCGAAATAAAATTAAAATCTACGCCAATGAGAAAATACATGGTCTAGCTATTGGTTATTTGCTGAATGCTCGCTCACAACAGAAACGGGGCCGGGAAACGTTTGTCTAGATGAAAATATACAAATTCGTATGACTCAATCAGGTTATTAAAGGTGTGGTATGCCTCCATATACTAACAGGTCACTAATAGGGTTTTTCGTAACAAACTTCCTCGTGAAGAATATGCTTGCTTAAGTATCAGACAGGTAAACGACAGTGTCGATAAAGACCGACTCTCAGCCATGTCGTAGTATGACAAGATGTTAGCGTATTCGCAAAGCTGTACCCGTTGCGGAGCCATGCTAGTTTAATAGCTATGATTATATGTACTATCATCAATACATCTGGCTGAAAAAACAAACTTGTACCTTCACACTTAGCATTAAGTGAAAAGTTGCTATAGGCGTACTCCGACACGCAGGCCTGACCATGCTATCCGTCTGATTAAATTGAAGCACGATCTTATATTAATATTCAATGCGTACAAATAGCAAATGTACGCTTCTGTATGTAGACCATCCACGTACAACGACAGAAAATGTTCTGTTTTTACTGATGGCATTTACATATGCTAATAAAATCATGTTGGCCAAAATGGCACATGAGCATAGCATCAATAATTCTTAGCAAAGATGGGAAACGTCAACCCCGTTTGATAGGAAGCATTACTGTTCTTGGAGCACGTGTTCCGCTTTTGCAAGTTTCAAATTGTCTGATAGGAACACGCTATAATAGTTTTTCATGGGTGGAGCCTTCGGCTGAACAATCTATTCATATTCTTTCTGATTATCTTTCTTCTGTATAGGAACGCCGCAACTAAACAGTGGCGCGACCTGTGGTTGCGAATCGCAACTCATAGCCGTCTTGAGATAGCTCACAGTTGTCAGATCCGGGGATCAGCCGAAGTCAGTGTGGTTTTGCTATCATAGATGTGTCCATTAGTGCTATTTTAGTAAAGGTTCCAAGGTCGCAATTTGGGCTACTGATAGACCAAAGGCTTACAGCGACCCGGATGCCGTCTCTACTGCCTCATACAAGCAACGAAACGTCATCTGCTGCTATTATTGGATATAGCACCATACCGGCAAACACGCAAACTATCCTATAATATAAATGGATAATTTCCTTAGAAAGTGACGTTCACTTGGTTTGGTAAATGAAACTTACGAGTTGTTTGAAACTTATTTAACGCCCAAATTTAGTACGTTCTGTTTGGTCTATATATATATATATGAATGAATGTCACATGTCTTGGGCAGTACCTACCAAACACATTTACGTTATAAATTGACTGCAATGAGTATTTCTTTATTGGTTTTGTGTATAAATTCAACGGACTTGGGGACCATGCATTCGAATATCGGTCCATTGTTCATGTTGATTGAGTTACCATTTATTCACTCGTACTGGACAATTATCTCATTTATTTATTTATTAGTCAGGTTATACTGGTTGCCAGATTATAGTATTAACACGATTATTATATTCGTTTTTAAACCGGCGACGCCCTGTTTAGCTTGTATAAATTCCGCGTTACCTCAATAATAGCTCTGGTAATAAATGAACTGAAAGAAAAGCTAACATTACAGGTTCAAAGAACTACTGACCGATACGTTACTCGAGCATTGAATGTGGTCGGACATCTTGTAGTTACCTAATTAAACCTCGTAGACGTTACGTGCGGCGTCAAAGACAGTAACAAAAATGCTTTCACACCGCAACAAAGTGTTCACGTCGAAGGTCAACACCGGGGTGGAGACTGGCGCCACTGTTGTTAATCTAAGGTTATCCGCCAGACTCTTCTTAAGGAATCTTGAGGAACAGCCTTTTTCTTCGATAGGATTATTCCTCGATTAAATTCTGATCCGACCACCGCAGTCAACTATGCGGCACATGGTAGGTTTAATTCGCGTTGTATTCATCTAATTAAATAAGTGAAAAGTATTCTTCTGTATTAGCTAGTTTAACTTGAACGTGAGCTCGTGTACCTGTATGGGATGGCAAATTCAAAGGAAAATAATGTTTCTTCCATCATTGCTATTTGGCACTTATCATGTTCCCAGCCGGTGGAAGTTACACAGCGGAACTCAATCAACTGAGCGCCGTAGGTTATCAACCAGCTTATCTATTTATTCAATATCAGTTATGAAAATTGCACTCCAATGAATGCAGTTGACATGTAGAAATTCTCAGACGCTGTATTGGTGCCAGTCAGATCACAAGGCCATTTTCTTTAAGAAAGCAAGCTGATTTTTCCGATCCTGGATGTATCATTGAGGCAAATGAAAGGAAAAAGTCGAATTAAAGGATTTTATTTTAGAGCGTCAGGCTACGTTTGCCGACATCATATTTCTGTATAGAACCTGTTATCTGCGACTAGTCAACTGCAACTAGTTTTTTGTTCTTTGTTTTGTCGACATTGACCGGATTATCGGCTACAGCAAAAAAAAAAAAACTCCACGGGCTCATTGAACTTCATTAGCTACTATTTATGGTTATGTTCCAACGCATATATTTCAGTGTACTGTGAAACAAAAACAATCTTAAGCGGCCTGTTCGCACTAGCACCAGCTCGTTTAAAAAGTGCTTTATTTGCTAACATACCCTTGGCCTACCTAGGTATTCCTTTGGCCTACTTGCGGGAAGAAGGAGTGGCATTCCAGTTGTGTTGAATTGAATCATTGAAACTTGGCAGTGTATACCATTACCGTCATAGATGGCTAGCTTTTTGATTCTTTAGTGGACTACCACTGGTATTGTGCTTTCTAACAGGAAACAGGTAATATTCTGCTTAGTTGGTTGTCGTTATGACAGATACAAGGTAAGTAATCGATATTCTCGCCAATTTTCTAAGATATTCGTTTATGTTCCTTTCAAATGTACAGGTTTAATTCTGTAAAAGCTTATGAACCTAGCTGTCCTGTTGTGTTAACCCTGGCTACTATTACTTATCAACAACTTTTCAGTGCGTTTTACTTTTGGGTAACGCCGTATAGAATTGGTTTGGAAAAAGGTAGCCAACGTCATAGAAGAATGCCTCGTTAAGCGGGAAATCGGCGACGTACTTATTTGTTTCAGTGGAAAACTTCGCTTGTCTACCCGCTCACGATTGTTTATCACAGCCTCATCAATTCAAGTCAATTGCTTGAAACTCCTCGCCCTAATTCTCGAGTGTGAAGATCGCTCCAAGCCGTGTTCACTGTTACTGACACACGGAAGCTAGCATGCTAATAGCCTGCATCATCCTATACCTTAGACCTAGAATTAGGCATTTTACAGGTAAGATGCCGTAAGGGACAAACAAATTTGCGACTGTCCACTGGGAATTGTTCCCAGAAAAATATCTCTAAGCATGCTTAATGTACTACTTCGAACTCGATATGGCAATATTTACCTAATTATTAATATCTTTATCGGAGCTTGCCTCCGTGCTTTAAATAATTTGCCTATCTAACTGCTGACTAGTCTTGCTATTCTCATATTTGCATTCTATCTGCTTGTCATTCTATCGGGCGATAGCAAGATTAAACAGCCTCGGCCTTTGAACGTGATGGCCTGCAAGGTGGCATGCGACAATAAAACGTCTCTTCTCTCGAAGTGGTATAACAAGGTAACCTTGGCCAGCATTGGATCCAAAGTGAGAAGGGCAAACACGTATCTCCCAACGGGCATCGCTGCCTTAAAATTCGATATTCGGTCTATTCGAATCCCCAAAATGATCCGAAGAGCTGACAAGTTCATTTCCAAGTTACCATAGTGGTGCCTTAATTGCACCAGCATATTTGTATAATACGAGTTCCACAGACAATATTCTTCTGACGAAGGTATATTTGTCGAATTATTTCAAAATACATCGAGCCTATCTGTATCAAATATATTATGTCAATATAGTAAATTGCATGTGTCGGCCGATTTATTACCAGCCGTATCGGCAAGCAAGTCAAATGGCCTTGAGCAAAAATTTTAACATGCAACCGTATAGTGGAGCACAGAAGCACAGGCTTATGACGGAGTTCAGTAACACATTTTTTTTTATTTTGAAGCAACTGTTTTATCAAGCCTTTATCTACACGTGGTAGCTAGTGATTCATAACTTAATTCACGACCCAATAACGTGGTTTCATCAGCTAATTAACTAACCCGGGGAATAAGCAGATAGCTTGACTTCTTACTTTTAGTTTTTCACAGGTAAGCCAAGATCATAGGTAAAATTAGATATGGCTATACTTTGAAAAAGGGCAAAAATTGCGTTTTTGCCGGATAACTCTTGAGAACTGAATGGATAGGCCTACATCTGACTTTTTAAAATGCCTATAAAGTCTATTTATTTATACTAGATTTGCTAAGACATTAGTGAAATAGATCAGAACTGATACACGGATTCATAGTTAGTGTCATAACTTCCTCTAAACAATAGATCCTATGAACTTTTACTAGGTACATCTTTAATAAGCGCTAGATTGCTAGACACACGACTATATAACTGATTTTGAAAAATTTCGCAGTTGTCACACGTCGTCTATAGTAAATTCGTAAAGAGAAAGGTATTAAAAAAAGCACTACATGCAATAGCCAGTGGCTGTAAAACGATCGAGGTAATCTACAAAAGACAGAATGAGGTCAATTAATCGTTAATATTGTACGTGGTTCAGATCCTCCCGGCAGATGACGACTTGTTTACTACTTGAAATTATTTGATCGTTTCTGACGTCGCGCTACAGCTTTGTCTCAAAGATGATCGTCTGGAGAGATGAAACGGATGACCCAAATACCGCGGCTCATTAGGACAGCACATCGAGACGACGCGAATGGGGCAAACCTTGTATTTGTTGTAGTCTACTGACTCACATCTTGATTGTTAGAGAGGTTTACGACACATGATTGGCACACTAGAGCCTTTGATGATGGTGCTGCTCTGATCTTCGCGATACTAATAATGAACTTTGTTAGATATTTGTTTAAATGTTGCGCTTTTGTTGTCCTGATGGTAGCTGAGATGTTAGCGGAATTCATACTCCGTTAGTAAAAGTTAATACTGATAATCAGATGTTGAATTAAATTCATGTTCAGGACATTCGCTCAAGAAGGTCTTCAAAAAGCTTTCGTTGAAAAAGAAATTATCTTCACAGTGAGATGTTATGGCAAGGAAAATAACATGTTATGAAAAGCATACATCGGGAGACTGCCCGGCTACAACGATAAGTGCGTACCCCTCACAGCTTTCGTACTTATGTCCAAAGTATCTCTATGGCGCAATTTCTGAGGCATTTCAGGTAAAAAGTCGGTCAAGAAAAAGTCTTCTGTTTTTGCTAGTCTGCCTACAATCGACTGCCTTTTGTCCCCAGTGCATTTACTAAAATGATTTGCTTTCTAGGGTTGTCTCTGCAGAAACTAGTGGTATAAGAAAAAATTTAGAAACAAATTGATTCAACAAGTTTAGCACATGTAGTAGACTACTAAATGCTTATTTTGGAACAAGCTTTGAGCCCAGTTGACGTCCGCTTCAAAGGCGCAAAAGCGCCTCATATCTATCCTCATAAAGTTATAGCATGATATAGATGTTTTTTTTATCTTTAATGCAAAAAAATAAGGTTGACTATTTATCATTTTCAATAAACTGTTCGAACGGGTGCTGCGGTAGGACATTGCTTTTATATTACCACCATCCTTTAGTACATAGCGTGAGTCAAAGCAGAGTAGAACACTTTGACCCGGAATAATATTCACAAGTGTCTGTAAAGTAGCATTCCCAAAATGATGCGATCACAAGAAAATAATACATGATGTTCCGAAGATAAACAAGGAAATACTTTAGTCTTAGTCTAGCACGATAATTATTGACTCTCTGCATACAAACTTTCATACTAGTTTCGTTGTCTTTTGCTACTCTAATCAACTTCCTATTGAATTCCAGTCAGATGGAGCGGAACTTGTTTTTCTACAGTATCCTACCTAAGAGGTGACAGCTTGTTGTGAACGCGTAAATACAAGTCACCAATTAATAAAGAACATTTTTTGCCTTGTGCTAAAATACACGTAGCACTCAGCCAGCGTCAACGATGGCAGTCGCACGTACTGTCCGGTAGCGGTCCTGAACAGTACTATGGGACTATTTCAAGCGACTTCTCGATGTACGAGTTAAGTGCTTCATTTTCAGATTGTATAGCTTAAGCAGAATGCCGTAGATCAAGCCTGAAACATAACAATGGATAAAGGCGTAGCTGGAGACAGACATCAAACAACGTACATCAGACATATATTCCATAGAGTGTAGCAGGCAGAAATGCCCCTCATCGTTTCAGACTGATGCCTGACTACTTCTGTCGTTGGTTACTGTTTCTGCTACCGATTTTGTACTCAAAAGTCGTGAAGGGTGTCTTCGCGACTGACACCTTCATTGGCTTGCTTGATTACTTCCGTCAAACCATAGAATGAATTTGTTTCCTTTACCCAAATTACGCATTGCGCAACGACTGCCGCGTTTATAAGCTACTGCTCTGCCCGACGATGATGTCATCACTGCTGCTGCCGTGATACGTTGACGGTATTTGCTAGCCGTTTTATGTCTCCGTAATCGTGTGCCTGTCGTCTACACGATTGTATCAACGTGCTTTAAGCTGCTATTCGTTGCTGCTTTTCCCGCTGAAATTCGTAACTGATGATGGTTGCCGATACTGCTGCTGACCGCCGACAATAACTGCGATGTTATCTTAGACGATTGTTGAAGATTCGATGTTACCAGTGCACGTCTGTTACGCCAGTTTTACTCCGTGGACTCTTACCTTAGCCCCTATTTCGTTAGGTCAAGGGAGCGACCACTATCATGTTCCCGGCTATAATGACCAACAGTGGCTGAATTTGTGGACGCTTTACAATTAATTTCTTGATCCAAGCGTATGCAAACTATTGAAAAGTAGTGGGTATTTCTATACTTTTAGTTAAACTATTATCGATTAGCACTTCTGTATAGCTACCAACGATTAAATGGCAGAGATTTTTTTTATCGGATCGATTGAACACAGCACGTTGTTTGTATCTAGAGATACTAACTATGAAGTCGCTTGATGAATATGTCGCCTTGCTGATCTCAATACTGAGGATTACGTGCGTTTTAGGTAAAGGATATACTGTATTAATAATGATTACTATTTTTATTATTATTATTATGTCGCTGCTGAATAACCTAATTTCTACTCAACCCAAGCATAAACGCGTATTATGAACGGTAAATTCACGCGCATAGCCTAAGCTTGTAAGGTCCAGTTAGCCGCGCCATGGCCATATGGGTGATACATATATGGATAGCTAGGGCCTATCGAAGAGAATTTCTTTGAAGTATCATACAACCGCTCCTTCTTTGTTTGGTCTCAATTTTTTTTATCGATTATTACGAATGGGCGCCAAGCTAATGGCGGTCAACCAGTCATAGAGTAATATATCTTCATTATATTACGTGGTCTTATCGATACATCTGTATATATGATAGTTACTTGTCTCGTTGAAACTGAAATCAGTTTTGTAGAAATAGCGATCTGCTCCTAAGATTGTGAATAAAATTTTGCATTTTTTTGTTTCGACACCAAAATTTCGAAAGTAGTTTTGACTAAAATAAGCACAAGCAATTAATTACATAGTAGTGTATTAGATGTTGAAAGTTTTTTTTCTAAGTTCATTCTTCTTGATCTTTGCTCTTGTTGTTTCCTTCAGGGACAATAATTTCTATTAAAGTTTTATATATCGTAGTTGTTTCATTCAACAGCATACGTAAGTCACTCCACGTAATTGAGTGAGTTCAGGGCTAGTTTTTTGTCGGAAATCCCTCTAATCATTTACTATCCCTAATCTTCACCAATTGATAGATATAATCGTCAGTCAGCAAGTAAAATGAACGTTTCCAGAGGTTTGCGTCTTAGAAATATCCTAGGTCATTTTCATCGAACCACATAATTGTCCACCACTATTTCTTCTCGATTACGAAAAATAAACCGTACGTATTTCTACATTGTAAGTGATGGCGTAACGACTCTAGACGTTCTCGTGATCACTTTTCGTTCGACACCTGTTATTATATTTATGACGAATAAGATCCGTTTTGTGCAGCACATGTAGTTTGCAGAAAAATTCGGAATTTACGTTGAGAATTACCTACTCCGGTGTATCATTATCATAAGATAAAATACTTGCCACTAGTTTTGGCCCTGATATCATATCCTTAGTCAGATTTTTTTGCGATATGTAGTCACGATACCCAGTGCGCATACAGCTTATGTTGCTGCTTCGCTTCTTGCATGCTGCGCCCACCATCGAACAGGAAGCTTTACTCCATCAGTTTCAGCTAATTAAGTTGTTCCGTGAAAGATTCTATCAATTTGCCCTCCCGCGCCTCAAATTGTCACCACTGGCCGACAGGTTGGTCTCATAAAGCAAAGATTCGTAAGTTTTCGTTTGTCATAGCTCAACTGAACAGATGAAAACGGGGCAGACGCCGGTAAGTTGGTTAGCCTCGTCATCTTCTTGACTGCCTTAGAGGCAATTGTGGGTACGCTATTGTCATCAGATTAGATATGGCCTCTTGGGTTGTTCATGCTGTTGCTGCCCAGTGCCCGTCAAGGCTACATGACGCGCGTGCGCGAAACGCAGAAACCCAATGTTAGCACAGGTGCATCAGACAATGCGTCGATGATCCGCTACTGTGTTTTAACTTTGTCCAATATCAAGCTACGGCCCAGTAGTGACTTCAAATTGCGGTACCCATCTGCTTTATTCGAATTGTTCTATTAGTTGTTTCGGAGTCGCTGTAAAACGATCCCGGACCTTCTATGTGATACTTCTGCAGCAAACGGAAATGATCTTCTTGGTTAAAATAGCCTATAGACGTTGTTGCTTTAGGAGTCAGACTTCTCTAGTTATGTGAAATATTCAAGATAAATTTGTTGAGACGCAATATCCTATGATTTTTTTTTATTTTTGATTATATCATATAGTTGTTAGTATTGTTATTGTTAATTATCATCTTTGTTGTTCCTATATAATCTGTAGACAAATAGACAACTGTTGTTCGGCTAAAGTCAACGTATCAGTCAACATAGATGGTTTTCTTATTAGTAGCTCACCTCGATTCCTTGAGATTTGCCGATCGTATTCATGAGCGGTGAACACGTGAATTCCATTCTCAACACTAGGACCAAGGCCATCATCGTCATTGGGGTCGGTTGCCCCAGCTATACCTACGAAGGACAAAGGGGTGCACACTCTTCGCGGTCCAGGCGAGGCCATCGCAGCACATAGTCACACTTTATTTGTGTATTTGGATGTTCCTTTCACAGTTGCATCCGCCTTAGACAAATCTCTTCGAAAAAAATTGCTCCTCGTCAAATGGCAGCACTGCTCGCAGCGGTCACCGTGCTTCTTAGCAATGGTGAGTGGTAAAATGGATGAATTTTTCGGTCAGTTTCAACTTTCCTGCTGTAACAAGTAATGATCGTTGACACGAAGTTATCGTCATGTGACAACTTACCAATTTTTTTCGATTTTTTTTTAGCTTCGCAAACAATCAGATGGATTACCACATGGCACGGACTGGATTGCAAATTCCACAGTTGCATTCGGCCAAATGCCCCACATGATATCACACTAGTTTTTTTTGATAGAATTTTTTTATGTTGAATATCGACCCATTCGATCTTCTATAACAGAGATAACGATAAACAGTGACTTTTCTATTTACGCACAACTTTTGTATTGCTAAACTCCACTTTCAGTGTACAGCAGTAACAAAACAACTGCAGAATTTTGGAATTTGATGTGATTGTTGACTGCCATGACTCAGAAACTAACATCCAAGGAACTCGTTACGACAAGACCATCATATCTAGTCATCGAAACGACAAAAATAGGGAATCTGCGTATGCTTTGTCACCTAATTAAAACAGTCAATATTAGCTAAACGAAAATAGTGTCGGAGCATAATCCAGAACTCAATAGATAGTAACTGATAGTCTCCTTTTGTAGTTAGAAACTTGTTTTCGTCGTAACTACCCCCCGTTGTGGATATGATGACCTTGACATCTAGTTTCACTTTTGCTTTCGAATTTGATAAGCGGAAATTACTTATTTCTAGTATCTGATATGAGAGTAAACTTTTTCATGCTCAACGGTGTCGAAACGAGGTACAAATGCAACTTTATCTGTGGCGGTCAGAAAATCGATACGGCCCTAGTAAAAGGTACTGATGACAATAGTCAATAAACGCAATAAAAATCCACTCAGATCAAAGGCCCTCTTGCGGAAATGGTTGTTTTTCGTGACTATTTACGACTGTCATCCGTATCTGCAATGAACTGACCGCTTGTAACCGAATGGAGACAGGATTGAATGCTGTGAAACTGGCTTGTCATCAGGGCGCCGCCGGGTACCGTCTTTGGTTGATGAGTACAGCCTCGAATCTTCAATTCAACTTGTCTAATCAACATTAGCCACCAACAGTAACTTCCATATGAACCATATAGAGTTCCAATGGATGCTTTTCTTTTCCCTCTTTTTCTATACGCTGTAATGTTGACAGCTTACATTTATCAGATGTTAATCAACTCAACGTCCAAATTCTCACTACATCCTGTGGACGCAATTTCCGAACCGCTGTCTTCTTACTGGTGAGTCGACGTTAGCATCATGGCCAATAGCCGGATACAACACGGAGGCATTGAATCAACTCTTCAATTTAAGAATCAGCATTGAACAACACACAGCCACGGGCGACAGCAGCGCTATACGACACGTACAAAAAGAACACGGCATGGTACAACGACAAATCTCGCGTCGTATTATATCAATGGCCGTAGCAGTCGTAATTGCCAGCGGCAGCGTGCGGTTGTTCGACGGACCGTCAGCGCTCGTTCACGTTCGTATTTCTAGTTTGGTTCTGTCGTGTGTCCTATGCTGTTCGTTGTGCACTTCATTCTGTTTGCTGTTTGTATCCATAGGGACAACATTGGCTGTATCGGCGCTCACGGACCAACTCCACGCTGCCGCCGCCACAGTGGCGCTTTCACATTATGGGAGAGGGTGACAGCCTTCTCGCACTGTGTTGGATTGAGGGCTCGCGCGGTGAAGGATCCGCCAGCTGCTCCGATCGTTGTTCGCGCCAGCAGTCGCGGGTCTGCCTGCGCCTTGTTTTGATGTACAGACGCCCGAAGCGAGGGTTGAAACAGGGAGGCAGACAAGCCGAGTGGACAAGTTAATTTCTACCTCTATACTGGCGACGTTCGATATTTCTCTGCTGTCTTATGTTTGTCCATTAGTTAGACGGATTGAGATTTGCATTGTTGTTGCTGTCGTTCGAACACAACTGACGCTGGTAGTTAGCGTCCGCCGACACATAGCGCCGTTGAAAACTGTGGCATAAAGCACTCGCTCGGAGAAGTGCAAAGAGCGGCTCATGATGTCGACGAATAGTAGAAAGAGTCTCGAGGGTAGATGGACCAACGTTCCATAATCAACGGAACAGCAGATACAGAGTGAATGTAAGCGATGTGAGTTACAAATATCGAAAGATACAAAGTATGCTAATTGCTAGAGTTATGGGATGTTCGAGAACATCGACTGATTATTTCAATTGATAGGTAGTATGCGGAGGTCTTTTGTGAAGGCTGGTAGAACGGATTGGAGCGATTGAAGTACGGGGTTGGGAAAGCCAACTGAGAGTGAGGGTCGGTAGCCACGAGGCAGCAGAAACCACAACACAGTTTAGTTGAGTGTACC
Organism: Varroa destructor; assembly: GCF_002443255.2. NCBI lineage: Eukaryota > Metazoa > Arthropoda > Arachnida > Mesostigmata > Varroidae > Varroa > Varroa destructor. The sequence goes on along the minus strand of NW_019211458.1, from coordinate 23,299,385 downwards.
CGGTACCAGTATAAGGGACTCATCCTAAACGAGGAGTCTATGAAGCTCGCCATATTTTGTCTGTGGCATAATATACGCGCCCTTCACGATTGAGCTGCCAACAGGAGAACATACGCAGACGGATGGCGTCCACGAATGGCTGATGGTACACGGATCGTTGTATGGAATTAGCTGTTTCCGAAGACCCTTCAGGCTAATATGACTGCCATCAATAGTACCATTACCTGCTAACAAACTTGAATATTGTCAAAAACAATTCGGATCCTAATTTGAGTCAGATAAATCCCTTTTTCAATCGCAAAAAACGCAATTTCTACGTGGCGACCAACATTCGACGATTGTTGGTGATTGTTTAGCTGTACTGGCTTGTTTAAGTGACGGTACGTGTTTTTACCTATTAATTGGTAGGTCCGACTAGGATAGATCGTAGATCCATAGGGCAGCAAACGTTAGCTGCATAGAAATATTGTGTCCTACTTCTCTGCTTTAGACTCACATCAATGATCCTCTAACCTGCTCAGTAGGTCCGAATTCGTCGTACGCTTCTCATGACGAACAAAGCGCGAGTCGTTAAAGCGTCTGGTTTACCGTCGCTGTACAGTAGCTTTTATTAATTTGAATTCATGTACATCAGAAAGATACTTCAAATAGCCTAAACTCACGACTTTGATTGTTGTTAAATTCAGTGACGTACTACAGAGGGAGCTCTGTCAGTTTGGAGAAGCATCCCCTGCAATTAGGCCAGTTTACCCAAAAATTTTACAAGTCTATCATATCAACGAAGTGACAATGACAAATTTTTATACATTTAAGTAAACAGAACAATACTTCTGTAGATTTAGTTGCAAGTAAATTTGTGACAAGAATAGTTATGCATACACTTGCAATCTATATGATAAAATTGAGGATTACAGGTGGTCAATAAGTTTTGATGGGGCGACGCGTCTGATACACGGCCAGTAAGCCATAACGTAAAAACGGTACATAAGTAAATAGATTGCAAATGTTCTCGTTGTACACTGTAACAACAGAAGGTCCAATTAAAGCTAGGCTTGGAGCATATTTCCAGCGATAGAAAATATTATCAGTACCGCATATACGTCATATGCATTAATTAAAGGTCTTTAAATCAACTTATTTTATCGATATTATCCATGTTCGCTGCGATTTCTCACTTACAGATAACTCAGACACTTTGCACAGTTAAATCATAGAAGGATCGGCTAAATCCGAGACGATTTCTGGCTAATACGACGATATATATCTTCTTTTATGTCACGTTTTGGAAATTACCATCTATCGCAGCGTTAGAAAGGGAGGTCTACGTTTTCATGTCCGCTAGTCATTTATTCACATGTCCACTGGCTATTGCTGGGCGGAGTGGCCCTTATTGAAACTTATGCTTTTGGGTTTACCTGCACTAACTTTCATAGGTTTCAGTATGACAAGACCCGTGGAGGTTAGGGGGAAAAAATCAACCATCATTTGGAAAACAAGAATTTACATCAACGTATCGCGTAAGACATGCGTTGTATATTAATGAAGTCGTTAACTAGGGCATACAAAATATATATATATAGTGTCTCACCTTATAGCTACTACGTGATAAATTATCTGTCAGCGCACGTGTTTTTTTTTCGCATGAATTAAAAAACAGTTTTACTAAAGCAGCTGCTTATTTTGTTCGTTAAGGACTTACTTGAAGAAATAATTTATAATCCTATACATGCTACAACCCCTATTTTTATCATAGTCCGTTGGAGTATTTTAAGTCTGAGCACTTCTATTATAATGTTTTTTGTACAGCAATTTTAATCAGTTAAAAAAATGAATATAAACATGGAATCAGAGCGTGTACTCTATGGGGCAAGGCTGTAGTATATTGCATTCCCGGGCTGGTTTCTACATTTTTTTCGAGTTGAGCTCACTTCGAGTCGCGATTGGCAATTCCGCCAGATTAGTACATGATCTAGCTTAGTTAAAAGGCTTTTAAACAGCGTTCGTTTCAGGAGTCACTTTATCAACCTTAATCCAAAAATACATGTATTACGTAAAAACATTAGCGCCATTTAGATTACAAAGCCAGTTATTCCTTCTGGAAATAAGACCAAGTCTTAAGCATGTCATTTAGGTGAGCCAAACATGAGAATGGGAGGGACCCGCAGCTATTGCTTCAAAGCAGTTTCTCCCCACATATACTATTTTACATCTTTCACGTTTTCAGATGCCTGTTACCTTTTGCCGTTATAGCCGTCTATAACATGCGGACACATTCGGTAGCACTGACCAAATCGCCGAATAGCGCTCAACCTATTTCAAACGCAGGCATAGACACGTAGATTTATATTAAAGTTAATTACTGTCTAGTTATGCTTCAGAGCTTGTTTTAATGTGTTACAAATCCTATATCGATTCGACTTCAAACCAACGACATGACGTCTGCACTAAAGCTCTACTTGCACTGATCACATGAAAATGTGTAGCCATTCTTGTAGTATATGAAAAACTTGTCCTCATTGCGAGTAACTGAGCCTTGTACGATATGCGCATATATCGTGCACGTTTTCAACCCACATTTGTCACATAGGTCAAGCTCGTTCGCTCTTTGGTGGATCACGTTTAGCCAAGCGTTTGCTGACCGGGAGCTATCTCCTGCATGTCCATTGTGGTTGTGATAGATGCACGACATCCAGCGTCGCTTTCGTCGTTTTTCGAAATCATAACTTGCGCATTGTTCCAGCTTCCAGCTTTCACTCTCTGGAACTTTTGCTATGGCTTTGCTCTAATCCTGTTCAACTTACCGTGGGCAAGACTCTTTTTCTTTAAACTATATTGGATAGAATTGGATCGTGGAAAGATGGTTGATGTCGTTGAAGAATACCTCATCGAACAGAAAGCTGACGATACATTTATTTGTTTCGGTGACGAACTTCTTGTGGACTCTTCAGCTAGCGTCGAACGCTGCGTCGTTTGCTACAGATGTCCATTGAGCCCGCGTTACGTTTCTGTACACTGTCGGAAACACATTGTCTGTGTAGAGTGTGGTGACCGCCTAAAGACGTGCCCGCTGTGCCGGAGACGCGTGCAAGCCCTCTACCGGCACCTCGAAGCACGAAGGTACGTACAGGATACAAGTGTACCATGAGCAGGTAGCCTTTGACTAGATTTTATTCAGTTCGAAAGCTCTGACTGCCAACTGACTACGACTAATGCACGGAATTTTAGCCTGTGTCATCTAGTACAAGTCTGTCTTGTATCATACATTTTCTCATGAAGAAGAAATCAGGAAAGTAAAAGGACTTGCGTACCTAAACTTGTTTGGTAACAGTTTAGTAATGACTGTTCCCAGCAAGCTAGCTCTGAGAGAGTCGTAGCGAAATGGCAAAATTTGCAATTGAGATATCGTGTTTATCCATGTGAAATGATAACTCTTTACTATTAAAGCCCGTTTTTTTTTTCTGCTAATATGACTGCGGAAAGCTATTGGTGTCTTGTTTCTATGTTTTTATTAGATTTTAATCACGCCCGAGAGATGAACCCAGATCGACAGCAGGCCACGTTCGATTTCCTTCCTTTTTGTTGTTGCTAGATAGTCTCCCTTGTTCGGCGAGTTCTTCTCTTTTACCACTAACTATTGTTGCTAACCTTACTTTTGCGCCTAATCCGCTTGTGTCACCGTGACGAATATTAGGATTAATAACAATGTCAAGTTACGCTGCCCGTTCCACGTGCTGGGTTGCATGGTCGAGTGCGACGTTGAAACATGGAAAACCCACATCCGGGAATGTCCGTTCGAGGGTGAGGCGTGGCTATCCCATCTGCGTCAACGTTGGGCTAAGGGTGAAAAGGGCACGTTCAGTTTCTTCCTTGGGTTTCTTCAAAAAGGGTACCGACGGCTTAAGCTTCGCACATTCGGTACACTAGGACCGTCCGAAGGAATCCGACAGAATGATGATTTTACTACTAACAGCACCGAACTCTAAGCTGACCTTCTTAGAGTTTAAATTCATTGTGACAACTTCAATCATGCAAAGACGGACAACACAATTTTTGTCTGATAACGTTCTTGGTCTCCAGAGGCAACAAGAGGATCTAATAGCACAATGGATACATAATTATGTCATGTACATGGATAATGGCTAGTATAGATAACCATTATCATTACCATTATTATATCTTCAGAGATATATCATAAACTTGTTTACTTTTGATACAATATTAATATCAGAAACGATATTATTACTGGTAATTTTAGCCGTGCGTTAGTCGATCTCTGTTCAGAGCACGAAGATTGTACTGTGAACTTATAAGCTATGTTAGTTTTTGTGTATATGACTAGTGAACAACACTGATTTTACTGACTGAGTCCAAAATAATACTATAATGACAGTGGTAAATCAAGAGATGTACACGCGCCGTATTTCGCATGCCGTGGCCATTGTTGTAAATATTAATTGTTAGCTTATCATATATAATAATGCAATGGCCCAGCGAACAAATGGCATTTTCTACATACTTTTCCCGCACGGATAACGAGACAATGACTAAAGAATCAATGATAATCTCGAATAATCGCATAGCTAGCTACCTTTTGCGCTTTCTTTTGTCCGTGATCAGATTGAAGCTAAGGCAGTTGAAAAATCTTCATATTTAATATGACGATAATAAATGATTATTATCTTGCAATGAATCACTGAAGCGCTTTCTTGCATAGCGTGACTTATAGTTGAGGTTCTAAAAATCTACCTTTAGAAATATCCACCCGAAAACGTTCTGTGAATCGAGTGTCGATAGTGGTCAATAAACGAGAATTATATGTGTACACTAAAAATATGTTAGTATTATTTTCCTATATAATGATTACGCCCAATATCATTAAATTTCGCATCGTTAACCGACGTTTGCTTGATTATCTTGGTTTAATCAAAGACGTTCAAAAATCGAATCATACCCTTATTTGCATCATTAGAAGCTCAAGAGAACCTTTTTATTTCGGTCTTTTCGAAGATCATACGAGGCATTTAACAACTTTCTTAAAATAAAGATTTATATCTCCAAGGCGACACTTGCCCCATGTGTATGAAATAAAATGCGAGTCATCTCATAATTCTTGCGAATTAGGTAATATTCGACCTTCCGGTATTGTCTCAAGATGCAGTAGTATGCTGTCAAAGTTTCCAGCTTTGACACTTTAGGCGGACATGCCGAACAAGTGATACATTATTAAGAGAAAGGACCCTGAAAACAGGAAAATACGCTAATGATATAATGTACTCACTCTGAAGATCGATGATTGTTTGCCGGAATTTAAACTCTTTTTCGTCAACGAAGTCCTGACCTTGAAGCTGGATGCGTTCTCGGGTAGAGAGGCCGCCCTCAGCGCCCTCGACAACGCCTTCTGAGAAAATACGCTGTCCGTGAGGAGCTGGTACGACGTCTCGATGTTGGGCGCCTTGATGATGAGGCGCGATTTTTTGCCGGCCCTGTTCGTCGGGCGGGGACGCATAATGCCAACTTGGCTGGTCCATCACTACACAGGCGTCGCCCGACACAGTACAGTAGGGGTACGCTCGCTCCGGATACAACCAGCGACCTTTACTGCAATGAGTGATCTATCGAATCATCACCGAAAACCTGCAATCGCACAATAGATATGCAAATGGAATTGAATGAGAATACTTTGTTGACAGCTTTTTCTGAATTGAAAGAGCCGAGATCCTAACCGTAGGTCCTTTTGAGCAAAGCAATACCGCGCAGCGTTATTGCTCTTGCGAAAGACCTTACCCATAATATCGTAAAAAACGGTGAAAAATGTGTCTTTCTATCCTCTGAGCCATTTACAAAATATTCGCTAGTAAAATTTGTAATCTGATTGTGAAAAAGAAAAAAAACATTTACAACGAGCAACGAAAATTACCCAGTTAATAGCCTACAAGTGTGACTGAAAGTGTACTAAAAAATTAGCAAGGTCTCCTCTAAAAAAAGCTCATACCAACAAATTTGCAATAATCTCAGTGTCTTTTTTTCTTTGCTTTTTGCATGTACTTATTTTAAACTTGCTCGTTTCTGTTAAGAATACCGTAGTTTTCTCACTGCAGTAGCATTCTCACTGCAGAAATTTGGAGAGAATAGGGCTATATGGGCCAAAACTGTCTTAACACTATTGTGCCCTGAAAACCTTTTCCATTTTGATGCCAAAATAGGCTCACTACGTTGGATTTACTTTTTCGGAACTATCACTTGCAACCCTGAAAATACCTGTATCGTTGGAAGGTGGAGTTAGATGGGCCAGAGGTGAGCCTCTGTGGCCCACTAGCAATTTTGTGTGAAGAAGCGGCCTCTTAACAAAACTAAAAAGAAAATGATTTTTTTTGTTAAAAAAAAGATGTGATTTTAGCCAATGAAGTTGGTGTTTTATAAGAAAATAGTGTCAAGTTTAGTAGGTTCATAAATTATAATCCATTTGCCATAGACCCACATGAAATTCTACTAAACACTACGCAGCTGGCTATTGAGTAATTGAGGTACTGGCACATTTACGGGTTGCATTTTGAACGTACGCGCTCTTCTACAAAGCTAATTTGACCCGAGGCCTGTGCACCTATCGCGGTTCGGTACAAATAATTATTCATAATAAATTACGACCTATGATCATTATTATCCGCAGTGTAATGCCCCGGCCCAGGGTGTCGTCCTGCGAATGCATTGTACCAATAAACCGTCAAAGTTCTCCAAAAGCAACGACATGTGGTACGTAGCACAACGAGTGCAATGCCACACTTCACTTTGAAATATATGCACATATTCGTATTCTTATTGAGTTAAGTTATGCTCTAATGCAACTTAGTTTCGAAACGAAATCACCGTCGGCAACGTGGTTCATATAGCGACGCCTTATGTGGCCACGCTTATATGGTTTCTAAATAGTTTGAGTAACGCAATGATTTTTGTAAAACGTCACCTGCCTTCAATTTGCCTTCGATTAGGTGATTTTAATACAAAAGAAACTGTGCGAAAAAAAACGCGACGTTTACTCTGTTTTTAAGTGTTGGCCAAGGAAAAAAATCTAGTAACGCCAGTTACACTCAATTTCTCAACTGTGTGCAATTTTCACATGTAATTATTTTAAACTACCCTTATAATGAGGTAAAACAACGCCCGTCTTATTAAGTGAATATAAATGGAAGTTGTATATCTAAGCCAATCTTAGAATTTGATTATTGTTGGAGAAATTTTTTTAGCTGAGGCAGATGAACTTGCCCTTTCGCTTTACTGTGTAAGGGATGAATTATACGACTTTTTCAAATGAGACGTATATCATACAAGTTACTTGAACTGCAACAGCGTTGCTACAATTAGTTGGTCGCTTACCGGTTTGGAGAAGTGGGTTCCAGATTATATACTGCCACAAAGAAAAAAATCATGGAGAATCACATAGACTACAGGAGTTAGATTATTTGAAATGGGTACTATAAATTTCGCTTTTCTTACGTAAACTCAGATTACGAATGTTTCAAGGATAAATGAAAATTATTGGCTGCGGCTAGCTATTACATTGGCCTATTGTCTGATTTTCTACCACAACACGAACGATAGCTGTTCTTCAGGCAACGAAACATGACGTGTTATGATGTTTACAATAGGACAAAGATTACCCGCTGGGTCACACCGCTCTACCGGTAAACCAGAAAGCCTCTACCTGTTTTCAAGAAAACTTAAGTTCTAGAGGATAACCAGAGGTAAGTTTATTTATTTATAATAAATCGCAAATGCCAAACTGCTTTCAGTCACTCACGTATCGCCCTTGTGACAATACGAACACCGTATCGTTTATGCTATGTTTACTGAACCCTATCCAAAAGCGGTCCAAGAGCAATATTCCAGAAGCAGCACCTTTAGAGTCTAGTTGAACCTGACAACTAATATTTTACCCCACCGTTAGGAGAATATTTCTTTCCAAACGCATTTTAAGTTCTCTAACAAACCACATTACAACCGCATATCCTTAATTTCCTTCCATAGTAGGGATGGCGTGCTATATTTACTGATGTATTGGTATGATAAACCTATAGCAAGATAGTCGACCAAAATGGTCATCGCGCGACAAATGGATGCCACAGGAACAACACAGCTTACTCTTAAGATCAATCGAAGCGATATATCGTGACGCAGACTTCAGGCCATAACCAGCCCTAAAGGAGTCGGGGCCCTGACTCGCGCGCTCTGAACCTGTTTGGGCTTATTTTTTGCCTGCTTTTGCAACCTCTGCACTTGTCGGGTCAGGCACATCCTGAGGCTAGATGCCTTTGCTATGAAACCTTTCCGTGGCGTAGCAGCAGTGTTAGATATTTAACTACTGTCTTAGTGTAATGTCACGCTCGCTGCGCAAGGGTCTTCAATAACAATAATGTTATTTCCGTAAGAAAATTGTTTTAGAAGCAAAGGGAAATAGAACAAGGAGGGCATAGAATCACAAGGCGGAAGCATCGCCGACGTCTGTGTTATAGTTTATCAAGGGATTGGTATCTATCCTAATAACTGGGAATCACATTGTCGATTGTAAACAATTTCTTACGCTTGACCTTCATGTAAGGCTGCACTATATACAATTGCCGATGCCCGGTAACGAACTCCTATAGAGTACTTACGTAGAGACCACAAGCATTATGATTTTGCACTACGGTTTTAATTTGCAATCTTCCTGTGGCTAATATGAAACTAGCAATGAAACAGTAGCAATCAACCGACACAGGCTAGAACTAAAAATAGTCCTAATATTTAGCCTTTTTAATTGAACGAACAGCAAAATCATCGGAGAAATCATCAAACAAGTACATCGCATCGTACTCTTGACTAATACACGTATACAATGGTACAAAGCAAAATATATAGTTCAGCGCCTCACCATTCATTCTTCAACAAGTCATGCTTTTTTTTTTATATGCATCATTTAGGCTTAAGCCTATTGTCACATAATAAATTAAACTTTATATAGTGTTCAATGCAATTTTCCGAATTTCCGAATATAGCGGCTGTAATTTGTAGTCATTGATAAATAGCTAGTTTTTTTGTAAGTTTCTTACTTTCAGTATCTCGTCTCGACCAAAGTTAAACCTTCGCGTCGTGATGAAAGAAAAAATTAATAAATCATGACGCCATTGTTCGTCATATACGCACGTAAGGTACTTGTTATCATAATGACATAATCGAGTGCAACCGCGTGCGAGGCAGACACCCAGCAATATATGACATCACATAACCTCGCATATAAAAATAAAGAAGCAGACGGCAAATCGCACTCCTTAAGCTTCAGTTACTTCTATCGAGAGATGCTAGCACTTATCATAACATCTAGAGGACTACATCTATTTCCCTACGCCAGGGTCTGGTATTTATTCGTTCTATACTTATCTGCAGAAGGAACGCTCAAAGAAACATTTGAACAAAAAGTTAGCAAGCTTAATAGGGCTTCCTAGCTATACGGTTGAATGAAAAAATATTTCAGATATAACGAACAACCAAGAACAGTTCGAGTTCGTGGGCAAAGAAGAAATCTGTGTTAGAGGAGCTTGGGGTGGGTTAATTCAAAGACGGTGCACCGTATCGGCAATCGATGTGGCATTCATGTCACTGCCATCGGTAAACGATTTTTCCCTAGGCGAAAGAAATCAAGATTAGGCTAAAGGAGCAGCATTCTATAATATGGACCAAACATGCTACTGTTTATCCGTTAATTTTACTTCTGTTAATGTTGATGCGTTAAGTAAACACTTTCTAGTGGTGCGATAAATATGTATAGACGGTTTGATATCATCATAGTCGAAGTCTCATTGGCCATCGCGGCGATTACTGTCGTGTTTTGACATACAGACGTCTCTGGGCACCGTTTTAGAACCTTTGTTAGCACAAGTGACGTTTGAATACGGAAAGTGGTGCAGATGGCACATTAGACTTTCGCTTTGCTGTTTTAATCCAAGCTTTTTTATGTGGCTAAGTATATATATATATATATATATATATATATGTATTTATTTCAACATTAACAAATTGTTCATTTTGGCTAATTTTTGCTAATTTTTCATTTAAACATAAATTCGTCAAGTTGTACTAACTGTTCGCGGTGAAAAAGCATCTACATTTAACACAAACAACTACAATATGTGAACGGCAAACGGTCAGTCACTGCATTCTTTTGCGTTACCTTACACGGATGCGATTACCATTCTATTACCTGTTTCAGCTTGTCCTGCGTACTTACCAAACTAGGCACCAGTGGGCCTTTAAGCGTGAAGTTACGTCAAATTCCCGATGATCACTGGCTTATTCGGTGAATCCGACCATTGGTTCCTTCGTCGTATCCGCAACAATAGTAACGTGGATGACGTGAAAACACCAGCGTAAAAATTGGTGGCAACAGCGTCCCAGGCTGTAACAGCGGTCTCGTGGTGCCTTCGAACACACGACACCGGCAGCGCCGGCAGCTGACTGATTCTCCCCGTGCAATTTCACGATTCACAAACGATACACAGTGCGCGTATACAGCAAAAAGATACGGCACCGCGCATCAGGGTGAACCCGCCGTCCGTCCGTCAGGCAGGCAACACTCAGCTTAGAACACGCTCTGCCGCAACACGCCTGTTCACTAACTCGAGGCACCAACTCAACGCCGCACTCTAGGGTGGGTTGCGGATGGCGTGCGTACGGGATGGCCACGCGGAAAGCTCTTGGCGATTACACTGCTTGACTACAGCTGCGATGGGTTCCGGTCGTTCGCGTATGTCTTGGTTATTCGGCCTGCCGCCGCCGCCGCCGTTGCAAGGCAGTTGTTCGGGCTGGGCCTGGGCGCTGACATCAGTCAGAACTAGTGGCCCTTGCCAGACTCTAAACACCAGCAGCGGCCCAGTTCAATCGAGAGTTGGTGGTACCTATTTGTTTTCGTTCTCTTACACTCCTTCTTTCTCAGCGACCGGTTCTGCCTAGCGAATAGCAACCAGTCAGTCGTTTACCTGGCGTGATGTTGTCTCCCTTGAGAAAGCCCCGAACTGCGAGCAGCACCGGGTTTTGTGCAGCGGTTCCGTGCCGGCAGTCATCTTCGCGTATTAGACACACACTCGCATACACACTACATGCACAGATAAAACTCTCCATTGCCCTCAGCGCACTATCGTTGCTTACGCTAATGCTAAATGCAATCACCAGCGTCAGCAAAGCAGGACATAGTTAGCAGTAGTTCGGACCACATATCTAGACCATAAGTTAGTGCAGAATATAGCAGGCAGGGAACACTGACGCTCACAATCTACAAACCTTAAATTTACCATCTCTCTAACACACCATACCAGCCACACAAACGGACGGATAGACAGTTGTATCGGTTCAAAGCCATCCTGTTGTCGTCGTTGTTGTGATCATCAGCATCAAGAGCGTCCCACAGGCCAGATTGAACCACCAGATTTAACCGAGTAATGTCTATCCTTCTTTTTACTGCTACTGCAATAGAGTCCATATGCAGCAACGTTCTATAAGATACGCTCGTGCAAACGGCTCTGATTCGGTACTGGCATAAGGCATTACGGAGTGCTGTCAATAACTTCTCTATTTTCTTCTTGCGCATAGATATCGCACTGCAAGTATAATACGCTACAGACCTACTTAGGTGAAGCCGCTCTAAAAGTGGGCCGTTCGATTTCGTGAAGACGCGACGGCGTACTATTCACGAGGGCTTACATAAATTAAGAATTTTTCAATATCTAGATAAGTGCTTAAATGGGTCAAATCAGACCGACTATTTAATAGCTTCATTGCGCTACCAGGTAAAAGAGGATGATTATGTTTAACTGAATTTAAGGAAAACCTATTTTAAAATGAATCCCTTCAGTGGTCAAAGCATTTCCAGTATGCCTGCATCTAACCCTAATCTAGTAGATAAAATAAATTTATATATAGAGCGAGAAGGACTAAAAACGACTTCCAGCTTCCCTTTTAATGTTAGCTCTTGATGAAGGTTTTTCCATTACGTCCTGAACTTCGTGAGAACTTCATGTAGCTACTCCTTCAACGTTGGCCTCTAAATGTCGAACATTTCTGTTCCGTAAAAAAATTGTTTATTCGATAGTGTGATTTATAATAATGAACTTATTTTAAATAAGAACTAATTAAGAACCGAGCCAACAAAAAGGCAAATGGCATATTTAATTTTAGTGTTATATAACACGTCGTATAACTTGGCATTTGTTCAAAATTCGAATGCAAATCCTAGTCACTAACAATTGCCATAGTTATTGGTAAGTTGACCATCATCGATGCTACCCTGTTCACGACAGTATACGATATTTAGCTAAAGACATTCATGCTCTATTTCTGAATTTGGCTTCAACTTGATGAACATTTTCGCTGAAACGAGAATCTAACCCTTTTATTATCGTTACTTTCAGTAAGTTAAGCTGAATCCTAAACACCGTCCTGGTAACTGTTTTTACGTTCTTTTTTTTAACTTTAGGAAAATTACTGCAGTTAAATGTCTAAGCTTGAAATCTTCTAATACGTTTTTTTTACTTGCAATCTTCCATCGATTCATATTTGCTCAAATATACACCTCCAAAATTATATAGAAACATTATTTGTTGTTAAATCATTTCTCAACAAAGCAAGATGGGGGTAAAAAGGTCATAATTTTAACGCTTCGATTACTGAGTGATTATGTTTTATTACGTGGCTGCCTTTAAATAGGTGTTTTACCGTCATAATTAAATCGCTCGTCACCCGATTTATAGACCTAATTTTTTTAAAAACGCTTTTGCCTGTATTTATTGCGTGAGCAAGTTGTAGTCTTCATTGAGAAGTTTGAAATACTATATCACACCGGCCGTCGGGGCATACAACTGATGCCTAGAGAATGCCTAAAAGATCAAGTGCATCATAGTTTGTCATTTGTAGAATTGTTACGCTAAGCAGCGATTCTCAATAATTAGTTGTGGCTTTATTAATTATACTCTGCAATGAGAAATTTTTGATAGAACCCAATGAGGTAACAGGGGGGCAGCTTTTACTGCTGTTCACGGGTAGGACAATGGTAGGAGTTAATGGCGGAAAATCTCTTTTCTGTATAGAAAATAGGTAAAATGCAATACGCGCACGTCGGAGGGTTACTGAATAATATAAAACATTGGGATCGTAGGAGTATTAACGGTTTTTAAGCCACTATAGACTGGAGCAACGTTTTATGTTTCACAGAAATAATTCTAAACTAAATATACGTGTTTGTGATGAATGATCTTTTGTTAATTTTCTAGTAATATCATGATGCTTTCACTGTCGAAATTTTTTGGTTTCTAAGGGAAAAATTGTAACAAGTAGTTAAAACCAAATTAACAAACACAGACCAAAATGGATAATAATCTGATAATGCGAGATCCGGGCTATATTGTTCTGATCTTGCTGATATAGTTGCCTATATAGTGTTGATATAGTGCTGACAGTAGATGTCTGAATCAGGCGTTTTGCCAGGCGTTAGCAGCAGCTCATAATGTATAATTCCTTTCCAATTCCATCGAAAATATAGCATCAGCTTCTTCGGTGTCTAATAGATGTTTATTCGAGTGTCGTCCACATCAAAATTCCCACAACGAAAATGACAGAACGATCTTTAGGCCCTTTTTTCTGGCTACGCGTTTTGGCCATAAACAGTACAATTTTTTATGGACCTACTAGAGCCTGCGTTGAATATACAAAATTTTACTTTCTAAAGTGATCGATCTTGAGCCTTAAAAAAAGTGTTCCAACAATTAAATTGTAAGATCTTTTCAGCTTTCAAACGACACCAATGCTGATTCGACGCGAGTCGTTTTACCTATTTAATTAGAAAAATCGGTATTTTATGGGTTTTCGAGAATTCGATATATAAAAAACCAGTCAAAGTAAAATCGAGTTAATGTGTTTTGGATGTTAAAATGAAAATATACGGAAAAACAAAATACACCATTTGGGAACAGCTATATTCTCGAAGTAGGAAAGCGCTTGGCACTCGCTGGCCTTGACACCCTATATCAGGGCCTGGTGTATACCCATGCTTGACTATTAAATATTTTTCGTAATTCGTTATTGTAAAATCAGCGATAGTCCAGGTCTATGCAGCTGATCTGTGTGTGATCGCAGTCTTTCCCGCCCCAATATTCTGATTGATTCCCATCGGCAATGAATTCATAAGCAGGGCACTGAATCTTTAGCGCAATAGGCAAAAACTTTTTAACTTACCTCAGAAAAAAAAGGCGAAAAAACAAAAGGCCGTTCACATATTAGTTCGGTTCTTTCTAGACACTAGGTCTTTCTATGTAAGATGGATCAATCATATAGTATAACGTTTTCCTTGCTGTCCCATAGCGCGCATATACATTTCAGGCATATATTTCTTGATCTAGCTTTCTGATTTTATTTTCATTTCTGGATATTAATACTGACATGGCTGTTGAAAAAAATTGGTTAGAGATTTTTTTTTAATTTCATTGTATATGTTGTATGCACACTCGTCCATAGCAGAACTTAAACCAAAGGGGATAAGGCCCAATAAATTCTGAAAATCAATTTTAACTAATTACGTACCGTCCATTTAATTCTTTATTTGTCAGTGCTATGCGGGATCCCTCGACTAATAGTTATGCTGTAAGTGGCTATGAGAGACATTCCGTCGCACCGGTTGCAAGGGGGCTCGAAGAAGCGACAGCCCGTACTAGCGACTCGCCCATCAGATGTAAATGTTGAGCACCGCTCGGAACTTTCTCAGAATTCTAACGGCATCAATGAAGACACTGACTGTCGACGCTTCGGCTGAGATAATCAGGGGCCTGAAACGTAAACTATTATCAATGCTGCTGTTTACGTATTTTTGAGATGACAGAATTATTACGCCTAATAAATATCGCAGGACGCATTTAATAGCTTAGGGATTCGTTGTACTATATGGGTCGGAGACTGAATGGGCTACATCGTTATTTCTAAGATAAAATAGGAACAATTTCTGAAAATGAATATTACCAAATTGACAAGAGTTTAAAGACGTATGTGCGTCTCCATCTTGGACTCATTGAAGTTGTTGGCCTCTTTTCAATGATGTAACGATCTTTGAATCAGTACAGCATTGTTCGCTTTCAATGAACATTACTTAAACCTAAAAAAGCAAATTAGCCGGTCCATTTTTCGGCCACAGCTCAGCCTGCGCAAAAGCTACATTTTCTTAAATAACTAAGACAAATTAAAAGCAGGATGTTATTTATGAAAGCCGATGCATTGGGTTAGATACATGAATGTTTTGAGGGTTAGGAGGAGATCGAATGAGGCGGGATTAGTTGGACCGATGTATTTATGAAGCAAAGTACTATCGACTGGTGATTTGATAGAGAAATAGGAAGAGCTAAATTTATACAATACCCTGTTACGATTGACTAATATTGCTAACAAATCCATCTCTTCTAAGTAATCGCGATTACGGATCATGCTTAACCATGGATAATTCTTATCATACATAAAACTGTTCTCAGCGATCAGATGGAGTAAATTCCAACCCTTATGGTCTCGAGAAAACTCTTGCTAATCAATCCAAAATTATTAGGCTATGTATGCTGCTATGACGGGCTGTTACCAATTTGTCGCCGGAGTATTTGTCATATCTTCTAAATGACAGATTTACCCCCAAAAAGACCCACCTACTAACTACATCCTCCCTATACTTGTTATCAACGGTGTTTTTAAGTTCTCGCTATTCTATTAAACAAAGACTTACACCCGATCGTGCGTCGCGCCCTATTTTCTCTATTTCTTGTACCGATAATTGCATCCATGCTCATTTTCATTTTGTTCTTCTTATCTAGATCAGGATGAGCACGGGATATTCCTTTTGAACTTCTTGCTGGAATATTGTATAAGTTTCTGCAACAAAGTTTCTCCTGGAGGAAGCTGTACTTCTTAGCCAGGTTCGTATGACGATGGAGCAAATATAAGCAAGCACGATTTCTTTGTTTGGATCATTTTTAGATAGAGGTTCTAATAGCTTTGCACGTGTTTTATTACGTTCACATCAATAAACGAATAACTCTATAGTACTCTTTCAAAGGTTCTATATGGTATGTGTCATTCTAAATACAATAGACGATATTATTGTCATAATTTTTATTTAAGGGCATTTAATATGCGCTCGACTTATTACCTTTCAGTGAAGATAACCTGAACTATTTCAAATTAGCTATTGATCACGGTGTGGGTCGCCCGCGTCGTTTCACAGTGCGTTAAAACCAAAATGGCCATTTCCAGTCACCAACAATTTCACGGTGCCCACCAAGAACACTAGGCGAGGTCTATACAACCTTAAAAGAAATAGTATTTTTATTAATTTAGTGAGCATAAAAGTATTGGAAGTATGGACTGTAGCAGAACTGTTATGTAATAAAATCGTTCGAACTAGAAGAATATTTATTGGGCCTCATAAAGATGTATTATTATAGCACAGGTGTAAAATAGCTGATTGGGTCAGTCCTGTGAACTAGCCCTTAATGCATAAGGTAATAATCAAAGTTACCGCTGTTTGAAATTTCAGTGGATGTGGACCGACAGTGAGGGACTTAAGACAATTTGCGAGAGAAAAAAAAAAAGAAAAAGAGAGCGCTATTACAATTTAGCGCTAAAAAAAGCCAAATTTACTGGCTCGACAGGAACTTTCATTCGGCACCAGTGAAAAAGCTTAATTTTATTTTGCGAATATGTTCCTTATTTTTCTTACAGATCTTGAGCACTGGTGGTAAACTTTATAAATGAATCGATAAGCTTCGGATAGCTCTGGAGACCGTGTTCCACGAAGCATCGAAATAGCTGTTGAGAGCAAAACGATTAGTGATAATCTTTTGTAATTGTTGCCCCCCAAATAAATATGGATAAAAGCAGATTTATTCAGAATTTTTCTACAAACACTTGTGGGCTATGAACGCATACGATTATTAGCTTTCTTGCGGTAGCTGCGGGAAAGTCTGTTTTCTTTAACTCAAGTACTTACAAAGAGTTTGGCCGATTACTTTAACAACAGATGCCTAATGTGCAAGCGATGTGGTATTGTTCATCCCTACCGGGCGCAACTTCACACTCACTGCTTCGAAGTATTTTTTTGTGCAGAAATCTTTTACCAAAATCAATCCGACAACTAACTATTCAAGTAATGAGTGAACAATCAGGTTTAATGTTATCGTGGCTAACGTGTGTTCCCAAAACGAGCAAATTTTTTCAACTTTTGTTATACCTGCTGGCGTAGAGCTTTTCAAGGCTTGATCACACGGTAGCGCCGGGATTCGAAGAAAAAAGATGATTTATTTATGAACGGTAACAAATCATATAGCTAATCTAGGGATAGTATAATTAATATAAAAGTCAAATAATATGTGTTTTTTTGTTTGAGTTTGGCAAAAATAGCGCGTAAGATTTTTGATTCAGTTGTTTTGATTATTAAAAGAGTTGCAAAAAGGTTGTCGTGTTTTGCGTTTGACGAGCACGGTCAGTGAATATAATGATATACACGTCGTCTGTGTAGTTGGCGTATAAACTACTGTTTTTGGATTCGAAAGCTCTTACGTGGTATGTCAGTTAGTTACTTATAACTTATTTAAGCATAATGAATGACCTATGGATTGTTCGCTTCTGTGAGCAAGACTGCTACTTGTGATCGTACGGATTGCAATGCCCGTAAGAACCAAATCATTTTACCAGAGTGTTGACAATGAAAAATATCAAGTCAACCACAGGTTTTTTTTTCTCAATTAAACCGTTGCAGTGTGCATATTTAGATATTTGTGTTACAAAAGGAAGAGAGGAAGATTAATACTTAACATTGGTTCAACCTATTATGGCTTGTGCATTGCACAATACTTCTCCTATTAACTAAAACGCATTAAATATTCTGAATGGGCCGAAAAGCCTGGATCACAAATAGCTGTTAGTAAGATCGTACGCTTCATCATGTAGGTTCCTTTTAGATCTTTTTTCGACATTTTTTATTTCCTTAAACGAGCTGTCTAGAGCTGCCTTTATAAAACATTCTTATACAACTTAACAACTAAGTAATTCAGTCGTACTTTTATTCAATGGTTATAAAGTAGCCGCTATTTTACCACTTGTTGTATATATACATACGTATATAATGCTCATGCATTTATGTTAGGCATATGCTAGAGTTTTTTCTTCTGTGTACTCCTTATTTTAAGAAACAATCCAATTTGATGCAAGCGAGTGAAACTTGGGAAGTTCGCACAGTTTCGTTTAAACTTCTACGCTATCCTTTGCTCCAGACGGATTGGTGTTTTGTTGGATTTTACATTGATCTTTTCAACCCGCAATGCCATCTCAAAAGGCCAAAAACCCGCCCGAATACTGCGTTGAGTTAAAGATCATCAGCACGCAGTACCCTGACCACTTGATGCTGCTGCTACGATTGAGCCCGCATATAACCGTACATAGGTGGATGTTTTATGTGAGGCGGAGCAATCCTTAACAGCAATACAGAAACTTCTTTTTTTAATTATTTGTATTGCGCGATTATTGTATTCTCAAATACACTTGATCATTATTATATATTTATATATATATAACAATGATCATATACATATAACAATATATATATATATATATATATATATATATATACGTAGTAACTTTCAAGTTCAGTATTGCCACAAATATGTAGGCGTTTCTTAATGCATGTTCCTATAATCAGTCAGAACAATAGGGTTTTGTGCATTACCAGATACTATCTACTGATTGCGATCATTTGTAAATCAAAAAAATCAAATCAGCATAAACATCGACAGGTGCGGATATATAGAGCTTCATCGGCTATCGGAGTGGAGTTCTTATTTTGACCAAGGACCGAATACAAATATACTTTTATTGTTGCTCAAAATATTTTTTTTCACCAAGCGTTTAAAGACCATATTCAGTTGATTTGATACGCTTAAAATAGTTACTGCTATTGGCTTTTCAATACTCGTCAAAGTGCAAAAATCAGTACGGAACATTACGTGTATTAAGAGATTAAGCAGCACGGCCTACGTTTGTGCCCTACCCCACTAACAAAAATATTTTAAAAATAACAGTAATTTTTTGACATTCTGCATGGTGACAAAGGGTCCGCGGCCATGTGATACATTCGCTGAGCGCAGGATAAAGCTGGGCCATGTTGCCTTTAATGGCCGGGATATGCTAGGCGGAGAAATCAGCCCGTTTATACCTTTACCTTGTTGAATCAATACGTGTTAATTTTTCGTAAACAAAGCAATATTTATACCTACACAAGCCGCGTCTTTGTATATGCTGTAAATTTGTACTAAAATGCCCAGACCGCCAACCAAGTAAGATACGTTTCTTAACATGATCAAACCTCTTTCTAATTTATTATATACGGTAACATATTAAATTGCTTCTCAACTTGATTTCGCCTGCAATATTGATAGAAACACAGTAAGTTAACGAAGGAAGATACTGTGCAAAGTCGCCCGCATTAAAAAAATAGGCAGATAATAGGCATTGCAACAAGCTGCTCAAATCATATAGAAAAAAAAAAACTATTACGAATATCTCTAAGAATGGCCAGATATTGTTTTCGTTTAACCATAATCAAACTGATTTTAGCGTATTTTTTTAACGAAAATTTTATTATAACTAAACTACAAATTATAATATAGTTTTTTTACTATCAATCGTAAATATTTGTGTCTTTGCTCGATTCTTACAGAATAGTGTAATAACTATAAGAGGAAATGATTGACAATAATAACATGAATATATTAAATTGCTAATTAAGTGTTGACGGCAAACCATCACTGTTGTATCTGTAACGTTTCGAAGTTTAACCCTAAAGGAAAGCATCGTTTCTAATAGAGTTTTTGACCTAGAGATCTGTGAGATGGCAAAATTGCGTTGCATTTAATTTGCAAGAAGACGCAATACGGTCCTATAATAAATACATAATTTTAATTTGGTAATTCGTGTTTTATTCGATGTTTTTTTTTTTTCTAACTATTGTAGCTCTGTACTCCTTTAAAGATTTTTTAATTGTACATAAAAATAAGTTAATTCGATATTCATTAAAAAGCTACGTTCTTTCTCAAAGGTGGAGCGATTACTCCGCGTTTCGGGATGTAGTTAGAGGCACACGATTCATCCCCTTCAAAACACCCTACAAAGAGGTAATTTCGTTCAGTTGTGCTTCTGCTTAACATATTCTTTCGAAGAAACAACAAACGTTCTTTTTGCTATATAATAATGCATGAATAGAGACGACCCGTGGGGTTTGAAATAGCTAGAAAAATTCGATAGAATGCATGGACCTTCTGCCCGTTGTGCTGGTTTCTGCTGGAACGGTGAAATTCAACAGAGCCAAGCACAAGTTAAGATTACTTCGCTAGTGACTTCTAAAAAGAAAACCCTTTAAAAACAAATTTGGAGTGAACATACTTGAGAAGACTGCATACATCGGCTCAGTTGTTGAATTAGCTTGTTCTTGTCTTTAATAAACAAAGTTCTCATACTTATGTGCATGCCTTATGTGCATCTCACATTAATTGTGCTTGCTCTTGCGGATATTATCAGGGTACAGAAAGTCTTACACATACGTACAGAATGTTCCTGTATCATTTTTTGATTGCTATGAATTATCTTGTGTACTACTAACACGCATCAAACTATTCTTTCTTTAAATTACGCGCGTCTTTGTTTTCGGGAGACCATTATGGGAAGAAGAACGTTGTAAGTTTTGTTCCACCTAGACGTTTAAGAACGTACGCAATTTTCATGCTCATTAACATTTTATAAAAATGGCCTACCCGTGAAGTCGATTGACTATATTGCCTACTTCAAATTATTATATATCGACAGTAAACCTTTTTTGACAAACATTCTTGTAATTTGCAACTACCTAAATATGATCTCACCTGTTTACTTGCGTAACATCAATTTAACATAAAACACAATCAGTCACCTAAAGTTGATTCTTTTTTTGTCGACACATGTAGAGAGTGCGCGGTGAAAACTTCAATGTTGAGGTGCTCATGCGAAAAATGGGCAACCTAGGATTCGTCCTTAACCTTGTCAAAACCGATCGATACTACAATCCGGCAGTAAGCATCCTCTTTTTTACCTAGCAAATTATATATGATCGTCAATATAAATTTCAACGCATTGCATAGCATATATTATATCATCTTAATTTTTGTTGAATATCATAATCTGGCGGTTACCAGTTATTTGTGTCTATGCAAGAAGTTTCTTCGGTATCTGACGCTCAACTGTTATCTTTAAGAGAAGTCTTAGTACAACTGGGCAGTATTGTTTCAAAGGCCTGTCAAGATAGAGAGTATGTTGTGCGACAAATCTCATTTGCATTAATTTAAAACATCATAAATGAATAAATAAAAATGGCGTATCATTGCAAACTTGTGCGGATAACCTTACTGTTTAGACGCATTTACTTATCTGCCTATATGATATTAGAAAACGTTTATCTGAAAAGAGATACTTCCTGACCGATACGATCGAACCATTTGAAGGCACTGAGGCACTTAGAAAAAGAAGATTTTTCTAGCGGTCCCAGCTAATAACGTAGTACGTAAGGCTTCGTTCTCTAAGTCAAAGCTTTTCTCTCGTATTTCAGGCGTATAAACGGAATGATATCAAAACATTTCACATTAGGCTTGAAGGCCATGGTCAAGTGCCAAGACCTCAGGAAATGGAAAAGTAATCGAACTGTATATTAATGTTTTAAATGGCTTTATTTTAAGGCTAGACCAAAGTCTATGTTAGGTTAAACTAATATGCTTGAATTTATGTGGTGCGAAATGGCTGTCGATTGCTGACAAAGGCAAATGAATTTTTGCGTCACATCGGATTCTACATTTATTTTGAAGCAACATATCTTCAGTTGCAGGCATCTTCAGTTGTTCAGGAAGGTAGATGATAGGCATTCGAAAATTAATGATACATAACAAAAAAATGGTTTACATAACCTCTTTTGTTTTCTATTAGAAACAAGGTTAGCGCAACTGCTATACGTAAGGCAAAATTGGCGTTGCTTCCTTTTTTAATTAGGTAGCGGCTTGTTTCTATCGAATTTGTTCACTAGATCCCAACTCAGAGTCTCAACCTCTCTCCATGCAGATACTGTTATTAAAGGTGCTCTTTCATGCTCCAAATTATTGCAACGTATGGGTTCAATTTGAAATACTTTTTGTAATATGTTCTAAAATATTGTGTACGTTTTTTTAAAGAATCTTCGCCACACTTAAGCAGTATATGAATATGGAAACGGATGAAACCAAGTTAATAGGTGTTCATTGTACGCACGGCGTTAACCGAACAGGATACGTGATATGCCGGTATGAATTTTATGTTCATCTGAAAAATCGCAAATGAAGCAGTAGTTGATGTTCCACAATTCTATTGATTCTATAATATAAACTACTAGCGATATTATTATCCAAGAGAAGACGGTCCATTCATGCCTGATCGGAAGGAGATTCTTGCACAGACACGTTAGTAGTTATTTCTGTCATATCGTTTTTTTGGCGCTTTGTATGGTCGCGATGCTAATTTAGAGCACTGTCATCATTTGTATTCGCCAGGTATATGATCGAGAAACTGGGCATGACGCCACAAGACGCGATCAATCGTTTCTGCACGGCCCGTGGCTACAGATTCGATCACCCCGAGTTAGAAGAAGATTTGTTAAAATATAAGTATGTTACTATTTGAAATTATCTTATTGATTGCTTTAGATAATTCAAGTTTTCTCACAAAAAATTAAGACCATTTATTTTTCGTAATTAAGAAAACTCAAAGTAAACACAATTGTCTTAGTTGAAACATCAAATTCCGGTTAAAACGTTTCAAATTCACTGTGAAGTTCCGTTTAATCGACGTACTTTTCATTTCATACTTTTGATGGGAATATTGACAATGACAAGTCTTATCCCTTGGTCAGTAAGTGCAACCTGAATCTCCTAGGCAGGAAAAAATCACCAGACGATCGTGTTGTGTTTAATGGTTAGAATTCATTGCTAGTTAACCACTTTATATTAGAGCCTTCTTTGCCAACTATCGATAAACTGATAAAATAATACAAATAATATATTGCGATGTACATTTTAGGCGTGACATTGATTCTTGAAAAAGACATTCATATAAGCAGTGAGATCCTTCCTTCTGAATTTCCTATATATATATAATAAAGAAAAAGTTGACGAAGGCTGGTGTTGACTAAAACCAATAATGAGGAAACGTCACGGTGAAATAGTTCAATCTGATATTCGATAATACTCTTATCTACTTGATAACATCAACCTTTCTCCCAGTGTAAATCGCCGCGAATATATAACCTAATGATGCGTCTGTTATTCCATCAATCGGTGCTCATTCTCAGGCCTTCGATCGATGAGGAGGCCCTTGCGTTCCACTCAATTGGCGGCAAAATTACTCCGAGATTCACAATGGACGGTATCTACCTCGACGTAGACGAAGCATTACGAAGAAGGGGTATGAAACAGCAAGAGACATCTGGAGCAGACAATAACGTCGAAGATAACGACATACACCATCCAACTGATGATAAGCAGATCGAACGGCCTGATAATGATCGCCATAAAGAAAGACGCGACTTTGACAGGTGCGATTATAAATTGTGCTAAACAAAACAGATTTTCTTAAAATTATTAAAATTCATCTTTGTCAGACGGCACTCAGACCTTGCGAATTCACGCATTATAGAACCTCGGGACAACATATATTACTATGCGAATAAAACGAGCTTTTCATACACCACGTGAGACTGAACCGGTGTAGAGTTTTACCGTGATAATCAATGCACTTTTTTTATCTATTATTTCGATGGCAACTTTTCGCGGTTGCTTTTGTTGCAATTGACACTATTCGTTAGAAGAGTTTGTTTTATATAGAGGCCACGCCCCAGATCATCATTAGGTACAATGACAAAACTAACAGGTAGCTTTACCCAGAATTGCCTTAGGGAAAAAAATACAGCCCAGTTGGAATCGTGTCGATATGATAGTCGGGGCTGAAAATATTTCTCATATGCTTTTATAAAGATGTAGTCGTCCCAACCTAATGTCCGATACTGAACCTATTTTTGCTATTGGAATGCTTTTATATTTAGGTTGTTTAGAATATCGATTTTGAAATTGACGTCAGCAACGCCGCCTTTTCGTGCGTATTTCTCTAGCACGCGTAGAGTCACATTCCATCAACGTTGATCTTCAACTTCTGTACATCTTTCGAAACTTCAATCCTAAAGGCCTATCTAGAAAATGCTTGCAACAGTTTATAACTGGGATCTAAAGTGAGCGCGCTATAAGGCGCACGCGTTTGCACCATCAAATCTTTTACAATCCTCGAATCAAAAAAATTATGATTATTTGGATGGTAACACGACGTCCTCCACACTCAATGGCTTATGCTCTCTTCGCTACAGCTAAAGCGACTATTTCGCCAATTGTAATGGCGACACAGTAGTACCGACAGAAGCTCAGTTTAATTCGGTGACACCTCGTAGGCTAAATAGAATGCCCTGTATAATATATATATATTACGAAGATTGTGCCGAAGTATCTGCAAAGTTCCCTATAAGGGGCTAGTCGACGTTTTAACCAATCTTTACTAAACAAGTAGTATCGTTGAAGAAATGTACAATATCTTACTGACGAGATCAAAGTTTTGTAATATCTCAAATTTGGGTATTACGTTCTGCACTACCAAAAGTTGTTCATTCTATCTAATCTACCCTGTGGGTAAGAAGCGATGCTCTGAAGTGTGAGAGGGAAACTTTCACCGTTGTTATTACAGTTGCTCGCTTTGATTCTCACGATTAAGACTTAGTGTTAAGCATTGTATGATACTGGACTTTGAGCGTTAGGGCAAACCTCCGCCTAATTTCACTTTCATTGTTGCCAGCACCTTTTTCGAAATCTGTTCGGTGCTACTCGTCGTCGTCGCCGCAGATATGCGCCAGGCTCGTAGAAGGCCTAAGGGATAAAATGAAAAAAAGGGCTAATCGAAAAGCTACAAACACGAGTAAGTGGAAGACACGAACAGACCCTCCATATCGTCCAGCTGTAGTAATGATGATGAAAATAGAAATGACCCGGTCGAACAGTTCCAGTTCTTTTAGTCGTGACCCTGTCACGGACGGTCCGAGTTAAATCCAACAGTGCCGGCAATGGTTACGATCGTAGAAACTGTTGCTAATAGAAATGAATGGACGGACTGCATTGGAAGCGCCCAAAGACGTTTTCATTTATCTGGGGCATGCCAAACAAACGGCGGAACAGAGGAAAGCAGTTGGCGAATGATGGTGGAGGTGTGCGGTACTGAGATAGTGTGTAGATTCTATTGTCTCCGAAGCCTTTGCGAATTGAAATCTTCTTCTGGCGATACAATTAGTTCGTTAGGCAAAGCCGGAACATGCTTGAACGAAACGTGCACGTATTCAAATAACTATTACCCTAGAGGGAACCACAGAATTGGGTGACATACGGAGCTTTAATGGAAAGACCATTGATTAAGCACACAGATATATGTGAATTCACCTGGTGAGCATTAAAACATCAGAGGCTGAAAATAAACTATGTCCATGTAAACTAAATATGCGTTTGTAAAAACCAGAATTGAAACATCTTTTTTGATTTTTTAGTCCATTCACATTGATTCTGGATTGTATGTAAGTATTGAGTTTGAGTTATTTCTGCCTAAGCCGTTATCGTATATCACCCATATACACATGCTGTGAGTGTCTGCAGGCCTAGGCCTGCCAAAGCGGCATTCGCATACACATGTATTTGAGTACATATTACTATATAGTAATACGTATTCAAACAGGCAAGTGAAGTTTTGCAATTATAGCAAAATTCTGCCTATGCTAAATCTTAAACATGTCTGTAATCCATATACAGCTTCAATCACGAGTTAGCCGCTAGGTTCTTATGAAATAGATTTTTATAAAATAGAAAATGGATCATCTTTTAATACGAACTTTGCAAAACCGAATCTTACATTACACTTCAGCTTTGACTTTTTTTTCCCTGGTACTACGGAAAACATTAGGCCGCCCCCGATTCTCCATAAAGCAAATCGTTTATTTTATTTAAAAACCATGCAAAATATTAAAGCTCTTTGGGCTTGACAGGAAGTTTTCATATCATGGTGATTACTTTAGACGGTATGGAGGTAATGAAAACTGCCGCGGTCACAAAGACAGATCAGAAGCCTCCAATTTTGTTCGAGATCGCTCGCCCCTTAAACAAGACCGGTTGCCCCCTCAGGCAGGACAGATCGCACTATTATATAAAGTATGCCAATTATCGCTCACACAAGTCAAGTCTACGTAGTGAATGATGCGAACATCATAAATTATGAAATTCCCTATTTTACGCATATCGTTAATGCGTGGAGTTAACTCAACACCGCATGGCTAAATTGGCTGTACAGGATACGTCGCCATGGCCGAGCATGGAATTTGTCAGCCTTTAATGAAAAATAATTCTTGGTATACTGAGAAAAATGTATAACGATATTAAGTTACTATTAGCATTTACTGTACATATATACATACATACTCCACTTCCGCTAAACTGCATGTTTTTTCATGACGACGGAAATCTATATAACAGCAACATGGAAATCGAATTCCCGCTAATAGACCACACCCAATTTAGCAAGTTGTCAGAAAATGGAAATTCTTATTATGAGAGGCTGTTTATATCCTATGGTGAGGATAACAATTTCACATAAAATAACAATTGAGCTTCGTATTTGTCACAACAATTACGAATAGAAACATTTGTGAAAAGCGTCAACGACGAATCGGCGATACTTAAGTTCTGATCTAATTCTAGTTTCTTCTATGGTAGGTAGGATCTTTTTATGAGTGATCCTTCTCAGTATTTATGCAATGTATCATATCTGTCTGAATTGAATCTGTGAAGTGAGTGCACGTATACGGTTTGATTCAGATATTTTATCCGATCCAAGTATTCGTCATTATTTGATGAAATAGTAATCATGTATGTCGCCGTATATATTGAGCCCATACGGCCTCCATGGCTGTATTTAATGTTCCCTCTTTTCAGATATGGTAACGGAGAGGATCCGGAGTGGCTTGAAAAATATTTGGGGCCTCGAAGATTACGTCATTCCTATCATTCCGTAACGCACGGGCTATGCGATGACGAAATTAGACGATATCTTGGTCCAGAGAGAAGAACCATTCTTGAGGAGTATTAAATAATTCTGTTTCTCAACAGCACATACCATGATTCGTTATTATCGGGGCCTCTGAAAGTATCTGAAGCTGTAATTAAAGATGTCTTCTATTGTTAATGTTTCTTCATAATCGAAGAAAGTCGATCGAGGCAAACGCCTTCTTCATGCCATATTTGTTTAGAATAATTAATAGACCTTTTGATATGTTATTACGGCTCAATAAACTCTGAGCTATCTTTTTGTTTGCAGCGCAAACATATAGGATCCAGTGGCTTTAAATAAAGCTTGTCATTGAAAAGAAACCCCCAATAGCATTAGAAATCGATTACGCATCCTACGACATGTAATCTCCTCGATCACAAGCCTGTTGCATATAATAATAAAATTATCAAAATGCATAGCCACTAGTGGTAGTCTCAGCCCGAATATTTGTTTTTCAAATGTCCAAACTTACTTCAGACTACAAATATCCAGCACAAAGGTAAGTGTAGGAAACACTACAGCTGATACTTAGAGCCACCGAATCCTTCGACCTAAACTATTGTCTGACGCAAATTGCAATTGTTTTTTTTTCTAAATATATATACATGTATACATGTCAGTATTTCGGGCCGGTACTGGCAACTTTTTGACGAATGAAGTTCGTAACTGATTTAATATAGCACATTAAATATTTAGTGGGTACATATGGAATATTAGCAAACGACATTTCGATTGTGAAGTAAAATGAGTTTATACTTTAATAAAGTAAAGGCCACTCTAGTCTGCTCTCTGGAGTGTTCAGCAGGAAAAAATATTGTGGTAAATAAGTATATATTATAATAATGATAGTAAGTTTATTA
>NW_019211458.1:23174851-23271149 GCF_002443255.2 Varroa destructor | reverse complement strand
TATATATATATATATATATATAGTGCCATAAGTAATGCTGTGAAGATGATTACAGACATATTGGGATTTCACACCTACAAAAATGGGAAATACATATTGATAATGTTCTATTACGAGTCTAACGATTATTTTTTATTCTAAGGACATTAGACGCTTTAAGGGTCTAATAATTGCTATTATTATCATTGTAAGTATCTAACTAAGTTGCCTAATCTCAAGAACAGCCGTGACGTTTTTTATAATTGTTGTCTACAAGTTGAATAAGTTTTGTGGTCAAAATGGACAAATGAGCAAAAAATTCACGCATCAATAACTATTCGATTGTGATAGCTATAATAAATTGTATTGAAACAAATTATGTGAAGTTATAAGACAAGGTCGACCTCATCCATCTTGCTGATTCTTGACAAAACTGAAGGAAGTCGTTTATTCACAAAGATTGTCATATCTATCGAGTTCCCATCTGTGATAGATAAATTAGTAAAAACACCTAAAATGCACCAGTTATGTATGAGTTTATTGTTACATTTAGCTCCTGAACTTTTTTAACCAGCATTTCATGTTGGTTTATTGACATGTAAGTGTAACCTCATTTTGAACCAATGTAGATTATCACAGAACTAAGTTGTGACATTAACTACGTAACAATTTAGGTGAGTTCCTGAATGCGTTTAGCGGTCAACAGAGATGGACCTATTTGAGAAGATACCTTTACTTCAAGAGATGGTGCGTTTGTGGCAACGGTATTCAGCCACGGGCCCAGCTCAGCGGCCTCCAAACCTAATTGGTTTTCGTCGTCTAGGAGCTCCTCTGGGACTGAAGTAAACACTGAAGCAATAGCAAAAAAGCAAGCCCTGCGCACTGGCTCATGATCATGATAGCGAAAAGCCGAAGCAAACTGAAGAAGGGTTCGACCCATCTGATAGGCTCGAGGTGTGTGGCGAGCTGAACTCATTATAACGCCAAGGGTTTCTAAAAGTTTGACTAGCAGAAAGCTATCAACGTCGTGCACTCGAAGGTATGTCTCACTTGTAAATGGGCGCATCAATGGGTAAAAGAAATGGCCCGCAACCTCACCAAATCGATTTTCTTGAGTCGATATCTCTGTTTTCGAAGTAATCTTCCGAGTCTTGCTGGATATTCGTTTATCGACAACCTCTTTCCAGTGACGTTCAACAGTATCACTACTTTCCTGTTCGCAGATGTTAATGTCGAAATCATCCCCGCTATATTCGGCAATTTTTCGAGGCTCAGCAGTTAACTGGTCAAGGCTACGAATAATATTTGAACTTTTTATCTGTTTAGCTTTTGGCTTTACGAGGAAGTTTTTTCCACTAAAAGTCAGCTCCTTCACGTAACGATCGCTAGCCAGTGTAATTGCGGATAGAATTTCTAACCTCTGAGTGTGACTTACGTGTAGGCTATAGAACTGGTCAGTTAGATATGTTGACGACGGAATAGGAGCATGTATAAGAAGAAGTACTAGTGATTCTCTTTTGAGGGACGCGATCTGCGGAAACACCCGTGGGCACTCCTCAGCATAAAGTACTAGCCGGCAAAGGTCTACTGCAATGTCACGTAGTTCTTCAGGATATCGAACGATAAGCTGCGGCAAATGCTCTAGACAGATCTTCGCCTGCTCTATATTTTCTCCATCCTTATCTGGTACCATTAGGCGTAGACAATCCCGAAGGTACAGTGGGATCTTACATTGCGGATCAATTTGGTAAACCAGATCATCATCATTATTAGGCTCTGAGTCGTCGTCGCTGTCGACTCCGGTCTTTGGTTTGAACTGCGGCTCTACTTTTTGCAGAGTAATTGGCTCGATCTTTTCAGATGGGGTATCAAGGAATGACATTATGTCTTTATACTGGGAGACATGTATGGGGAAATCAGGAGCTTTCACGTCTGATCTCATCACAGCCAAAAATTCTCTACCAACGATCATACCGTAATCTCGCAAAACTTCGTCCGGCTCCGACAAATGGTTCTGGATGCCAACAAGACAGGCTTGAATACATTTGTCATGGTCAGGTACATCGAGATAGAAATCGGCCTTAACAAAGCCTACAAAGGTTAGCAAAGCGCATGTCAGATATTTTTGCTGTTCAACAGTTTGGTATTTCATGAGTACTTTATCTGACCATGTGTGAAACAGTTCTACAGCAGTCTGACTAGCTAGTTTTCGTCGACTTGGGGAACTGCAAAGGTAACCAATAACATTTCTTAGGACGCGGTCATTACTGAAGTATCTGCCAAGTAGCAGTTTTTTGGTAAGTATGTATTCGATGTTCGCATCTCTTGTAATGGAATCCTCTAGAAGCCAATCCATTTGCTTGAAACACGGCGTGCGGTAGCAGATGAGGACGATGGCATTTTCCTTAAGATCGACTGGCAGATCTACGATCAGTCGGTGAACAACTCGACGAAAAACAAAATCTTCTGGACGGCTGAGAAAGAACTGCACTAACTCATCGAACGTTTCAGGGTAGTGAACTCCCAGTCTTCCGACTAACGCGCCCAGCAAACCTAAATAGGTGTCTTTACCTTGACGTAAGTTTTCAGAAAGTTCGTTAATACGAGCACAGCAGGCTCGCGTTAATAATGACGGATAACGTTCTACATTGAAGAATTCGGGTAGATCAAGCTTGAGCTCGTTTGCCACCTTTGAAGGCAGGTTTGTTATAAGGTGTGAGATCGCACGCACCTGCTGTCGTGAAAAACGTTCCTCCAAGAGCTTCGCTAGAAAGTCTGCGTTGATAACTTTCACTAGAAGGTGAGAAAGAGCAGACTTCCGGAACCCTTCCTGAACAGTTGATAGTGCATGAGCAAGTTCCCTGAGGCAAATTGAGGCGTTAAGGTGACTCAAAAAACACATCAAATCTTTAGAGTGCATATCAACGTCTACGCAGGTGAGAACCTTTTTCAAGAAATATACACATTTTTCAAGCCGTTTTGCATCACTAACTTGTCCGTGTTCTTCAGGCACAATTTGTCCATTGTCAATCAGTCGATTGAGCCTTTTAGCACATTCCATCGTTTCCGTGTAGCAATGCTTAACCAACGCTTATTAATTCTGTGAAGGTTTTGTACTAAACGGAGTTGAATAAACTCGCGCGAATTCGTCGATCAGCTGTTGATTAAACAAACAAGAGATGGCGCCACTGATCTTGCAGAAAGCCGACGTTCTGTGAAGAGCGAGTCAAAATGCGTTCATTCACAGTTAGAGGGAAAAGAGCCCGCCGAAAAATCAATCAAAGTGCAGTGTCATATATTCGATTCATTTTCTATTTGTTTTTTTATGACAATCGTAGCATTATTCGTTAGTATTCGTCAGTAAAGTCTTAGAATTTTCTTAAGTTTATACCAATGTTTTGCACTAGAAATGAACTAAAAGTAGAATGCGTTACTCTGATAGCAGGTATACTGACAGCAATTAAGTAGCTTACAGGAAGACTAGAAAAGTATTTAAAAAAAGTTAGCATGGAAAAGAGCCGTAACATTAATTTTTTGATGCACAACTAAAGAATGGTTGATATGAGCTTCGTGACATGACATAACCCTCTAATATATGACCACTGTCTACTCACTCGAAAGATTGGTATGTATACCTATTGGTTCTCTAGCGAAACTTGTCAGTTGATGTCAAGATTATGGTGTTCAGTTTGTAGTAATATTTAAATTTAAATAGTTAAAATGTAGCCCGAAGGACATACGTCACACATCTATTTAGTTGTCGGCTAGACGAAATAGACACATTGTGTTGTGGTACCTTGTAGCGCGTTTCAGTTTCAAATAGAATTAGAACTCACTTCTCTAATATGTTAGCTAAAAAGCCACACAACGATTTATGCTATCTATAAAGGTTGAGTAACGTTCTATTTTGTTTTGAGTTTTACGTCCGGTGCCGCCGTCAGACTTTCCATTAGACGGCTAGCTTCCAGCACGAAACAAGCTCTACCTATGCTCGGGTTCGACGAACTCACGCCAGAACGTGTTCCTAAAATTAGTAGGCAAATATGTTACCCACTAATCTACCACGGGGACAAGGCTAAATAGACTGAGTCAGTGCATAAATGCGTATGTCCATATAGTATACGTGTTACTCATTTCTTCTTATAATAAGTTGTACAAAAGCTTGTTCTAGATGAGTACAGTTTCTATATTTGTTTTTGAAAGATAGCCGAGCACAATTGAATGATTTGGTCATGCAGTGGCAAACCATTATGTCTGTGTGGTCAGGTCTCCATTCAAAATAATCTGTAGCGTTTGAATCTTAACCAGGACTAATGGTACTGTCCCCAATCAAAGATCTTTTTATTAAACAGCGTAAAAGCAAGTTGTGCGTTTCATTTGCAACTATTTTTAAAAATGCATTTTTTAATTGACATCAGAAATCAAATTATAGGATATCAGCAGTTGGCTAACTAATAAATACACACATAATTTATTGTCACGCTTTGCAATTACCGCTCAAGAAGCCGAACACTTAGAAATCAACTGTTACTTTGACGAAAACGTGAGGCCACGATTTTCTGTGTTGAGGTTACGTGTGATCTAGCTCTAAAGCGACAACCCACCAAAGAAGGTAAACGTTCGACTAATTAACCGTCTTATTAACTGTAAATCTTTCCCTGTGAAAACTGTCTTTACCGAAGATAAATTAATTTTAGGTGAATTAATATTGATAATTACTTAATGATGGCAATGACAAACGGGCAAACCCAAACCAAAGCGTCTCTATTAAGCTAAGTACAACAACAAATGTGCTGTCGCCGACGCTGGGTTTGACGTCGTTTCTTCCGGCGACGTCGTTGACGAGACGTCGTCCTTAAGCTATGTGTCGTCACAGCACAGTGACGACACATTCCTATTGGACTGGGAAATCCTTTCTCTCGCCAGTGATACGACACTGGGGCACGTATCAGCGGATTACTGCTGACAGCCTTTAGAGTTTTGCCGAGATTCATTCTCGTCCACCTCAAGTTATTGATCACAGCAGCAAATAACTAGAGAACAGGTAAATCAGCCGACTCACTGTCAGGGTGAATGCTGACTGATAGGCAGTTTGTCATTATGGACAATTATTGATTCCTAAACGTGTGCTGTTATCTTAGGGACGCCCTTTTTAATATAGTGCTTAACAGTGAGAAACGAATTTGATCATTTTCAGCATCATTTCTTGAAATTCGATAGACCTAGGTGATTAATTTGAATCACACGCTCTTTTACCCGCGGTTATCAAACGTACAAACGCCAATATCGGTCAAGAAAACTAGCGGCTTGTCAAACCGCAGACCTCTGTGGAAAACAAGCTCAGATTCATCATGGCAGGTAAGCTGAATTGTGTTTACTATTATCTTTCACTTTCAGATAGCTCAAAAAGGGATCTGTATTGTCTCACTGGAACAAAAAAAACGCTCAGTGTTTTTTTTATCCGCAGCTGATGTGGCCAGAAAATAATTAAATTTTTTCTTTGTGTTCGTTGTGTAATCGACTGCGAACCATTTTGCTGTCGCTGGTGAATGATAGTCAATAATAGGTTTCGGGGTTAACAAAATTTCAAAATCTTTTAGGTTAAAAGTGCATTTCAATGCTTATTTTGCACCAACGAGGTTGTTCAGGATAATTCCAGTGTCATCAAATGACGAAAATGTTTGTTTGTTCACTATTTTGTAACAGTGTTATTCGCTAAGTTGGCTTTTTTGCCGCTTAAAAAACAGATTCGAAAGTTCATTAGTTTTCCCGCTTTAGGAGAAGATCAGACGTTCAGACATAATAGTTATAACAGTAAAACATGAATTAAATTAGTTAGTTCAATTTGTAGCCAAAGCTAGCTTTATAATGGCACCTATCTAGTCGCCTATTTTCAAAACACTGCGTGCTATAACTAATAACTACAAGTTGTCGAAACCTAACGACAATTGCCGCAAAACATCATAGCTTTCCTAGGTTTTAATTATAATAATGATGCTGATGAATCACACCCATCATATGGAAATGCTTTAATAAAAATCAACGTCGCTTATCAAGCTATTATTATTAACGCTGACTGCTAGTTCGCTGTAGCCTTTCATTCATTTAATATATTTACTGTATATCAATTTACTGAACAACAAACAAATAATATCAATAGATGCATACGTTTCGTAAAGTGAATTTGATTTTTTCTTTATAACTCAACAGTTAGATCCAATATTTTTGCAACATACGTTGCACAAAGTTCCGCTATCAAGGCTCTATGACATTAAAGCGATAATGTGTTTTTTTATATATTTTTTTAGCAAACACCTATCACAGCCTCTGCCGATGGGTACCGACCTGTAGGGCAGCAATTCCCCCAAACGCCGTCAACGGGGGAACAGATTCGACGGGCGAGACACTCTACATTGGTCGTACGAGACATGAAGACGACTTAATACCTGGAAAAGTTGTGCCTTCACACGAATGTTGCTACGTGTCGTGGGGGGGTCTCGAAAAACGCTACGATGAATATGAGGTAATATTATGTTACGGTTAATACCATATATGTCTTAAAGTATTTTATGGTATATTATAAGTAGTAGCTATGTGGATATCGTGCTAGTTCTGTTAATCTTACTGACGAATTTGTACTGTTATATTTTTATTATCTAAATTATGTACCAATCTAATTTGTACTTTCAGATCCTTGTGGCTGAACATGATCATGAGTTCACATGGGCTTCGTGCCAAGGCGGCGAGCTGCCTACTGGGGCGATTCAGGGTGGTGTTACAGGTGATGCGGAGAAACTTTTCATCGGACGTGCCGAGCATGATGGATCGCTGACCATTGGAAAAGTCCATCCTTCGCATAAGGTAAATGGCGATTCGGTCTGTGATTCAGACAAATGCAATATGTACCGATGAAGTTGATAAATTTAGCGTAGAAGCTACCGATCGTAATTTAAGGCTTACTTTTATTTAGTTAATACCTTTGAAATAAATTTGCATTTGATTGCTACTATTTTGATGTCGTGGGATTTGAAAACTATAGCAAGTTTTTTAAAGTAGACCTACACATTCGGTTTAATAAAAAAAAATGGGTCTAGTGAAACCATAGATGCAGTATTTCATCTTATTAACATCAGATGTGGCTCGAAAGAGTGATATTATGTGAGAACAGTTTGTATTATAATCATTGCAAATTTGTTACCTTCATGCAAGAGTTTGTTCTTATAAACGAGTACGATGTGAATGAAAGAGAGCGTTTGGCAAGTTTAATTACAATTGTTTAATGATGTACACTGCATTGCAGGTGTGTTATATTCCCTATGATGGAAAAGAGATCCCCTGTGAGTACTACGAAGTACTGGCGTGCAAAAGTATCAATCTTGCTTCCTAGCCTTTTTTTTGCATTTAATTTTCTCGTTCGTTATGCGTTATGCGAATATTACATTGTTAATATTAATCTCGGTCTAACGGTGGTCTTTTAACTAAAAAAAAAAATAAAGCAAATGTTTCTCTGACGAAGTGTGATATCTCGTTTATCGTTGACACCTTATCCCTATATAATACTGTAATATATAATAAATAAATAATTACTGTATATTATCATCAATTAATTTATTCATTAAAAATAATATAATAATCATGTTTTTCTTTTTCTTACAATAGATTCAGAAAACATATCATACAAGTAAGGTTATTTTGAGATGTTTATTTCTATAGTATTAGATGGATATGTCGTTTCCTCTAATTTCTATGAGGAACGTAAACGTAAACTAAACGTAAATAAATATTACACGTGTTCCTTTTTGCAGTCGAATTTGCAAATTCTTATATTGAGGCCTGCGAAGCTGTGCCAAAACTTTTTCCAACTTGGAAAGTTTACTAAATGCGAATCAATTCAACGTACAACATGACAGTAGCATATTTTTATTTTCCGTAGAATCTCTGTAAATCCATAATAGCATAATTATCGAACCAACCTACTTACTGTCCTCACTCCGCTTCAGCACTTCAGCTCCATAGCAATAGTACCTATTTATGAAAAAAAAATACAAACAAGATATGCATAAGTTTTATGGCGAAATGTGCGACCTGACATAAAATTTCATAGATGACACAATGATAACAATTTGCAGGTACAGGACCACATCAATTTACATGTGCTGCCGCGTTCTCGCCGATACTACCTCATTATGCAGGCTTCTCAGTCAAAAATTTATATAAAAGATGCAAAAAGCAGCGATTACTCAAAACTGTTTGCGTTTGTTGATCTACAATAATCGACCTCCCTAACAAACGTTTTTTATTCGCAATTCTTAAACGACGGCAAATCACAATAAAAGGTATCACTGAAAGGAAGAAAAAATCTGTTTCAAAGTAGCAAATTGTCTAAAAAAAATTTTCGAAGGAATATTTATTATTATTTATTATTATTTATATATTTAGCCATTTGTACGCCATCTTCGAGATAAATGTACACTGTAAAATACTTTTTTTAACCTGCAGAGGGTGCCACTTGCAATTTGCGGTATTGGATTAGGATTAGCCGTAAACATATGAGGTAAATTACAAGGCTTTTTAAAAACATGCAACTTTTTACCACAGTTTTTTACCACTTACATACCACTTTTTAACAGTTGAGTGGCGCATCATCAATGTTCGAATTCATAGTAACGAATTCGCCTTTACAATCAATTTCAGTGGTTGTAGAGGCCAATTACCAGCAGTAAACAGAACTAAATAATAATAGACCTGCCGTAATGGGCATTGCGTGCAATAGTAGGCATATCGAGCTGCTACATATCAAAAGGCCGCAGTCAGGCGAACATATCTAATACGAAATAATATTGTTTGTACCACATTGTCGTCCTACCATAACCAAGCTCAGTGAAAAAAGCGGAAAAAGGGCCAGCTCTTTGGTAAGTAAACGTTCTTTCTCTTCGAGTTGTTTTTTCTTACCGAAAAATACCTGACCACCCAGTGACGCAAAATGCCTCTATACTGGACCTGCATGAATATAAACACGAATTGTCAATGAGATGGAAATTATGGCTGACCTATATAGTAAACAAACGTGAAAGTCTGACAGATGATATGGGAAGTATGGTTTGGGTAAAGATTACATTATAGTTGACCTCAATCGATAACGCGTTCGCGTAATAGGTTGTTTCCTTTGGTAATTGTATCAGTTGTAGGTTGCTTGAAACCCGTTCGAGCCTGCTGCCTGTCTTAGAGCTTCGCCGCCAAAATATATCTGTCTCTAAATATCGCTAAATACTGTGTACGCTGAACAATATTTATGCCCTGTTGCATTCCGAGATTAGTGCGTTGCAAATTTCCTTAGGACGATATGTAATTAATTATCTCAAGGTTTTTAATTATATATTCGTAATCTATGATTATATTAAGATTACGAACCCTTAAATCCTGTAAAGTCTTTAGAATAAAATAAGCAATATAGATACTGTATATTCACCATGTATCGGAGAATTTATAGCCTGTGTATGCTGTCCAGTATTCGCTTTCCTCAGAAAGTATTCAAATTTGATTTCCCTCTGCAACAAGATAGTGACACGTTACTCATACATACAATTCTTATGATCGTCACTGTGTATACGTGATAGGTATGGCAGGTGATAGGTAGGACAGATTGAAGATTCCAGTTTATATTGAACTGCTTATGATCATCGCTGATGTTCAATGAGCTAATAAACGAAAGAAGGTTCATACCGTTCACTATGAGAACAACTTTTGCAAACGGTTACTCACAAGACGATTAATGATTAAGCAGTCGGTTGTGCCTATACCCACTAAAAACAAAAAAAAAAATAGAAGGACAACACTGAACGGAACTGATCTCTCTATCTGCGCCGTTAATCGGATTATTTTTGGAGGACTTTTAATACGGAGGAGCGCTGTTGCGGACAAGTTATGAACAGCATCTACGTTTGAGATGGGCCAAGTCTCTTGTACCGGCAAGGTGCATCGTAACGAGCTAGATTTGTTTCTTATTGTTTATTTAAAAATTTGTAGTCTACTAGGCTACTAGCCGTATACAGGGCTGACATCGTAGCAGGTAGAACTGGCAGAGAGTGTCTATATGGACATCGCGACTATAATCCTCTTCAAGGATATCCTGTAGGTGGTGGATGCGAAATCTATTGAGTGATCGAATTAGTGAATTTCATGGTTTGGATTCTATGAGTAGAGTAATCGTAATTAACTAACATCCCAAACTGTTGAGTCTCGCAATGCTGTAATCAGCAAATGCTGGTCAAACCTAATGACCTTAGCTCAGTTATCAAGCATCGTAAACCCTGTACTTTTTCTGAATATAACCTCAAAGATATCAATGAACATATTCGTTAGGTGACACGCTTTTGCACAGCTTCTTAAAAAAAGGAATCGTTCTTGAATGATTTAAGAATGAGTGCAGCACAGCTTACCAAGAAGATACTTATTTTAAAAAAATACTTTTTTCTTCTTACATAGCCGACTGCGATGCATCACTGGGGAGTTGTGTGTACGGTTTATCATAGGTAATCGGTTGTTAACCTCAAATGGCAAAATATTGGGAATTTTTTTTCGCAGTTTCTCACTTCGGTCACACGGTGAGCATCACTGTTACTACTATTTGCTTGTATAGTCTGATAGTTATCTGGGCTATGAGCGGCTCAACCGCAAAGATTTGGAACCTTATTCAGGCGATGTCGTTTCGCACTGCGTAATGAGTTTGATGCAAGATGTTTTCGTCGACAGGGGTACAGGCAAAGCCTACTACCATCGGAACTCCATTTTCGGGTGCTGCTTGTGCTTGTTGAGGCTAATCACCGGTCATCAAGCCAACAGCCATGGCCATGTAAAACGAAACTAAGACTGTATATATAATCGACATTTGCCACGTATACTCTAGAACTGAGACTATATTGATTTCTGAATTAAAACCGATAGTAACGTTGGAAAATACGATTCAGTGTCCAAAAAATATATGAGCGGACTTCACTTACACGCGTATTCCATTTACATACATGCCGCTCATCGTTCTTGGATATTTCGTCGTACTCTCTGCAATGAAATACTTGCCAAGGATGTAGCTGTGTGCTGACGAGGTCGATTTCCCAGGTGTCCGTATTTGCTTTAGCGTTAGTTAAATTTGTTCGGGTATGGTGAACAATAGAAGAAAGGTAAAACATGAACTTATAAAATGATACATAATGAATCTATAAAATAACCATAAACCATGATCAACCTATGTCACATCACACGAAATGGGAAATTCATTAGCAAATTCAACCCAGTGGTGGTGGGCAGGCGTTATTTCAATAAGAAACTTGCAATAGGTTGCATATATCGCCTTTCTTATGGGCTTTATTAGGCCGAGGTTCACCGGTTTCCGCTCCGAAACACTCCTTGTGCTTTGCTAAATTGTACAGGTACATGTTCATGAAAAGAAAAGATACGAGTTAGACGCTCTTCCTTCATAACTGCTGGCGAGAAAACTAGCCATGCATTAGTTAGTTGTCAGTGCTTTTCCCGTAAGCAAGCATTCGTTTTTTTTTTTTATTTAAATTCAGCCGCGTATATCTTACACGGCTAACTAGGAGCTTAATACAGCCACTCTTCGTCAGATAGTTGTCCGCCAACGGCGACTGAGGCCGGAACTCGGGCTAAAAAGGCCTCCATTCTGTGAACACGCTGATGGCCCCTAGATTCATATATTACACCCATGTACTATATATTATGAACATAGTGATATTATCAGGGTAGAGAATAACATGATTATGGAACGAAATTTTAGTGCCTATTCGAAGTAAACTGCAATATGCTAGCGTAGGATCTCCCTATGGAAAAGGCCTGTATAGTAGGACGTACTAAACCCGAGATGTTAAGTAATTTATTTTACCAATTACGTAGAGTTGTAGGGTGGAGGCGTAAGACTAGACCCGAAAAGCCACATATTCAGCCATTTTTTTCACCGCAATTTAGCAAAAAATCGGGTTTTGACTTCTGGGCATACAACCAAGGTATTATCTGGGCTTGAATGAACGAAGGCTCATCCTGTGAAATACGTTAAATATTTTCCGATTGTAAATATTGTCTCTTCTAAATACACAAATTCAGATCTGGAAAACTATATCATACAGTTAACCAAATGCCAGCAAGAGTTCTGTAGTAACACTGGTTAATCTTACTTCTCCGAAAAGCTCTTAAATGTCAAAGAATACAGGGCACAACCGTACCGTGGACATCTCGGGACTCCAACGTCACTCATGGTATTGTCCGAAGACGATCAAGGACTCTTCAGCCTACATTCGAGAATATAACAGCTACGTTTGCAGTTAAAAACGTTAAAATAGAGGGAGAAAATAGATTTCCAAGAAACACATCCCTAATTTGTACACTAAAGGAAAAAGTAATTTATAAGCATCGATCCCAGCTGATCCCGCGATCCGACTAATTGTTGAGGCTTCGGAGGACGCATCATATGCCCGCACTCTTTCTCAGAAGAAAGGAAGATACATATTTTCTCTATTCCGGTGTATAGGTGTGTATGTCTCCTGGCAGTTCATGTGTAAGTCGCTGTTCCTTGTTTCTACGGAACTCGAAACTGGAAATAGGTTTTCTTTAAAGTCCTAAATTGCTCCATACTATGCACTATCTAAAATAGAAAGTCACCATATATAAAA
The DNA here is from genome assembly GCF_002443255.2 of Varroa destructor. Classification (NCBI taxonomy): domain Eukaryota; kingdom Metazoa; phylum Arthropoda; class Arachnida; order Mesostigmata; family Varroidae; genus Varroa; species Varroa destructor. Next base: position 23,258,490 of record NW_019211458.1, on the reverse strand, counting down.
ACGGAAGTGTCTTGTGTTATAAAGTGGAATGCATTATTTTGTTATACGGAAACAGTTGCGCAAGATGGTTACCAACATAAACCCTCCACGCTGCTAAAATCCACCGTTTTTCTTTGTGGGTAGGCTAGAGTGATTATAATTGAATAGAATACTTCTATTACTTTTTGTATATAATTAATAATTCACATTCGTTGACAGAATTATGTATTTTTGCCGTCTCATTTCGTATTGTCTATTTTTATTAATTTATCTATCAGTCAAGAAGGACGCATGTGTCAAAGTTATAGAATGGACATATATTGAAGGGCACAATCTGAGTGTACTAACTTTCAAAGATCAAAGCGAATTTACAAAGCGAATATTTGTCTTATTTAACACAAGAGCGTCATTAATAAAATTTAGCGAAGGGTTTTGAGGGCAACAACTTTTTGCCCTGAGTAAAAAATGTATATATCATCGTTTAGCACTTAACAATAATATTGGCAAGGCTGCCGCTCGCTCGAAGTCATTTGAAGGTCGACAGTTCAAATCACATTAATTTATTTTCTGTAACCACAATATGTCCTCACAATGGGCATTTATCCGGTTATACTACGCTCTTGGGATACACTGTTTTCTTTGGATCAATTAGAGTAATTATAACTGAAAGCAGTTAAGCAGAACACTTTCCTTTTTTTGAATGTAAATATACTTTATATCCCTTAACGGAATTAGATACTTTGCCGTTTCATTTTATACAGTTTATAACACAGTCCGCTCAGTAATGGAACTGTATTTATAAAGATCTTGTAATAGAAAATAATCAACTTTCAATCAATGAATAAAATTAACAATATGTACAACAAGTGCTCGTTAGTAACATTAACCTTTGCTTTTCTACGTATCCTACTTAAACTACTGTGTTTAACCTTAACAGGGCTGTTAGGTCCTGGAATCACCTGCACTCCGTGGTAGCTAAACCGTGCCGGCTATCTCTTTGGATTTAGGGAACTCGGCTGGCTGTAGCTCTGAGTGGCCCTTCGGTAGTTTCACCGCCGCTATAACAGAGGGGCTTCCTTCCACTCCACAATGCATTATTTGAATGATAAGAACCACTATTGGTCCTATTATAAGAGTAATAGCCAGTACAAATGTGTTAATGCCGTGCTGTTGAGCCACTGACGTAAAACCTGGCCGATACTCAAAGATAAAAATATTAGCAAAAACCGTTAAACCTAAGATACAGAATACTGTTGTGATGCTTAGAAACGTGAGGCGAATTGCGAAGAAGGGGCACTGCTCCGGAGCGGGCGTTACGTTTTCTTGCAGAGAATCGTTAATCACTAGAGTCGTACTCCATATGCAACTCTCAAATTTTGCTGCCGCCCCATCTGACATTCTCTGTACTTAAGTTTGGTCGCACAGCTTCGAAAAATTGTAGCGGTCAATTATTTCATGCTTGACAGACACAGTATGCTAATGCTTTCGACAGGTGCAGCCAGGTTACGGGTCCATTTCTCTAACTGTAAACATGTTCTGCATTCGTAGGACGGAAAACCCAAGTGAAACGTATCTCTTATCCATGTCTTTTTAATCAAAATAATTTTCAGTACCAGTAAAATGGCCAGGATATTGTATCGTTGTGAATCGTGGCTCAATCGTGCAAATGGCTAAAGGTCTTGTGTCAAACAATAGACCTGACTTTTATGACATTTCGCATCACTCGTAGTTTTCTTAGTAGTAGTTGCTACATCTATTGGTAACGTCGTTTTCCTATAGATTCATATGGCCGACGAGTTTGCAAATGTTGTATCGAGAAAAGCATTTCACAGAAGTTATAGACAATAAGTAAGGAAACTAGAACATCTGATGTATGAAATGGGAGACGCTAGCTGGGGTAAATGTCTCAATAGCGACGATCCTTTTCAAGCTACTAGAATCTAAGTAGCATCGACTACGTCATGCTAACTATCGGGAAATATTGTTCTTATAAAATACTGATAATAATAATCTTTTAAACAGTATGTCGCCAGTAAGTTTTATGTAAAAATTGATTAGAAGACTATGAATATATAAAAACAGAATCCGAAGAAGTTGTATACTGATCCAAGCAATTTGAAAAAAATAGGCAAACAATATATATATATATATCCATGGGTATATATACCCGTGGACGAAATATGTTTATACGTATAATCAAACATACTGACGTACTTTTTTAAAATGTTATACTACATAATTTGTGTAACTACTAGGTAACTACTTTACCTTCAAAGGTAATTCGTTCCATGAGAGTATGTTTAAGAAAAAGAAGTTCGCTGTTTGTATAGAAACTGTTACATTACGCCGCTATTTACTGGAAAAAAGGCAGCATGCGGTTGTACATTGGCTGTATGTACAGAAGCGTTCAGTATCATTTGGTCTGGTCAGTGGGTTCAATTAGAAGTATTTGATTCAGCATTGACAGGGGAGAAAGGGGTGTAGTTTACAGCAAAATGAGCAAAACCATAAACCGATATATTTCAATTGACATTTATCCAGCTAACCTTATACGAACCATTGAGTCAGCCTTAAGCTGTCAATCAGGCGAATGATTTATAACTATAGCCCGCTTAGTTGATTTGTTGACAACGATATCGATTTTTTCGTTTAAACTCAAATCAATTTGGGTCATCCGTGTCAGTTTCCTAACAGGAATGGCAGCTTGACTCGTAGGGAATTTAACTATACCGAAGCCATCTGGGTATTAGGCTAGTCAGCGATGATAGTCCTTTCGTCAAACAAAACAGTATAAATTCTGTCAACAATACCCACGTAAAAGCAACCTGCTCATAGAGAAGGGTTCGCTTTCTATGTACTATACAAGTTTCATTTTAACTGTCAATCATAATAACTCAACGCAATAACCTAGATACTTGCTTCGTAGACTAGATCATTTTAAATGTTTTCGCCTGTCAGATATAAAAGGTTTATACATTAATTTTCGACAGTTTACTTAGTTTGTACCTAAAAAGACGAAAAATTTAATTCGAATCAACTATAGGCTGCTATACAAAGTATTTTGTTATTTATTCCGAATATAATTTATTCCAACCAATAATATTTGGCCTCAGATAGCATTTTTTTCACCACTCGCAGCCGGAAAGGCTTCATCCAAACATTGTAACTATGGCTTGGTCTTTATTTTTGCCATATTACGAGTACTGTTATGTCTCGGAATAATTTCGAAGCTAGATTTCTAGGAGGCTTATTATTTAATCGAAGGCGCTGACTTGGTGCTATCTACAAACCGAGATTTGGATTGCCGCCGTTAAAACATACACGTGTAGCTCTTAATGTTTCATACGATTTCTAAGAAAAAGCTTATGCACTATATTTCATAATTTTAAGCGTGTTAGTTATGATTTGCTATGAGGAAAGTTGGAAACAGAAAATCAACTGCGTTTACGTTCCCACGTTATATTTATTTATGCGTATATAAAACATAATCATTAGTGAGAGACACCCACACACGTCTTTGAAATACTAATACAAGGCTCTGACTTGGCCGGTATGGTGGATTTTTGCAGGACGATAAACATTTCCCGTCTATATTAGTATTCAATAACTGGGACGCTTGCATTGACGCTTACTAAAAGCTAGCAAAACCCTTCTAAAGTAAAAATTCTGCATATTTGTAGAACAAACTGATGGTTTTCAAATCACTGGTTAACACATAAATGGCTAGAACTATTTATCGAACCCAGTGTTCTCCGAGTTTCAGTGCGGTTTTTTCCACAACAGAATTGTCTGCATCCAGATATAATATAGAAACGAATAAAAATTGTACTGCAGAAGAAAGAATACCGGTAGTAGCCTTATTCATTCGCACTTTGGTCGTGACTTATGATACGAATGCGGTCAGGGCACTAGAGTCGTTAACGTATCCGTCAAATATACGGCGTACGCGCAATTGTCCGTCGTTATTTTTTATTATTAGGAGAACTTTATCAATACGACAGACGGATCACTCGGCAGACGAGTACCTCGTAGTCTGTGTAGCAAATTTCCTGACCGGCGTACGGAATGTAACAGCAATGATGAGATGGCTGAACCTTGCCAATCGTCAGAGAACCTTCGTGGCGAGCACGGCCTATGTACAAAGGTTCACCCGTCCCGGTGGCTCCGCCCTGAACAGCTCCAGTGGGAAGACGACCATCACTAGCGGGCTCCCAGGCGAACTCAGACTCTGACTGGGCTACAAGGATCTGTAAGTGAAAACAATAAGCAAAAACGCAATTGGTAAAATGATTTGATAATGTCAAAATAATAATAAATTAGTATTACTTTGGTGCTACTGCTTAATCTCTTTCAATGAAGTCGTCAAGTGTGAACTGAAAAAATAAAGTGAAGTTATCATAACGATGCGAAAATGATGTAAGTTCTGACGTAAGAATGATTTATTATTAGTTGTTTTTGTTTTAATGCTTTAAGGCGAAACGAGCTTTTTTTTTCTGAAACGACTCAATTATGACACGATATGCACCACTGCAAAATTAAGCTATTTACTTATAAGTATATGTATGTCTTATAATAAAGAACCTCCAATAACTGAATTACATCAAAGTCTCTTTCCTCAAAAGAGCACTGAAACTACATAATGGCCCGAAGTCGCCTCGCATAATTCCTAGCGAGGACCTATGTCGTTGCTTCGAGTTCCCAGCAATGGAAGTTTCTAAGGCCAACCATAGGAGCCAAGAGCGAAGAAAAAGGTTTGTGGTTATTGATGGTGTCTTCTTTGCTTTGAGTGCGGCGGAGAACAACTAGCGGAAGATACAAACCCACTAAAAAGAGGCGTCGTCAGTTACTCTGTCGTGCATGAGTTCCACCATAAACGTTGCAGGAATGAGGGTATTCACGAAAAGACGATACATATAGATGCAGGGAAACTTATGATACATCATTGCCCTTCAGTATCATCTTTAGAGTACATGGCAAATCTGTCAGATTAATTTTTCAAATTCAACAATGTAACACAGTGTTCTAGTGGCTCCCTACACTTGTTCTGATCTTGGGATAGTGTGCTGTTGGTCTCTGTATATGGGGTGTTTACTATTTTATATGTAGAGATTTACTACCAGCAAAGGTGACTAAATAAGGTTTGATTTGATAACATAGCTAACCATGCATTAGACTAAAGAGACAGTCAACTGAATCAATGGGCGTTACGAGTTCGCGTGATAACCTATACATAGTGTTTAGGATTGAAAAATGTCGATGAAATAGCAATGCTTTACATAGGCAGTTTGCGATAAGACCGACCGGCTTACAGCGAATTCTAATGGGCGTCAAGACATGGTAAATCACTAAATGGGTTTAAAAACTTCTTGTTTATGCTGACAATATGCATGGTGTTATACATTAGGGCTATAAAGATAACATACAGGGCGGGGCACGTTCATGCCGAAGTTCATACGCACCATTCATACCTTGGAAAAATACACTAGATAGGATATAATCATTACGTCTTATACGATTTGTGTCGGCAGAATATGCATGACGCATGGAATACTGCCTCAGTTATAAAATATTTATAAATCAAAAATGTCTTTATGGGTCAACGGTTAAGCTAGGAAGCGAATCTGTGCGAGTGGTAGTAACTAATAACAATATTCTAATCTACATCCGTCCATCGAACTGGGGGACGCGCGTGAATTATAGTGCTGGAAGGTAGTAATTGGGGTGGTAGCCCTTAATATGCCTCCCTAAGCGTCTCCGCTAGTCGATTCTAAGGGATTTGTCACGGCTTTGCATTGACATACAACGAGACCAATGAAAACCTTTTTAATGAAGTTTTTTGACATATTAAAATATCGTCGAAAACGACTTTAGACTTCGGTCGAATAGCTAGATGTCAAATATACTTAGTTGACTAGATTTCTTTTAGACCAGCTTCAATCCGACATTCGCTCCGATTTTTCAGACGGATGTTGTTCCTTCTTTAAAATGTGGTAACGCCCTATGTGAAAGACAGTGGTCTAAAAGAGCCCAATGTCTAAGTGGTCGTTGTGAGGCTACTTAATTTACTAGTTTATCAAACTAGAACTGAAAAATAGAATAGCTATAACAATAAAACATGCCAGCTAAACCCCAACCAATATATGATTGATGTACGATGATTTCCGGCAGCATAATTGCCCTGTCAAATGTATGCACCTCATATTGTCCGTAACGGTTCTCCTCACCGCCCCAAGGCACGTAGCAACACTGGTGAGATGGTACAACTTTGCCGGGAATGATATCCTCATCGTGTTTTGAACGACCAATGTACAGAGTTTCGCCCGTTGAATCATTTCCACCGTAAACGGCGTGCAGGGGGATGTGTGAGCCACTGGTGGGCACCCACTGGCACAAGGCGCGGTAGGTGCGGGCTGTCAAGGAAAACAAGGCATAGTTTTTTGTCAGATTTTCACCAGACATTATCCTCTTTGTCAGAAACAACCCGCAAGACTGGCTGTTGTTTGGCCCAGTGGAAATGAACACTTATTATCAAATGCAAAGCTGAATAAATATTCGAAACATATCGTCGTAATTATTCTGACTTGCAAGCCACTCGATTTGCTTGTTAGGTATTCTGCTTAGTTTATATTTTTCAGTTTGTTTAGTTTGCGAACTACTTAATAAATCAGTAGTCGCTGAATGTACATTAGTATTAATAATACGTTGTGCTTGCATTATGAATGATTTCTGGCGGAGTGTAAATATTTACAGATTAGAAGAGATGCTCTGACAATAATCATACAATATTCCAGTGGAACCGGTTGATTTCTTTCCTTTATGGAGTTATTGATGGATAGAAGAATCCACATAGCTGAATCGCTTTACAGCAAAAAGGAAGAAAAAATACGCTTCTGGGCTAGGCATGCAACGAATGAAGAGCTGCTTCATTCTGACGGACCACCGAACTTCATGTGTTCACTTACATGGAGCAGTCGTTGCACTCGATGAAAGAGCTGGCACTAATAGCCTATAAACTTTTCCCGTAATTTCATTGCTACTCTACTGATCAAAGGAATTCTCAGCCATCTTGACAGCCTAGTAGATGGTCAAGGCATAGTTTTACGACAAATCTTGCGCAAGTCTCCCCTAAGACTTATGCCACGATGTCTGCAATACGCTTCCTCATATTATCTTTTCTTCTTTTACTTATAAACATCGTGCAGTATTTAGGCGTCGTGCAAGTGATTCCGCCACTTTGGTCGCCTTTTCCTAGAGACTTGCGTTTCTTTTTTATGTAAATATAAAATAGGCTGTTCTCACTGTCGCACAACTATCTTTCCAAACTTTTACGTAGTCATGTTATTAACTCAGAAATCATATTTTTAAAATCGCAAGTTGCAAAAAATGTATCGATGTTCTACGGAGGCATACCTCATAACATAAAGGTGTGTAGCATATAAGGATTGCAGTTATATGCTACACACCTACTTGTTTCCGACATACGAGCTATACTGAACGATAACATTGCGTTTATCCGTTATAGGTAAATATTTTTACATGCGTGTAAACTACTGACCTATGAATTTATTTTGTCTCTTCGTTTTCTGTTACGCGCCAGCTGTATACGTCCGTGTTTAGAACTGCTGGACAATGTCAAAATGTGATTAAGCTACGACTTAACTCCATACGGCATACATTACATATTTTACATAAAAGAAGCAATAATTATCTTTTGTTATATATTATAATTATATTATTATTATATATTAAGATATTATTATTATAATTATATATTAAGGTATATATGCACATAGACTTTTTTAGCAAAAATCTATGTGTATATAGAAGCTAAATTCTGACTTACGTCCGCAGTACGTCATCATACGGTTTTTGAATCGACAGTGCTCACGTACGTGTTGCTGGGAACGACTACAAGTTCGTATATAAGAACTCTAGTGAACGAGAGGCGAACAATCCGCGTGCCTTACAAGTTGGTTCGCATATCGATAACAGCGCCAGCCGACAAAGTTGGCTGAACTACGTCCAAGCCTAAACAATGACAAACATGTCAAAGCTGAGTGAATATATTCCCTTGCCGCAGATATCGTGACTCATTAGCTTGCCAACACGTCGTATAGCCTTGTTGACTGTACGTTCAACGATCGTTTCTAGCCAGCTAGAGCTTTGTCAACGTTGTCGATAGCGCTGCTCCACCGTATCTCCATCAGTGGAGCCGCTTTCCATCAGTAAAAAGTGTCGACGGTGACTTAAAGTAGGTTTTTGTTGAGAGAGGCCGCTAGCGTTTATCATCATCATGATGCTATTGTTCCCCAGTGGCGGCCACCAACAACATGCTAGATGGGGAAAAACGGACTGGGGTAATGCCAAGACGGCTTTACCGACCAGCCTATAGCGTTTTTTGTACGTCAGGTTGTGACGTTAAGGCTCGGTCGGTAGTGCAATGTACGCAAAAGTATTCCCTTATGTCGCGTACGAAAAAAAACACGGAAAGAAGGCTATCATACGCCAAATTTGGATAGAACGGCAGACTGGAAGAAGAATAGCTATCAATGATGCAATGAGTGGACGCCGAACGACCTCGCTACAGATAAGTTGCAGGTCGCCGTTTAGTATTCGAGTAAATCTTCTGATTTACTTAATGGAACTATTATGAATATGGATATTCGTTACCTCTGTATGCGAACAGGGTCGACGATTACCTATTTCGTTAAAGATGACACATAACGGTAACAAACGATAAATATTCAAACGCAACAATTATTAAACTCGATGTATTCGTCTAAAACAGTCATTTTAGTGTTCGCTATCTTATAGGATCCCTTTTTTTCGTAAACGTGGATAGGCTTTTGGGGGGAAGCAAACTCCTAAAATGAGTACAACTAGAATGTCCCGTACAAACGTATTTTGTCATATCACAGTTGGTAAGTGAGAGATAATCACTTCTTAACCCCTAATTTCGAGCGGATACTCTTTGACTTGACACACTTACATACTTTGTCTGTCTATTGCGTTACTGCACAAGCCAACAACGCTTGAGAGATATTTTGTTATATTTTTACGGAATGACAGTTGGTCGAACATATCAGGCTGTTTTTGTCCTGCAAATCTACGGTACAATATGACGAGTCTCGACGTCTCAATATTCATATATAAATCAATTATTTTCGGGTTCAAAGGGCAACAATGAACAGGACTTGTATTATGGTTAACTTCAGTTGATTTAACTAATGTAGAGTCATTTAAATAAATCAGTTAACGTCCTTCGAACATGGTACGGGCTTTTGCCTGGATAAAGAAACATCTGTCAATGTTTCTTTATCCAGGCAATTCAAGTAAGGCAATCCGAACCCATAAATTGCCCCATTAACAAGAAAACATCGGCTGTACTTTGTTGATCGCCACACTTTATTACTCTGTCGGATTCGTTTTAGCCCTCTCCTACTAAACTCGCTGAGAGTGTCTACCTAATAGAAATAGCCATGCTTTTTTTCTATTTCCATTGTGTTATACGATAAACATATTTACAAACAAATCCATATTCACCTATGCGGCATAGATGTAGTTTTCCCTGATTAGGTCGCCATTTCGGAATTCTCAAATCTCCGATTCTCTGTAAATTTCTTTAATTAATATTTATAGATCGAACACACTGAATCAAACCGATTCGATCTATAATAGCATATCGCGTAACTCACAAAATGCACGTGGTACCATAACATTACCATTGTTACAGAAACGCTTACCATAGAACCGTAACTAAGTAGTTGCAATATAAATCGGTATCGTCTGCCAGAGCTTGGCTACATAGCCCACATGTCTAACGAACAATCTGCTATTTTCTAGTGCTGACTGAAGAAATCCGTTTTTGTTTAATTGGGAAACGTTGGGCTGTAGTCAAACATTGAGCTCGATAAAGCGATTTCTATAGCGAACGTCATTGTATAGCGACATTTACAGCGAAAACTAGTTTGCCGTACAGTATACAAGAACCTGATTAAATTCTTTAGAAAGAATATGATTCTTCATCTGAAGTGGAAGGCTCTGAATAAGTCCATATTCCATTTGGAACTGCATTAGGTAAAAAGCTAATTTTTGTCTCTTTCTTTTCATCCATAGCTTCAAGTTTGGGATTATGTCCTAGATTCTGGTTCCCGCGTTATTACTCGTCTGACATTGCTTCCACCTAGAGATGTGACCATACTCCTTGCCTCTCCTTTGGTGTCACATCGCAAAGAAATAAACCTGACAAAATAAGTGCTGTCTACCTGCTGACGGTACGATGTATTTGGAATACTTTGAGCACTAGTGTCATTCGAGCCTTGTCAAATAACTTGTTCGTTAGGTTTTCTGTTGCAGGCAGTTTTGTCCACGCTTCGAGAGCTATGGATTCAGCCACTGGAATGAGGAGTCTTTGTTGGCCTTTGCGCGAACCCTTAATGTTAGGCATCATGTTTGGTAGGTCTACCGAGATTTTTTCCACCCTAGCTGCTGCGTAACGCATGTGTGCCGATCCTTCATGTTCTGGTCGAGGATGACCCCCCAGGTGCTACTGTAGGCAGTGCTTTGGTTTTCTCCCCTTCCCTGGTGACGTTCAGCTGTGTGCATTACTTCCTTTAAATACCCTTCCGACTTGGTCGGTGCTTAGGTCCTATTTCCTTAAGCCATTTGACCTTTTTGATGGATGTTTGATTTATGCGCATCTGTAATTCTTCCGAGGAACGGGTAGTGGCTGTGACTGCTAAGTCATCAGCATAGGTCACGAGCTTTACTCCCAGCGGCAAATCATCAAGTATAAGTAACTCGTCATGAGCGATATCCCAGAGGGAAGTTCGAGTACGGAGCTCTTGGAAAACTTTGCTATCACGTCGAACGAAGGTCCTTATTGGTGATTGTTCGATTTTTCAGGCAGCTGGAAACTATGCTTATTAAATAAATGAAACGTTCTCTTTACCAATGATGTCGAAGAACGTCCTTTAAGATAAATCGTTAAAGTATGTTTTATATCCAACCTGACTGCATAGAAAAGCTGTTATGAATGTCCTCTTCTCCTGACTTTGGCCAAATGTATAGCAAGGTACTCTTAGTTTGTGGCCAAAAACATATTTTACATTCGGCTTTGCAGTAAGGTGAAGATCACTGAATATGTTAATATAATTTTTTTTGTATTGTATACTATCTGTGCATACTAACTGCATAATTATATATATATATATATATATATATATATATATATATATATATATATATATATATATGAAAATAGCTTAAGAAATATATTAAGCTCGCTAAAGAAAGGCAGTGTAAAGACTGTCCGGTCTACATTTGCTAAAGAGGAAAAGTCGCTCAGTTAGCGCATAGTGACAGTTAACCAATCAGCGTCATCAGTGTGTTCGGTATGTATGCCAGTGGTAGCGTGGCCGAGTGGTCTAAGGCGCTGGTTTTAGGCACCAGTCTCTAGGGGCGTGGGTTCGAATCCCACCGCTGCCAAAGTTTTTTCTTACTCTTTAAAGCTAATGAAGGAGGTAACCTAGAAAACCCATTGCATCATTCGATATAGTCGAGAGTTGCAAGATGTAAACGATTCAATTTATCTAATATGATTTCTTTCAATCTTGTGCTTTTCTTATAAACCACGATAAACGCTAACTAAGGGTAAAATTTTTTGCCATTTCGAAAATATTTAATCCTAAAGAATCCTAAAGCAGAACATTCATTAAAATAGGGTCTTAAGCTAAATACCAAAACGTGACAACCTATTTTTTTATGAGCGATAGTTATGATATGTGTTTATGAATTGGTTAATGAAGGGTGAAAAAGGCGTAACTGGTCAGTATAAGTATCAGAATGTCAAAAATTTTTAGCGTACTTGTGAGAAAATCGCTAGCCATCTTTTTTGACAAATATCAAAATGTGCGTATGCGTTGTTATCTACAGTATACAGATCGGGTAAAACGTAAGGTTAAATAACAAATATAGTTTAATTGAAAACACACAATGTTAGACAACAAGAACAACAACATCATTTTTAGTTAGGACCAGCAGGAGTTAGTTATATAATCATTTTTGTGTAACCATCACGTGAGCATTATTCAAGCACGTGTAAAAAAGATCTAATCATAAGTAAATCTGCTTGGATAATAATATTCCCCCCATCGAACACATAACCGCAAGTTCTATGCCGCACCTGCTCTTTTTCAACGTTCAACAAAGTGCGAAGGCAGAAAAAAAACTGGGCTGGGCCGCTGACTTTCTGCAAGTCGTTTTTAAAATTAATGATGGTACAATAATGAAGGTGCCACATAACATTACGAGAGTGTATCTCTTTAAGGGATCTGGACGTAGCTATACAATCGTTGCTGCAGGTTTTATAGATTTAAAATATCTTTTCTCCAAATCAAATCATAGAGTCAAAGTCAGAGATTGTGAAATGATAACACGAAAACAGTGGCGGTACCGGTTTACGCAAAATTTAGCATTTCGTCGAGTATCTGTCAAATAGATTTGAATAAATGACTCCATTAAAAGTTGAAAAAGATATTGCCTTGCCAAAATAAGGATTTGGCCAGGACATAAGGCATCCGTTTGAGGACTGAATTGTTGAATTTTTTTTATACTAATGAGAGCAGTTCTAAGTGGAAAACTTTATTTTACACATTTAATGTTACATCTAGCTGTGTAAAGCCGGGCTTTATTTGGAACTTTCTATCGAAAAGTTTTCCCTCGTTGATTTTGCTTGAATTGCTTAAGATATTAATGTCATTTTTTGAGATCCAAAGATTAGAAATTAGTGATTATTTATCAAACGTATCTGGAATTACGTTAACTGCATGTACTTTATATGCCAGACCCCGAAACTAAACTTACGAACCATTTGACTGGTACCGCAATATTGTTTAAATGACCATCTGTACAAAATACATTCTATTTTACAAAGACTTTCGGGCTTAGTACGGTGCATTTGAAAATGTCAAATTACCTTATTTCTAATCGAGATCAGAATTAATATGCCATTTGTAAGTAGAATTAATAACTAACGGCAAGTTTTACATGGCTTTGGTTTCACACATGGCGCACGTTGTTGTATCTCTTACCCTAATTGGTGGTAACAATAGATCTATAGGACAGCGCTGAGTTAAGCGTGACAGAGAAAACACCCAACTGGCCTGTTTGAAGCAGCACAATTCCGAATATTGTAAAATCTGCATGTTTCAATAAAAAGTCAGCTTCAATTAGCAAATATGCCCCAAGCTGGCTGTAACGGATAATCAAATTTCTACACATGGACCACTGTAGGAATGGGCTATATTATTCATATATCGAGCAACAAATTCTATGTTCATATATTCTCGGAATCAAAACATGGCACAACTATTTGTACAAGTTATAGCATCACACGTTATACATAAAATATTTTGTCTACGAAGCATCTTAATAATGTGCTATAACTTCGGTTCCTACTTGCAATAATATAACAACTGCAAACTAATCTACGTAAAAGGTCTTATGTTTCCTTTCACTGCAAACGTTCAAAAGTATAGTTGTTGTGATATTGGATAACGATAGACTATTAATTTCCAAGCTTCAACAAAAATTTAAGTTGGTATTATGGGTCATCCCTATTCGATTGTGGTTTTTAAATCTTCAGCTGTCGTCGATTTTCTTCTCAAGTCGATTCTATCTTCAGGGTATCCCTGCAGCAAAAAGTCCATTGGCGTCAGCTTTGGGAAATTGACGGGGTACCCTATGAATTTCTTTGTTTAGCCCATCTGTTCGGAAAATTCCTATCAAAATATGCCCTTACCCCTTATGCCTCTTATTAGAAATACGATTCGCCTTTCTTATTAAGGTCTTACTCAAGCAGATTTTTGCAGTAAGTTCCAACTGTTCGGCATCAGTCTCTGTACTGTCAAAAAAATGATCCAATAGATCCTTTGCTTGAAATGCCGTATGACTCTTGATAAATTTATATAATACTCCTCTAAGACTGTCTCACAGTGGATTTACGGTTGCCCAGTAAATGCAATTATATACATTAATTGTGCTATTTAATTTGATTATAGCCGCACCGCTCTAAACAATCTTCCCCGAAAGCTGTATATCATATTTATATTTTTAAGCTACTCGTCGTTTTTTTTTTATTTACATTTTATTTACAATATGGCGGACATTTGCTTACGAATGAGTTGTCATGTACATATTTTTTTGGTGTTTTGTTAAAGTTTTGCAGTGTTTGTTTTTAGCATAAATATTCTTGATCTTCCAGAACATTCCCAATGAACATTCTAAATAATTGCATTCTTTTTCAAGCGATATTATCTCTGTAGTTCTGCTATATTTTTCTAGTTTCAATAGATTTTACTCGCTCAAATCTTAATTTTGGCTTACTTATATGCAACTAGTTACAATCTGAAAAGAAAGTTATAATTCGTTAAATAATGTATAGATTTTTTTGAATACACTTTGAAAAATTGAAATCAACATACATCAGAAAAACAAAGGGGCAATTTTCGTGTATTGATTTTCCGTTCGTGATCTTCATTTGCTGAATGTCAAATGTTATCTATAGCTAAAAGGCTCGAGTCATGATACTTCTGTATATACATAAGTGTTGGAACTCTAAAAAAAATAGTGTATCTTATACTAACACATAACACTTATATATTAGCGAAGAAACAAATAAAAACCGATATTACTTTCTAAGTAAACCTGCATGTTTGTGTTTATACATGCATAGTATGAATTCGCAATTGATAATAAAAACGATCGTAATAGTAATAATGGCATTTAGTTCCTTTCAGGATTTGAGAAGTCTGTACGCCCGTGCGAAGAAATTTCCTACAAACGTAGAGCTCACAAAATTGGTAAAACTACATATAGCGTGTCTTCGATATAACGAATACCAAATGGATTATTTATTTTAATTCATGTAAGCGGAAAATGTATAAGCTATTGATATTAACTTGGACAGAGAGTTATGCATCAGACGCTGGGCGTCACTTTTCTATGGCTACATTGTCCCAAGCAGACTGTACGGTGTATTCGTATAATCAAATATGGGACAGCATTCACTGGTTTCGCTACAGAGTTGTTGTGAAGGTACCTTAAGATATGCGAATTTTTTTAAACGGTTTTCGAAAAATGAAGATCGCATATTAAGTATGGTGGTTTCAAATAATACCACATATACGTATATATACATTAGCATAATTCGAAAATCAGCAAACCTACTATTTTTCCCGATGTAAAGCTCTAAGTCATTTAGGGGTATTTGTTCATTATCAAGACAACACATGTTCTTACCAAGGTACACCAAATTGTGATATAAACTTATGTTAAGAACTTATTCAAAATAATTTGTTCTCCATAGCTGCACGTAGATTTATGCACGTAGACCTTGCTTTTAACATATTTAGAGCTTGCATAAATTACCAGAATAGTCCGGTGATTGTCGCACTGCATTTCTGCGAAGGCAGGGTATATTTTTTCACTACAAAACAGATAGATATTAGCTGTATAAAAATAAAGTATATCTTTATGGGTAACAATATCCTATCAAATTATCTATTTTAACAAAGAATACTGACTTTATACTATTTTGTGTAAATAACCTTTAATTAGGTCGATGAACTATGCAAATTATGTAGACCTATCCCTCATTATTTGATTGATAGCGTACTTTAGTGCGTTCTAGCCATTTTCGTTTCTGTTATTCTAAGAACTATATGAAGCCCAAAAGCTGTACGCAAGTGTCCCATGGGTAAGAAGGAAAGGATAGACTATGTAATTTTCAAAAGTGCCCTTCTTCTTTAGGTAATTACTCGTTCTATTGCATAAAATGTACGACTATAATGTAATAAAAAAATACCCTTAAATTGTTCATTTATACGTGCACTGAGCTATCAAAGTAATTAAATTCTTATGAAGTTGATTTGTGTTCTAAAAAAGCTATTGAGAGTATATGTTAAGCTAAACTATGCAGTGGAATGACACATCATCTAACAGAGGAACACAACAAAACTCTAAGCATGTTGTCCTATTTATTATAATTAATAGAGTATAATGTATTTAACGGGTTTCATAAAAAGTTTATTATAACATGAACTGTCTAGACTGCAAAATCTAGAAATAAAAAAGTATTTTATAAAGAAAACAATAAAGGAGGTTCGCTTATATAGAATATGTCATTGTATCGTAACTAAAATTTAGCACAATACCTTGTCATGTATTTTTTTTTTCGAAAATTTTATTCTGTTTGAGTAAAACACGGAGTGTGAGTAGGTGCTCGTATGCATAGGTGAATTTATATGAGCTTAATAGCTAGAATATATTTTTTGTATTTTATTTCAGAGCTCATTCAAAATGCGTTTACATTTTGCCATTATTGTTACGGTTGGCTGCTTCTTTCGTCGATCATTTCGAGCTGGTGACAATATCAGCATTGGCCTCAATACAATCCCATACAGCTAATCGGGCACGTGGCTTCCTCTCTTCGTCCAACTCGTCGACCCATGTCTGTAACTGAAAATGTTTATGAATTTTTTGAAAATAGCCAACTAAAAAATAGCAGCATCTTCTTTGCCATTATCTCATTGTAGGTTTTACTGTTGTTACATATACTATGCATACTTATTCGTATACGAATGTTGAACTTAAAATCGATATTGAAAAGAGCGTTAGAAAATGCTTAAGAAAATGAGTTATTTTATTTGATGTTTCGTCTCTGTCGAGTTTCAACATATTGCACTTTCTATGTAAACTAATGTATATTTTGATAGAATTAAGGACAGCTATGCTATGTTTTGGGGCATGTGCAGACAGTTAAACATTGTGTTACTGACATCTGCTCGATTTGTTTATATAGATAGAGAGGTTATGCAACTTTGTGAAAGGTTAATTCAAGTTTCCAATTGATGGGTATATGGCAGTCGTGTGGTTATGAAGTCGAGCACGCACATGCCGCTAGTTTTGTCATAGTGTGTCAACAACCTTAGAAACCGGAAGTTGTACGGCTTTCCAGACCGAGAACCGTCATGAATAATTTTCCTGTAATATATTTTTAATATAATAGGCAATATATAGAACTTTTAAGGTAATATATAGAACTTACCAGCATAGTGCCATCATCATTGTTATTTTTACAAACCAGTTTAAGCCCCTCGGCCACGGATAGACCTCCGAAGAGTTCCTTAATAGTTGAGGCAAACTCCGTTGCGAACTAGAAGTTAATCGGTACAAACCGCGGTTCATATTTGTAATAATGACTGTTTCATATATAGTACACATCGAGACGAGATGCTTATTAAGATATGTATAGGCTCCGGTTTGTGGATCCTGGCGACTTAATTGTAGTTGTTGCTTCAACTATAACCAAGACACTTCGTTACCTTATGGATGTTTGTATTTCTTGAAATGATTACGATGGAAAAAAGAATGGACAGTAAAAACAAGATAATACCAATGGTCTCTATGTTTCGAGTTTAAACTACGGTATCGCCATTATGCCTTCCATCACACGGCTGGCAATGAGATGCGTTTATGCCCAGGTTCAAATCTAGAGCGCAACGTGTCGCTAGGATTAATGGAAAAAATATTGACTATGCATAACCTAAGGCGAAAAAAATCGCCTCCGTACAACGAAACGTTGCAGCGGATTCTAGACAAAATTATATGTGCAGCTCAAAACGTCCAGGCTTTAATTCATTATCTACACATTAACAGGCCGTGTTTCCATAATAAATGTCATATTTAATATTATTGTCTGATTTAAGCCATGAAGAAATCATTTAAAAAAAATTAAAGAAGAAAAAGGTCTCAATTCGTAATTCAAGAGCAACATTGATGATTTTCGAAGGTATGTCTTATTTGGCGAAACTCAAGCGAGTGATTTTTCTTTTTTCGGCTAGAATCATCAAATAATAGGAATCAGCAGTAGAAACATGATGATTTCATAGACTTTCAGTATTTTTCTATAAAAATGTCATACAATTAAGTAGGAAAAAATAATATACTTTCAGTCTCCGGCATTACTATCGTATACTTCTGAACATTGTCATATGCAAGTTATGCGCATGTTTATTGCGTCACAAGATAGATAATATTTTCTAAAGGATACGTCCACAAAGTCTTACATTAGCCGCTAGTGACAAGATGAAGTCAGGCTCGGGTTCTAATAATAGAAACAATGTTTTAATGCCTCGTTGTTTTTTCGCATTCACCTTCCAGGATGTCGTGAAAACGAAAGGCTCTAGATCTCATAAACGCTCGTATTGCTAGTAATCATAGAAAATTAGGCTAGTTGAATGTTGTACTTAGGTTAACATTAATCAATAACACAGTATTTTATAAGGACACTCACCTCTGAAGGTAGTTTGGCCAAAAAACAATCAACCAACACCGTTAATGGCTCCAGGCTGTAAACTGATGAAGAAAGCGGTTTAGACCTTCGATGTGTCAACGCAGATTCTATAGGACTGAGGTGAAATTGCTCGTAAAATGGTTTATGGACAAGTGGAAACATTTTATGGAACTTGCGGGTCAGCCAAACTGATTGCACGTCTCTACCTTATCCAGGACAAACAAAAATAATGATTTAACTCTGCATAGACATAAGCTTTTGCTGTATTTATAATGTAAGCAAAAATACCTATTCCAGAACAGCAGCTCCTATGTTGTCACTTATAGGCCCAAACCTTTACGCCTGCTGTATCTGAACAATTGATATTGTACGTTCCTAAGACAAGCCTGCTTTACTGTTCGACGTAGGGCAAAGACATTTAGATCTTAATCAAGTGTAGTTCATGCAAATCAAATTTTTTTGCAGGAAACGCACCCTAATAGCGATCGGTACCTATTTGAGATAGATGGTTTTTCAAATCTGACTTACTGTACTTGTTTTCTACCTACCGCAAAAATTGAAGTCGGGCTCGTTTTTTTTTTATAGTCGATGTCCTGTGCAACGGCACATTGCAAAAGCAATACACTAAACAGTAAAATTCTTGACTTCATGGTGGTTAAGTCACAACTACTACCAACTAAACAAGCTAATGATGCTCAAGAAGGTGAGGCTTTTATAAAGCTGAACGTAAATATGTCAAAGTGATGTTTTAATTGAAATGTTTACACAAGCCTCGATTCAGTTATTTGTTAAATCAATAAAAAATATTTGATGGACTGTTTCGTTTCAACAAAAGCGTGAATTTAGACGATCAGAAAATGTTATCGTTATCTAATTTCGAAATTACGAAAAATTGTTATCCTTCACAACTCAAATATAAAAAACAGAATTAAAAAAAACTATACCTAATCTAATTGATCTAATTAGTTCACGTAGAACGTAAATGCGTCAGTTGCAAATTTCTGTAGAGCATATGATCTTACATATTTCTTTCATAGAAATCTTCGTTCCCCTGGCTTTCGAAGTAGTTTTTATTTATAAACAGACTTAAATTTATTAATCCTGCAAATGCAATCTGGCATTAAATTATATTAGGTAAATCAGCTCAATTAACAAGCCTGTTAACACAAATATCGTCAAGAAAAACATGGTCACTAGACTATGGCTCTCTAATACTGATAAGCACTGATGCTGGCGACAAAAATCGTGAGGTTTTAGTCGAGGTGATAGCCTAAGAGAGGCCATTATAAATAAATAGACTTGGCATAAATCTTGGGTTGCACTATATACTCTAATTTTGCTTTTCAGACTAGAGGCTTGCATACCCACGTTAGTCGCCTGCGCACAACAAAAATAGTACGTTTATTAAAACGTGCAAGAGGTCGATAAATAGGTGACTGTGGCTGAACACCCGTCGCTGAATTCGCAATCGTGGAGAAATTCCTATAGCGCGTAATACCATAGGAATTGGTGTTGGATTTATATAAGTTTGTTATTTATTTCATAAGTTACAAGTTTGTATTAAAGTTACCTTGATTGTATCAAGGGATATCCCCTTGGTAGCACACTGAAGAACATATTCACCCGCTAAATTTAGAAATACGTAATAATCTAAATTTGAGTTCGGACGTATACACACTTCGTTTCATGCGGGGTGCCAGCCGTCTAGAATAGCACCGGGCGTAAAATATGGAAAATATATTCTATCAAGTCATAAAAGGCTGGCTGTTACAAACACTTCATTCATTTACTAGCTCTAATCGTGGTCCTTTGCTACGATTACGGTACAAGTCACGCTATTCGAATGTACGTATCTCGATGGTCATGAATAATCTTTTATAACAGTGTATGCAAACACTTCGGTTATAGGTTTGCGCCACGACCGTTTTCGTCTTTTCGGTGCGCTTTTGTATTTTCTAGAATATTTTTAGAACCAACTGAGATATGTTACTACATTGAAGTAGTATATGCAATCTGCTACGGTTTATTAGTTCTGATGCACATTGAAGATATAAGCCAGCTCTATCTATTTCGCATCTCAGTGTAGCTTTGCGAACAACTTGAATCTCTGAAAAGCCGAACTTCCAAGAACCATCGTTTTTTTTGTTGTACCAATTAATATATAATTTAGAATTTAGTTACCAAGCGTCTGAAAATTATATCAGCCAAATATGATGTATTTGTCTTGTCTTATATATACATATATATAAATCGAGATCCGACTCAGATGTAATTGCAACTACGTAGTCAAATATGTCACTAAGTTAAGTACAGAAATGGTCACATCATTGAAAGTGTATTGACTGGGTTTACTGTGAGAAGATAAATTCATACCGTTCTAGATTCATGTTGTCAATGGGGTATCGCACAGGCGCAGCACCCGGCGCCCATTGAAATAATGGGCGATTGCCGACATTGCCACAAGGACCATACAGTTCGTAGCCTGTGAGGTGAATCCCAGAAATATCGAAGGTAAACTCTTATAAGTACTGCCCAGTCCTGAACTATTGTGACAAGCTGTATTGCCATTGATTTACCTGCACTGGTCCATATAAAAAGGCGGTCTAAATGCTAAGTAACGACGACTTGCTCGATCAAAATGTCTTCTTGAAGTACTCGACCTAGACGCGCTTGTGCTGCCGGCCGATAGTTATCGAGTTAACTTTTAAAAAAAAAGTCACAAGCCAAACCATTCTGACACTGTCTGTTATTATTATGCACAAGGCCTGCCAGGAAAGTAAACAATGCTCTTATAAGGACAGGAAATTTTACTTGGGCTGGAATCATATTTAACGGGAAGTTTTCTAAGCTTCTAAATGATAAGATCAACGAAGACAATTAACGATTGATCCTCACAGTTACTTACAATGAAGCTCTCGCATTTAGTGAAGTACCAGAGGCACAGTAAAAGCATTTAAAGGAGTGTCAATGTACTTCAGTGTTTACCAGATCATCAGAAATTAGGGAATTATCATTGAAATTTAAAGAAACTCGGAATACATACGCTTCGGTTTGTTGTGGAGCCCAACTGTCCGATCTAATGCTGAATCGTGGTATTGTACTTGAGACACGAGACATCTATTTGTTTAGAATACAGACGGAAAGAACGTTTTTAGTTAACAAGATCTGAAATATTAATGTATTGGTGCAGTTTCATGCATAGCATCAACTGGTTAGTTTTTAGGAGGAGCAAAAGTTGA
The DNA here is from genome assembly GCF_002443255.2 of Varroa destructor. Classification (NCBI taxonomy): domain Eukaryota; kingdom Metazoa; phylum Arthropoda; class Arachnida; order Mesostigmata; family Varroidae; genus Varroa; species Varroa destructor. The sequence continues at coordinate 23,236,917 of NW_019211458.1, read as the reverse complement.
GATGAAATGAGAGAGCTGAAGATACCGTCAACTATTCACAGTATATAGTCCAATTAACCTAAGACAATGCAGCCTTGATCAATACCTAGTCACATTTATAAAAGTATATGCCTCGTTCGGCATCGGCAGCCTTTTCTAAGTCAGCGATTGTTTCGAATAAAACCGCGTTGCGGATCAGGCAGACCTGGTGAATCAATTACAGATAAACTGTCTTTACATGAGAGTAGTAATACTACTTGAAATTCTAAAACTGTTCTGTTCTCGCTACCCTGGATGAACGAATTACATTTTAAATACCTGAAAAAATTTATTGGTAACATAGAAATTAATATATATGATGGTTTCCTCAGAAGAAGTGACCTTGCCCTCAGTCGACGATAAGTCACTATCAGAAGGTCAAAGATCGATAATTTTTGAAAAATCCTTGATTTTCTTGGCTTATAACGAAGCATGACTACCATTAAGGAACAGAACGTAATACGCACTATGTTATCATAAAAGTAGATTGGATTAAGTCTCATCCCGCACGAACAAAATTTTAAAGTCTTCTTAGCAAATTCATGTCAAAGCACCACCTTTTTTTAAGCCGCAATCTCGTTGCAGGATACAAAGACGATTATCAACGATCGTATCATCCTATGTCAGTAACATGATCACGTAAGCAAACCTCTGCAATCATTATGGTATCGAGACCGCGAAGAAGGCCCTAATTGCCCATGTCCTTACATGTCGAAAGTTTAGCCTTGGCTGTGTACATCAAGAGGCATATTAAAACATTTCGTCTAACTGGCGATAGTGATCTTCCTGGCACACTCGATGACGTTTAACCGAACGTATCTAGAAAGTCTCAAACCATCTTAATGGTTCTCGTTCTTTCGTTACCGAATTTTTCGTTAACAATGCTCTTCTTTCTCAACCTGGATCTCGAGAATGAAGATGCGCCTAGTGTTGGATGATGGAAGTAAAAATATCTTCGTAAAGGCTGTAATTAAACGACGAAGGAATTTGCAAGGTTGGCACTTGCTAGTTTATTAGGTTCATGATTCCGCCGTCCTATCTGCTGCGACTTCCGTCGATAAATATGTCGAATTTTCGTTTCTTTCTGGGAAGAAAAGGCGTCTGTAAAGGTCTGTTTGCCATATTAATACGGTCTAGGTACCGGAAAGTTGATTTGTATGCAAACATATGATGTCGGTAAGTTTAACATGCAGTGTAACTTCAGCATCTATGTCTGTCACGGAATCTAGGTAAGTGTCGACTAGCTTTGTTAAGCAACAGTAGTAAACTGACTTTTTTTTTTAATTATTCAAATAATCAGACTGTTTAGAGTATTATGCGTAGCCCTCGGCGCGTTTATTTTTTATTAAGTTAAACTTATTTGATGTTATTGGAGAAGATTTTGGCATTTTTGATTCTGAATACTTCTCATATTTCGGGACTGGGCAATTTACTCAAGCCTAGAACCATGCCACATTGACTGGAATATAGATGGAAGGAAAATCATTGACTTCGGATTTGATCCATCTCTAGCTCAACAGATGGGCTAAGGCCACAAGCCGTGTTTTGATTCCGCGTTTTTACTCGGCAATTCCTGATGACCCAACACAGTGTTTTGTAGATACCTGAGCATTATAGCGTTATATTATCATAGCGTCTGAGCGTTATAGTATTTGCATGCGCAAGGACCAACAATGGCAATATGATGCAGCATACAATAAAGTACAAAAAAATTCACATACAAAGAACATACATCTTGTTTATTAGTTATACTGCCATCGCAAGTGAAACATTCTGGACCGCTTTTCATAAGTAGCTATTCACTTATTTTCGACGCAAAGCTCCAACGACTCGTCGCCCGCACTATACCCCTCGCGGGCTGCGGGCCCCCTGCCGTGCGCTGATCGGCAGGCTTCAACCTCAAAAGGTATATAATACCGATATATACAACGAGTTTCTGTTATTCAATCCATGGCCTGCTCGGGTCAAATCCCTTCAATGTCAGTTCGCCCAGCTGATCCTCGCTATTCCCTTGCTGTTGTCACATAACCATATTCTATACACGCAAAAGAGTTAACGGCAGACTAGAACAGTATAGCCCATAGACTGTTATCTTGTTGGTGTGCTACAACCTAAACGAAATGAGCCCCGTTCCCTCCGCTGTCCCTGTCGTCGCCATCACTGCGGCTGATAGACTTCATTCATATCGCGGATGATTGATCCGCTTCGATGCTAAGGCTCCCGAGGAGAGCAGCGTAAGGACCCAACAAGAACAACGCCAGACACAACTATATACAATAAAACATGGTTACTGTACTAGCAGCACCGTAGCAAATAAGCCACCAGCCTGCGGCACCATCGGAAATGAGCTCCGAGGGTTGAAGAAAATTTTGAGGTGTATCAGGGGGTAAGCGGGGCTGCGGGAAGAAATACAATATATTATTTATTAAGGAAAATTGCTTTGTGGTAGTAAAGATTCTCAAAATCGCTACAGAATCGCTGTTCTCGAGATTGTGACGCGACAACGATTGACAATTGGTGAACATAGAAATAAAAAGAAAATGAAAGAAAAAGTTTTAGGTTACGCTCTGAAGGCTGCCTTTGCCACTGTTGCCACCAACATTGAGTTTCGAATAGGGAAAGAAGGAGAACAGACCGGGAGGGAATTCCTGTGTTACTTGAAGGTTGGAAACGTAACCGCTGGAACTGGTCGCTAATTGAGTGACTTGAGAGACCGCCGTATGCCAGCGGTAGGAAACAAAACAACATTTAAGAGAGCAGATAACCCAAGGTCAAAAGAGAAGAAAAACATACAAGAGATGACTTATAATTTTAAGGGGTTTCCTATGACAATGAGATGTGTTGCATATATGGTGCCAACATTTATGTAATTTTCTACAGCTCTCGAGAGATTAAGAAGACTAACTGACAACCGGTGAGGCGGATCAGTGAGGTCAACTTACCGAAGAATATATCGCAAAAAGAGTTGAAAAGCAACGAGGACGGTGTTTCGAAAAACATTGTCGCTTTTGACATATATTATTTTTCTAATTCACCTCCTGCATGGGGCTGGCCTATATTTCGGTGAACGAAGCAACCTCAATGCAGGCTATTATTATTGACGAATTTAGCAGTTTGGCATTCACCTTAAGTACATAAGTTATAGGCGTTATTTACACTAAGCTGACGCAAAGAGTCCAACGAGAAAATAGAAAACAAGCTATCATTTGAATAGGACTTAGCTTACAGGGGGGTTTACTAATAGACATTGAAAGATCAGCAATGTAGGACAACTGTAAAAGTAGCAAGACTTACCTGCATTTAGTGGTACGAGGATAATAAATTATTTTGTTGGAACATAAAAAGGAGTAATAAATAAAAAGAAAATTGAATAGGGCCAAGCAATTACAGACCAACTATTGAGTATGAGTTTTTGGTTTTACGTCTATTGTTTCAAATACACACCATAATATAGCATGCTTTCGCTGGTCAAAGAAAAATAATCAAAGATCAATAACCTGATTTGACATTAAAAATATTTTATCTACAATAAATCAAATTGTATTTATTAATTTTTGCTGGTGGTAATCCGAACTTCATACTTACAGATCAACAACTCAGTATCCCAATACTAGGGAGAGTATTTAAACTACTGTGCGTCGTGTGGGTTATAGAGCAGATTTAAAAGATTAGCCAAATGTCCTTAAGCTCCAAAGGGTAACTAGCCGTATGCTCCTAGATTTACCGTGAGGTTTGTGAAAACCCGATTTTTTGCAAAATCTACGGTGGAATTCATATATGGCAAACCGAGTGATGACATGCCCGTTTAGCTAGTGTATCCCTTTCCATTATTTGTTGTTCTTCATTGCCCAAAACAAAAAAATCCCCATCGATCTCTACGAATTTTTGCTCCCAGCTTCCAAGGTTGGTCTCGAAGATTTCCGTTACTGGGAGCTTACGGCGACAACATAGATCCTCGGACAGCCTTGTTGGCCAGGAAATCCGCAAAACGATTTCGGGTTATTATGCATGATCACAGTGACCTTTTGAGGAAGAGGGCTTGACTGCGATTCAGTTATTTGGGGTTCACCACTGTAAGATTCTTCCAAATGACGCGCATTTCATATGCTGCGATCAGAGCTACCCTGAGGTCGAACAAGCTGAAAGTGGTTATGAGAAATAGGCAATAAGGCAACTTCTTTCATGTTTCGGCGACGTGCGCAGTGACACTCGTGAGGTTATTGGAGATGAGTAATCCCAAGTACGGAAATTCGTTAATATATACAAGAGGCGATTAGCGTATACAGTGGCCGCTTTCCTGTCTTCCCCTTTAAACGTTATTGCCTCCGTTTTTGTTAGAACACAATCGGTCCCAAATCTCTGACTACCGGTTGAACCCAAGCTAGAGCCTAGTGCACGTGAAACCCATTCGACCCGCATATCACAAAATCGCATGCAAGATGACTTAGTCCTCTTAAACGTTTTACTTGATCCGAAAGGTTCTTTAGGAAGAAGAATAACAGGGGGTTTAGGTTGTCTCCCTAAGCTAGGCTGCTTGTCTAGATGAAAAGCCAAAATTCGGCCATTTCGTGGTCGATGGTATCTCTGTTCTTCAGAAGTATCGAAACAAAAAGGCTAAGCACATTCGCAGGAACAGCCACCTTGGCCGGCGCGAACATAGCACTGTTCTGGTCCTCATGGGGAAGACTGTCTTCAAGTTAACGAACACTGCGTATAACGAGCTGCTTCGCGTGACTAATATTCTCTTGACGTTGACCATTAGGATCCTGCACACCATTCCTGCGGAGCATTCTCTCTAGAACCCATTGCGCTCCGTCGAGACGGCGTGTATACTTTCCAAGTAGCTCTTCAGCCTTTTAGCCAGCAAACCAGAAAGCAGCTTATAATAAAAGCCTTTATTTCGCTATTCCCCACAATGACGACAGCGCTTTCACCCGTTTACTAATAGAGTAGCATGTCTCCACTGGGCTGGGAGTCTATCAGTATGTAGTGATTTATTAAACAGTGCCGTCCAGCACAGTGCCAGCACAACGGCGCATTCAGGGTGTCCGTTGCTGCCTTTATCCGAGTCCGTGACGTTCTTAGTGCGTAGGTTTTCTAGACCTTATATAAGTATCCGTACTGTTGAAAAATATCGCGTTGTATTGAGACCCCCCACTTCTTAGACTACGTCGAAAATTGACGTTGCGCGCAGTATCGTATTCATTTCCGTGAACTTACCGATCATAATAAGGACAGAACGATGTGGTTTTCTTTACATTTGCCTCGCAATTTTAGTTAGCCGGTTCAATGTCGTACTCAGAAAAGAAGTATCCTTAAGTTGATAGTTTCGTACTAGTTTCTTGCTGGCGGGTTTGAAACCCTTGTGAAGATTAGAAGAACTGCAGAATGAAGTATAACGAAACAAAACAAGAACTAATAGAACATCTGCATCATCAGAAAGCTGCACGGCTTTTTTTTGTGGCAAATTTGTGTAAACAGTGCTATGAGAAGGTACGACTGAAGTTTAATCGTCCAATTATAAAAACGGAGGTCGCAGTTTTTTTTTTTTTTTTTTATTATAGAGCCATAAACAGACTGTCAACGTTACTTCTAACACGCTTTACGCGATGTCTGAAGCCACTGTAATGATTTAGATAGACAGTTCTGTTGAAGATGTTGAAAAAAGTAATTCAAAATTTTTCGCACTTGTATTATATATGAAATGAACTATACATATATTTAAGCTTATTTTAACGCACCGTGTTACCTGAGTCGACAGTATTCGTTATAAATTAACGAAATAACAACTATGATAACAAAAATGTTATGGTGATATGGACTAGTGGTCCCAAAAACAGCGCATTGCTTCTGCTAAACAAATAGTAAGTTAGTAATAAAAAAAAAAATTAAATTGTGTTATAGTCATCGTATAGGCATATCTATATAGTGGAACTGTGACATCTCTTTAGTCAACATTTGGATAAAGTAAATCGTAATATGAAGCACAAAAAGATGTTTTTTTTACAGAAGTAAAGGGTACAAAGGGAGATGTACATCTGAACTAAAAATTGCATGAAATAATAAACAAAATTTTATAAAAACGATAAATAATGAAAGAAAGCCTAAACGCAGATATTCCTTAAAGCGGACGCGTTACTCAAACACATCTAAGTGAACGAAAGCCTAAATAAATGCAAGAATGTCAGAAACTGATATTTGTCAATATGGCTCTGGGTTCCAATCGCTTTGAGAAAAATAAGACAACAAAAATAGGACAGGGTGTACCTCAGGTCAAAAATTTACTATAAAATACTATATGATATCGCTTATTGCCGTGGTCGTACACTCTACTATTTTATTGAACTTAACACGAAGGTTACGAACTTAACAGAAAAATTCACAAAACAAACAGAACTTCAATAGCCCTGCCTTTTTCAATTTTTTTGATCTAGATATAGACTTTCATCAAAAGCAACGAAATCAATTTAAACAAAATATCTAGTCAAAAGTATTTTAATAAACATTCAATGGAAGACTCGGAGAAAACATGATTGGTGCTAAATAATAGGTATGTGTCAATAGATAATAAATCGATCATTGACACACTTTGAGAGGTTTATGCAATTTATGCACAAGGGGTTTTTTGCACTGTTTTCCTGAATATCCCCAATACTACTAGACTGAAAGTGCGTGTAACAATTGCGTTGTTCACCTCCCCCAGTTTCTTAGAGATACTCCTCGTTAACGGTCTTTGGTAAGTCTTTAAATCTTTTAAGCAGACGCGTGCCTCTGCTAGTTAGCCCATCTACGCGAAATCTCCTTGTTTCAGTAAGTACGCTACCACTATGGGTTCAACCTAGCGGCAAAAGCGAGCACCATTTCATAGTGACGACTATGGCAGCAGTGTTTTGAAACAATTTTTCTTCTTTTACGGCTAGTTCCTCATCGACGCTGTACTGTTTAGGGTTCTTCAGTGAAAGAGTTTAACGCAAGCCTGCCTACATGCTCGCTTTATTCCACAGGGTCCTCATCATCGTTCACATATAGCGAAGCGTTTGAACAATAATGGCTTGAGCCAAAATGTTTCTTCCTATGGGTACGTATCTGAGATCTATGCTATCGTACGTGCGTTTACTTATTTTAAAGGAGAGTGCATCAGAAAAGCTGCCAATACATCGTAATCCAGCTGTTAGCTGAAGTGCCATTTACAATTTCAGCATCAGCAACTAATGTTTACGCAGACTTCTCTTTTAGACAGCGCCTCGTTAAGGTTTCTACTTTTTAACTAAGCCTGAAAAACGAAAGGGTTTCTATTATTATGAGTCTAATACATTTAAATTTACTAATATAGGAGTCAGAATGATTCTTTCGCACCTACTCATATCCCATTGTACAAATGGATGGTTACCGGACGTTCTGTACGAAGAGAACTTTATCAGGTCCAACGAGTGAGTCCATTAAATTGAGTTGTGAAACGTGAGCATTATCATCAAATACTTCTTTGTTCCGCTTGAAAGTACGCGATTAGAACAGAGTCACGCAGACAGTCACGCAATTGACTTATCGCCATGCCGTTCCCGAGGCGTTACATACATAATATTTGTAATCATTGGTAAACTGTGCTTATAAACTTTAATACAGACCCAATGAACTTTGACTCGGAGTTATTTCCAATGGGTCTGAACGGTAGTGAGAAGCTTAAAAGTACCATCTACCTGGAGCAAGTAAGCGAACGATTTTTTCCTGTCCTGATGTTGCCAGATGATGCTATGTTGAATTGTTTTTATAATTAGTTATCTGGATTTCCCTATGAATATTACGTGGTCCTCTCATCCTTTGCGGTGTGAATCTGACACGTAATTGGTTCTACATGAGCAATGTCGACGAGCAGACGGCACAAAGAACTACTGCCATGATCACAAATTTAGTTAATCACTACATTCGCAAGAATTTACGAACTTTTTCTTATGTAATTAAATAGAGGTAACCTTCAACATGCAATGTTTATTAGGGACACATATTTCTTCTTCAACTGCATTTTAGTTGAGCACTAACTAAAGGTAGTATAAACTGGAAGATACAAAACACAAGCGTAATTGCCTCCTCAACAAGTGTTATCCCTTCATGTAATACTTCTTTGTCGAGTATAATTTCTTTGAGCGAGATAAATACAACTGAGTAAATATCTGGCAGTGACAACATTTTGGATGCTTACCGTCAATCTCGTCACGGTCATAGTTCGAGTGACCCTCGCGGAAAATTTATCTAGCTACAATACATTACGTATAATGTACTTCCTTTTTAGTTAGAACATTTTTTCTTGCTGACAATGAATGGTCCGCATTCATTAAATTGAGTACTTGGGAAAATATAGACAGGGAAATACAAGCAAAATCTGCATTGTAAATTGTTACAAAACTTTAGCCACATACAGAAAAATTACAATACACTAATATCGATGATGATGATGATCTACTATGAATAAAAGTTATAGACTAGACAAGTATGCTATATATAGCAGGGGTTGCATAATGTAAGGTAAGATAGTAACTTACAAGCATTTTTTTTTCTAAGGTGTTTTGCAAAATAGTACGTTTAAGTACGGAAAAGTCATATGCTTCATATACATTTCTGCGATGTATTGAGAAATTGAAGAAGTAAGTGGTAATGATAAGTTAAGAAGTAAAATATGTTAAAACCGACTCATTTCCAGACTTCTATTTTGGGCACGCCGTAATAACCAAGATGATGAAGTACGACATCTAGATGTCTTTAGATTATATAGGGAACATGTCTTAAATCGAAATCTTGTTAAATTGAAATGATGCGCAGTGTTTTTCATCTAGTTGCCCCAAGTATCCACACCACTTTCCTCTCTAGCGCCTTCAGCTCAGTTTTTCAATAATTTATTTCTCCGGCTAATGAAACTGCCTTGTCATCCATGTTCTTGACAAACATCATCAAATCCAAAAGTAAACAATTCAATTACTGAATAATTTTCTTTCAAGTGTTTCCAATAGTGCGTGCGCATTGCCCTTTCCATCACACCGGGCATCCTTGCTTTTCGCATATTAGGACGATGTTAATAATTCTGATCTGTATATATCTCATCCCTTCTCTTTTTAGTCACCGTTCGTTTTCCCTTCACATTGAATTTTCATGCCAGAGTCAGTGGTTCTGTTCGCTCAAAACTGTCTCACTATATTTTCTCCATTTGACGGTGCCAGAAGAAGGCCGTAGCGACGGCATAGTCAGTAAGTAGACGTTACGGACTAGCCTGAGACACATGGCCCAGTACGGTCTTGTCTGATGGGTTTTTTTTAGAATTCAATTGAATACAATATCGAGCTAGTCATCTTCATTCGGAATGCACCGACTGGCCTGCCGTCGGCTGGCGAAAGGGAAGCGCCTAAATTGAGGTCATTTTCTCATTGTTCGGTACTTCAGCAAACAGAATACAAGACGAGCTAGCGCCAAACGCTTAGCGAAGGACAGACGAATGGGTTTAGGAGTTTTAAGAGACTATGTCTGGGGTATGCACGCTGGGGGCTACGGAAAGCTACTACCAAAGGGAAGTCTCGAAATGGGATAGTGACGGCGTAGTTTCGGAAAAAGGAGGACAAGCACTGAATCATAGGGATGAAAAGCGGGTTGGAGCGACAAAGAAGTTTTGTCAATATCCTCAGCATCTCGGGTCTGTCTGAAGAAGGACACAGCTTTGGGAAGCAGCGACTAAGATGACTAGGAATACGACACAGTTTTTTGTGGGGTCTGACCTGGAATCTAGCTGAAACTTGGAGAAATCGTGTGGTGGCGTGGCCAGCTACGAAGTCACTTATACAAAAAGGAAGGACGATTCCATTCTGTCTGCGAGTGGCTGCTGCAGTTACTACCACACTGTCCAGTGTCGCACCTTTAGAACAAGACAGGGCCCAATATCGCTACTACCATGGGCAGCAGCCCAGCCTGGGGGCCTGAAGGTGTCGATAGCAAATCGCCGACGGTAAATATATTGCTATGCGATACCCAAGACAAAAAAGGCGAGCGGAAACTTTGCGAGGATGAGTCTATAGCAAAAATAAAATACCTAGCGAAAAAAAAGGAGCAACATGACTTTCACGAAGTTACCAAACTAAGTTTCTCAAGTACTTCCCAGGTACGAGGGCCTCGTGCCCTCTCGACGCAGTTGCCACATTCCGTTCCCTTCTATGCTAGTGTATAATGTACAGTGCATAATGTAATGTTTCTAATTCTGAGTCGAGTCAAGGCTTATGCTAGCTACAAGGAGTTAAGTTTAATTCTTCTTTCCTAAGAAATGCATTTTGATATGTTACAGGGATGTTTACCCACTAGTCATGTTACACATTCATCATGTGCGTGTAGTAAAACTTCTGCAAGTAAAAAACGGAACTTCATTACCCACTGTTTTTGGTGTAACTAGAGATATAATTCGACAATTACCTATCTATGGAAAAAATTAGCCCCTTAACTTTTCCATACAATAGCGGCAAAGCGACTGCAAAGCCTAGTTACTTGATTATACTGTGTATGCTAATGTTTTCCACGTTTGTCGCACAAGGGCAGGGTCTATGCAGAAATAGCGTGAAGAGACCGTCTCGTCATTGCAATCAAATCCTTGCAACTACAACGACAGTGGCGGCAAAACATCTTGAACACAGTTGAAACTGTGCACACAACACCCATAGCGTTATATTAAGATAGGCATATACGAAGTAGCAATCGCAATGATGGTCATAGTAACAATTCAGTTGAAATCGAACACTTTCGAACATGTCGTTCTTCACTCGGATCCCCTCTTTGCTCTGCACATGAATTATTAATCTGTTGAATTGGTTTGTACATCTACCTGTGTACTTGCTGATGAGGCTGCAGCGTTAGTAGTCCCGACAGCCGACAAGGGGAATGGCCTAAAGAAATGGTTCAGTATGTCATTTCCCACCGAAAAAATGTTCCATTCCGTCGAAATAATATGTAGACGATACCGATGGCCGCAATGCTTCGATGCCTATGATGCTAGGAAGTTCATCGTAGCAGTCCAGAGAAGCAAAAAAAGACAGAGTAAAAATAAGTTCGTGGCTGAGACCAATACGTGTTGTCGCGCTGCACTAATCGAGGCATCGGTCACATCGATCGATCAACTCCCCGAAAAGTGTATCACCTTCGATTATCACTGACTTACCCACACATACCCAGCTGCGTCTTTCCCTTCTCGTCCTGCTCCCTTCTGCTATGGATGTTTTCCTCAACAACTTCGTCTGGTCTTTGCCCTCGGTGACTTTTTTGTGTTTGTCTGGGCAGACGTACGAATAACTGGGGCGAGAGGCCAGAAAAAGAAAACCGGATAGCGAAGCAAAGATCTGATGCTAAGCGAGAAGTGCCCGCTGAATTTGAGATGATGATGGACAACGCAGCAATGATGGAATAGCCAAGAAGCCACGTATTCGCTAAAAACATGTATGATTAATACGCATGTACACCATATTCATGAGAGCTGTTCCGCTAGTGCTTTTTGACCGCTTGACTTCTACTCATATTGGTGATGGCAGCAGAGAGAAAAACAATTTGATAATTCCTTCCAAATCGACCACTGAAAAGATGTTCAATCAGCACACGATCGTTTTCTTTACCAATTTGTAAATCACCAATTTTTCTTTAGTACTTTAAGTATCATATAATGAAAATGTAAAATGGTTGCTATTTTACGGATATTGCCAACTTTTTTCCTCTCATCATCGTTAGACTTTTCTGCGCAGACATGGGCTTTCATAGATGTCGAAACGCGAAGTCCGACTAGACTGACTAATAAAAAGTACTCTTTTTATAGCATTATAGTGAGAATAAATTACCCTCACTTAAATGACAAGTATCACTGCTCGTAAACGACACGCAACACGTCTCATTTTGAATGTCCCTACGCTGCAGTGTTGCTATTTCTATTTCTTCCCTATGATATTTGTTCCTTAGCCTTTTCTCACTGCTTTTGTATTGAGTCTCCTTTTTTTCACTGGCGGCAAATATTTCCCTTCACGACCAAACGCGCACACATATACACACACACACACACACACACACACATGTATATATTAATTCAATAGAAAAACAGACATCAAAGCTCCGCATTGTATCGGTATTAGGCATCATTGAATTCCGATAGTCCTATTCGAAAGAGGAAGGCAGAGACCATCATGCAATACCTCGAAGAAAAACACAAGTCCGATCGGATTTGTAGCCAGCAATGAAATACCCTTGATAGACGTGGAGCTTTTGCTCGTTGAATTAGAGCTGGTGCGTGTTGGCAGAGGTTTCCCAGCTACGATACAAAAGTGGGAAAGACATGGTTTTTGTCTATATGTGGAATTTATCCAATGGAGATGGTGACGCAAATTTCACGCTGAAAATGAAAGGGAAATCGATGTGTTCACACGAAATTCTACGAAATAAATCACTTCTTAACCACGAATACCATGCTGTTATTTTCTCATAGGGTAAATGGTGATTTCTTATAATGCCGTAACATAAATCTCCTGTATTATGTATCCGGTGCAACATAAGTAGTAATTTGACATTAAAGCGTTACAGCCACAATCACTTAACAGAGTCTAAATATCATGTAATACGACTATAATATTTCTTCTTTTAATCAATCAACAATCAGTCTATAGCAATAATACATATGCATGGCCATTCTGCCTCTCACCATCTAACCCTTTTTTATCCCGATAGATTTCTATTGGGAATTTGCCTTAGAAGCTAAGGTACTTTTTTATCTTTCGAATCCTATTATTTTGTTTATTATTCCAATTTGCATATCGCTGACTCCACTCGTAACTCTCGCCAGACACTTTAATCCGCTCAATTCGTTTCTATTTATTATAAATAATCCACTAATGTATTTGTTTCTCATTGTACCCTTTGCTCGTTGAGATGATCGTAGACTGCTCTATCGTTCTCAAGCAGGTCAGGTATGATCACCGAACGCAGCCTTACTAGTAAAATTCCTAACAGCTTAGGGGATCCTCAACAAGATTAAATAAGGCTTCTTTCTTCGTGATCAGCAAACCGCACTACCGGAATTTCCTAAATCTTATTTCTACTTCCATAGATCAAAGACAGCCTTCAGCATGGAATTAAATGTCTGTTTTTGAATATTTTTTTTATATACTACTTTTAATTGATCTCTCCTATTTTTCAATAATGACAGAAACATCTTCTTTCGACCTTAGCAGGTTATTTCAATTATTCTCTTCGAGCAACGTTAGGCAAAATCCTTTCGAACGCCGAAATATCGAGGAACCACGTAGCTTGCTATCAGTAAATCGAGAAGCATGTGATTAATTCTTGTAAAATGTTTTGGTTAGCGATTTTCATAGATGTAAAATGATGACTATCACTTCATTCGTTGACCTTTATTCTAGCGCATATATATATATGCCCATTCATCGCATGGAACGACGGGATCTTGCACTAAGACAAAATATGTCACATTTTGACCCGATAGTAGACCTCGTTATGTGGCGCACACAACGGGTAACTTATACTCGAGTGGCGGTAAAGGTTTGTCCTAGAATTATTGTAAATTTTTTTATTATCGAGACCAAACCAGCTGATATTGATTACATGTAGCTGGAAAAAATATTTTACGAAATTGCAGCCTTTATAAATCTGTAGTTTAGCTGGGTAGCATGTCGCAGACGAGAGATTTAGCGGCACCTGATGCTATTTTCAGCAGAATAAAGACATTATTTAGTATTAGCTCGGTAAGCTGCATGTACCGCTATTTGTTGTAGAAAATGCTCACTCTTTACACGAGAGGAAACAGTTTCAGAGGTATCCTTTAAGAGCTTACAACGGATAGAAAGGTACATCTTGCGATGTATTCCCATTAAACGCTTCGGTGTTGGATCGAAAAGATCATCTATACTGGACTTAGACATTATCCGTTTCCCCATTTGGTAAGTCTTCGTTGATTCGGAAATGTCTAACGAAATGACTAGAATTTTATAGTAAGAAATATTTTCATATGCTAGGTAGTGTTTATTCTTCCCTTGTTACCCAACGTTTTTTCCTATTGTGAGTTCCTCACTCGAGGGTGACGCCATTGAAACCTAGGACCATGGGGATGTTAAGTTTTCTATCTTTTTTTTGAGAGCTCAAGGAAAAAGCGGCCCGTAACCTTGTAGCCCGTAAAAACAATTTTCAAGGCTTTTTGACTCTTATTAAACAAAGTTGTATGTCAAAGGCACACCTCTGTTCGACTAACATGACGAGATATCGTGCAATATTATGAATATAATTTAGACAATGCAGTAATTAGTACAATATTTACTTTTGGCAAAAGCAGAAAGACGTATCATATACGCGAACAATTCAAAATAGCAGAAATCCGAATGATTTTGCGTCGGATACAACAAAATCGCAAAAAATCGTACGATAATGTTACACTTTGATATTAACTAAGAAGCGGAAAAAAAAATCATAATCACAGCGTTTAAGCGGTGCCGGTTCCAGGGTACTTATCACCTCTGAGTAGCAGGGTTCGATTCTCTAGTGACGCTTAATGATGCTGAAATGCACTGTTATAGCAAAGGTAGCTTTTATTTGCCACTTACCTGGACTTTGGCCAAAAAAAAAACTGTGCAAATTATTTTCTACACAAGTAAATGTAGCTTGTAAACGACAGGTCAAAATCTCTGTTTCAGTCACCAATCTTTATCCAACTGCAAAAAACGTGTTATTGAAAGAAATGTATGAAAAACGATACAATGCACAGCATGGTATGATTACACGAAATGTACCAGCTTTGTCCTTCCAACAGCTTGTCTATTTTGACATTTGAAGTTGGTGCTACCCAAACCCGTGGGGGCATACCTCAGCAGACTGTCGCACGGCTGACTCTTAACGGCTGCGTGGTAATCACGACTAAACAGTGAGTTTATTGCCCCATGCTAAACAGTGAGCAGGCTACAAGCTCGCTAGATTGCCGACCCGACCCGTCGTGCAATAGCTGAGATCTGTAAAAATGCCGCAACAGAATTCCGTGTTTTTTATCTAGCTTTGCGAAGGGGGAAGGGCAGACTTCCTAGCAACCGATCGCTAATTTGATGGGTGGCGCGATGTGCATAGAGTGATGAGAAACCATCTTCGCGTTTTTATTGCTATGGATACTGCTGGCGTTAAAAACGGGTGGCTCGATACATCGTCCATCATCAGCCTTTACCATGCAGGAATATGCTCGAAAATGTTCTAAATCATTACATACGATTACTGTATAATGATGTCGATGAGAGCATGGATGCGCAAGCCGCATGTTAGACGGCTGATATCCTGTAATATTGATCAGCCCTACGTGAGAGGTTGCACGCTTGATTAAATTACTAGGCGTAGTTGATTGCATATACAATGTTAACTTTTCGGCTGCAAAGAGAATTAAATAATAGAGTCTTTTCGGCCCAGTTATAACGAGAGGGAGCCGTCAGTTTTATATCGAACCTTCAACTCCCCTTATATGGTTGATTTGCCCCCATCTGATCAAGTGCATATCTAGTTACCGATAGGTTAGATACAGTATTATTAGCATAACTGCATTCTGATCGAACGCCTAACAGCGATACTGAACGTAAAACTTGAAATATAGAGAATAACAAATATATTTTTTTGGACAACCCATAAAGCGAAAATAAAAAACCGGCACAGATTTTCGAGGGGGGCGTAGGGGGTGAAGCACCCACGTGTACGCCGCATTAAGGAGATCTTGATTCTGGCATGCAGCAGGGTCACTGTCATTTCGAAGCAGGGTCACGCGTCAGCGCTATCTCTGTCCCGTGCCTCATCTAGTTGAGCCGCTCCGGAAAGGATTATTAAATGTTATCCATTAAATAATTGGACACTAAGTAACACTATTTTTAGTGTTTTACAGCAGTGACTAAGTATAGTTGCAGTTTAGCTTCTATAGCTAGCTGTCCTGGTATAATGCGACGATGGTTTGCTAGATACGAACTTTTCTGCCTATTATGGAACGACCAAGATAGTACGTTCTACACCTGCTATTAATTTAGGCGACAACAATACGTCCACCCAACGAGTGGAATCGGAAATTAGACACTGAAAAAAATCACATCGTGGGATGCTCAGTGACCCGAGCACTGTGGCCGTACCGTCTGCTTAACCGCGCCCATGGTTTACTCTCTAAGCCAGCATCGGTTAGCTTTGGCAGCTACTGCTGAAAATATTCTGCATGCATAGCAAGCAGCGTTGACCAGAGTAGGATATCCGCTCTGTCGATCCATTCAGTTAAAAAAGATGGTCACTGAAGGCACGCTAAAAAGAACGCAGTAAGGCACGAAGCTGACCCCGAAGCTGAATGGGAAGAACAGGCTGAGACTTTGTCAGGCCAAGCAAATCGAAGGACACGGGGAACAGCAGAGGAAACGCGTAGCCGAAATCGTTCCAATTCGGATTCGACGGAGTACAGAGACGTAAGAAATCAGAATATCGTTTCGCTTGCAGTCCTCTAAAGGGGAGTTAGATGGCGATGAATAGTGAAACCGTTGCCCCGCTAACCTAGACAACTTTAACGGGACAAGTATAAATTAAAATGGTGTAAAAAAAATTAAGCGGTAATGACGGAAACGGGACCGTGCCAGTAGTCGTATTAGCCTTTAATAAAGCGTAACGAAACGAGATGCGATGGGCTTAGCCGGTTTGGGTAGAGCTGGGGTGTAGTGGTAGTTTGAAATTGCGAGCTGGGAATCACTCCCGGCAGTCTCCGGAGACTCATCGAATTTGCTCAGGAACTCGCCAAAGTTAGAAGGTTCGAAACGCAGCTAGCAACGATAAAGTCTCAGCAGCCATCTCTTGATACGCACGATCCCTCGAATCCGGTCGCAATCACTACACTGCATGGTCAGTCTGAACGACGAAACTATGAAATTCCGAAGCCCTTTGATACTTCATCCACTTCTCGAATTGCTCCAAACTGCCTGCACTTCACAGCTAAGCGTCAACTTGGCGTAGGACTGTAGGAGATTGATAGAAAATTGCAAAGAAAAGCTGTATCGAATGGTAAAGCAAGCGGTCGTCCTCGTTTAAGATCGTCCTTGTCTTTTTCCTACACTCATTTCCCAAACGGCGAATCGATGAACGGGCATCAGGGACGATCGGTCCAGAGCTGAAAATTGTAGAAGCAAGAAGAAACGTTTCTTACGCTAAATAGGAGCATGCTAATTAAAGTGCCTCGCCTAAGGAAATTGCTTTTCCTAATGCTCGGGTTTAAGACGGAGAGAAGGGAAGGAAATGGTCATCTGAGCACAAGTTTTACGAAGAACACTCATTTGACCTCAAAATCGGCAGACGATAACTTCTATAAACACACATACGTACATTAGACGTATATATATATATGAGTCGGTTACGAATGGACAGATACTTAATGCAAAACTTGAAACAGCTGTTTTTCGTTTTAATAAAACGTGATTTACGAGAGTAAACCAGAAAACCTAATATCATAGTTGGTCTTCAGCCTTCTAATAGGTACACTTTAAACAACACTGCGGGGTGACACCGTAAAGCCAATCATACGGGTATTATGGTGCGGCAACTGGCTTTACACTGCCTGTCAGATACTAAAATGATAAGCCAAGTGCAAACAACAGAGCTTCCTGCTTTATAAAAATATACTTCGAAACAAAGGCCTCCATTTGTTCCAACAGTAAAAACGTGATGGAGGCATATAATGGTATATCGATATTGGGGGATTTAATCGTAAAATCGAATATATTTATATTTTGGTCGCAACTCACATCGTAAACCACTAGAAAAACCAAACACAACCGAAATTCTTTTTAAGGGTAGCGTAACACCGAAACAAAGCTGGTTGCATGGAAGGCAGTGATGAGATACGACCATAAAATAAATTCGTCCTATTTTTCAAATGAACTAATTGCGTGGCAATCCTACAAAATATCAGCCCTGTGTAATGCTACACTATGAGCTAAAAAGTATTTCCATGTTCATTTTAATTTTCAAAAGCGGCTCTACAACGCTCTCAAAACACTTACTTTTTATTTAAGCGTACGTAAAAGTTCTGGCAACAAACTAGGGGAGGCTCTGTCGTCGATATTTGACTAATTACTGAACAAACATATTGAAATTGGTTCTTTTTAGTTAATCAGGCAATATCAGCTCATTATTAAGTACTTACGTAGAAGTGAATCAACAGATAAACAGATCAGTAAACGATAACTAAAAAAAAAAAAGATAAAGCCACAATACTTTCCACGTCATCAGATGGCATGCACCCTAACTACAAAGAATCTAAAGGTTGTTATGCAGTGAACTTAACAGTTTCTAATGGATTCCCTAAAAGAAACTGCTAGCTTTAATCTGCCTTGAGTGTGCAGCAACATTTGCATAGACTCAAACTGTTGCAGAGCAGACATTTTAAATTTTTAATGTTTTTATGGCCTCAGCTCATAGCATGATAAAGAAACAAGATATCTACTCCAGAACGCTATAACGATACAAGCTTCTGCTTCAAAGAACTAGAAAATAGGTACGCAGTTGAATTTAGGTGAAAAAAAGCTTGCAATCGTGCCACTACGAGAACGAACTAGAATAGGAAAGATTTAAAATTAAAAATATAGACAAAACTACGGCAAGCGACATTATGTGACGTCGCAAAATAGAACCGTGTAACCTTAATTTTTTTAAATCTTTCTTTAACCCAGTTATGTGTATTGTACCAATTATGTTCCCTATCATCCTTCTTGTTGCTTATGTATGCATATAGGGTTCTATGAAGATAAGTCGAAGCGTGCATGCACCACTCACACACACATACACACACGAATTTATCTATGTCTAACAACCCTTATATGTATATGTTCCCCAACCATCGTAATATCCTAATGCTGGCGTGGCTAACACACATGAATGATCTGGCTCCCGCCTGCACGCAACATCCTCGTGGAGCGTCGTTGTCATGATTGTCTTCATGCCGCCTTCGTAGCGTCACTACCGCCACCGTTCTTGCTCAGCTCCATTACACATTAATGTGTTGTCCGCTCCGATCGCAGGCTGCTGTTAAAAGGCTTTACCATCGAGCGAGGACTTTGCCGCCTGCTACTACTACTGCTGCTGTTACCAGGCAAAGCAGCTTTTCTAAAGTAACACAGTAGGGAGTGAAGGGGAACTCAAAGAGACCGACAAGGGGGGTTCTCGGGTCTCTAGGCCAGAGTGACGGACGAGGTGACCCTTTCATGTCCTCGTCGTAATAGCTGCTTGTGCTTAACAGTGTAGGTCAGTAGGCATGATATTAATAAAGAACACGCTTTCGGTTCTAAGCAACATTTTTCGCCAATCTGAATAGTGACTTCTCTTTGCTGGCCTCAGCAGATGCGGGCCCGGCATTCTCTGCATTGGTGGGGTCCTTTAACACGAGCCGATGAACTGGGTGCGCTCGTTAACAGTGGTCTTCCCTGGCTTCTTTCATTGCCCACCCATTTTAAAGGCAACGCATCGAGAGTGTGGTAAACTTTGCGCGCCAACGCGAGTAGTAGGCGAGCGGCCTACGCGAGTCACGCTTTGAAGTTAAGCGTGAAGTGTAGACGAGACACAGTGAGGCGAGACTTTTACTCTCCTGTCTTTCTGCACCTATCTACTCTTACTGTGTGTGTATGAGTTTGCCCCAGAATATGCACACTGTGTGGCGATTAGCTGTGTGGCAAAGTGAAAACTTTACGAAAGCCTTCTTTACGTCAAGACTGGCAGAAGTGAGCAAGCTAGTCTACTATAGAGTCCTTAAATTGCTGCATTTTATCGGACATTATTTTCACAGCCTAAAATTTTTCCTTGTAAGAAATCCCTTTTTGAAGAAAGGGACATTTGTATTATTACTATGAAGTTGAGGATTCATTTGCCTGCAGGGATACAATGATACGAATAGAAACACCAACTGCAGCTATACAATATTGCAGCTATAGTAATTATAAAGCTACACACTGAAACTACGACTATCAGTTATTATATTATTATATCAAACTGGCAAAATCGTCGTAATTATATTACTGGTATCTGACTGCACTATTGTCGGAAGAAATGGCAGAGTGATCTTCTGGTTTATCATCCATTATATATATATATATAGACGAATAGTACAATCACACACTGGCAATATAATTATGATGCCACGATATATAAAATGGATGAAGCCCGACAGTAAGTTCTTTCCTGGTTTGTAGACAAGTTTTGATGTGGTGAAGAGCTAAAACAGAAACAGTTCATCCAGTCACTACGATGATAACTATGAGGTGGGTATAACGCGATTTGCCGCGCTAAATTCAAAACGTTTTGTCCTTTGCACAGTTCCTATTTCAGTTTAAATTCCATTTACAGCCTCATAAGTCTCATGAGCCCATTAACCTTTCACATAGTCAGCTTGCCACAAAAACGTGTCGAGATTTCTTAAGAAGTTATTTCAGGTTAAAAACTGCCAGCCATCGACGATGCTGGATCCACGTATCTCCATTGTCGCTACGCATATATGTGTCGACATTACCAGCATGCTAATCAGTAACTGCGGGACAAGCGGCAGCAGCATCCAAAAGATAATCAGGGATGGCTAGCATACCGCCCGTATGATCGTTGTATCTCACCCCCCCAACCTGTACTATCCTGAGCGTCGTTCCCTCGGCCCAGGATAGCCGTCCTATAAAGCCATACCAACAGTAGCGTGACCCATGTCGGAACGCCAGCATGGAATGCGAGCGGAATGCGAACGTAAATAAATTTTATGGGTTAGCAATCAAGCCCAAGATTGACCCCTAGGGTGGGTCAACTATCTAATAGGGCTTGTGGCAGCCGACGGCTGCCCCTGACGCGGTCTGTTAAATCTCACGATTGCTAAGTCCCAAATTCTGCTTTCACCGTACTTCACGTCACTGGAACGGGTCAGCGCTGTTACTGCTACGAGGCTGCGATTGCTAAGAGTACTACTACAAGCGAGCGAATTGTGGTATAAACAGTTATCGGGTCGGCCAAGATCAAGAAAAATTTGAGGTCTCGATGCATGTACGTGAACCTGTGCTGGTCGATCGTTAGCGGATGAAAGTGTACGTGTTGCAACTCTTCTTCATGCTTCATCAATATGAGTTATAGGCTCTAATAACTGTTTATGGTAACCATGACGTACCTATGAAATTTTCTATGCTTTTTAAGGTATTAAAAGCAGGCACCTAACGCTTCAAGTCTGCAACAGCTAAGACATGCCGTGGGGCAACGTATGGAAAAGACCTTAAGTCGCATTTGCTTGCCTTCCTAAGACTCGGAAAATAATGATTATCACTGATCGAACGAGACCGATTCAGTTAAGCAGCGTCCGTACAATATACGGACGATAGCCGCTAGGTATATACATATATATATATATTCCGGCAACATCTTAGAAATCACACCTGTACAACACAGCGGCGCTGACCCAAGTTGTGCTAGCTACCTAGCGGTACGACAATTGAACTATACATGTATGTATTGAATATAATGAATATATTAGATAATTGATGTAATGAATTTTTTAGGTCTGGACAATGAACCGCACTATCAGCAGCAATACTTTGCAGGATAAGACGAATTACGTGACCTTTATACATATATTTATTTAAAAAACAATGAAGTTACATTTTGAAGCAATGAAGCAATTTCTGATGATGCTAAAGTGCTTTATGTTCTACCGAGTTGCTAGTGAAGTTCAAGGGAAGGCGAGCGCCAATAATATAGATATAGACAATACTACCTTTAAAGTGTGTGGCCTTACTAGACATTATTATATATGTTATCCGAACCCGTAAATGAATATATAGTCAACGTAGCAGGAAAAGGATGTAATGTCTTGAAATGTTCTGCTTGTAATATACATTCTGGCTCTGATACGTTTTACAACAAATAAGTAATCAAGTTATAGTATCGGTACACCATACTAGTCACCTTAATCTAAGGCTTAGGGAACACTCAAACTGACGAGCTAGCTTATTCGAGATCTTGTTCTTTTTATTGATTTTTCTTCAGGTAGATTTAGAAGCCGTTTGACAAGCAAAAATTGGGCCGGACGCCAATAAGATGTGGGTACTTGAATTTGGACGTTACGGGTGATTGAGCCCAATTTGTTGAGTCAAATTTTAGATTTATAAGTCTCAATACTTTCCTGACCCAACCGATATTCCGTTTTTCCAACGTATTGTTATAGTTCCCTAAAAAAATACATTCTTCGACTTCTTGTAAAGAGTTGTAAATTGAATTCTTCCGAGTAGCTTAGGCACCACTGAAGGATAATCACTCTAAAATCGAGCATCACCATAGGCTCCTGTCCTATGCGGTTGATTCTTTATTTTCTTTTTTTTTTACAATTTTTTTTTGTTTTATAATTTAATCTGGATTTAACTATAGATGAATTAATTCAATGCAGTTCGGTACTAAGCTTGCGAACGCGCTAAACGGCCGATCTACTTTTTCAGTTTTTAGAAGAGAAAGACCACTTATTTAAACATGGCTGTCATCGAAAGTTTACCTTTAATTATATAAATAAAGAATATGTATACCAGAAATGCTGACATGTTTGGTGTTAAGTGGGCCGTTATCCTGTTAAAAAGGGGATTTATAATTGAAAGTACGTAGTATTGCAATGCAACCAGAAATGATTTATGTTTAATACCTAACGCACTGGATGTGGTTCCATGTATCTACCTGGAGAGTTCTCTTGCTATCCGCAATTTCAGTTTGAGATGCTGTCCTCGTGCTGGGTTAAGCTTGATTGATTTGATTTGGTTGGAAAAACTCTTTCGATGTGCGGATATACGGACCGGATATAGCGTTTGAACATATCCAAAAGGATCATCAAGTTCGTTGCAAGCAGGAAACGCGCACTGTAATAATAATAGGTTCTGCAAAAAAAACCTGCTTTATAATACCCTTAATCATGAGAACACTAAGATTTACCTAGTTATGTTATGTATTCTTTATTAGAATGAAGTTAAACGATCGTTTATATAGCTAGATCTCTTTTGATAGTGGTAGAGAAAAACGTAGTATTCTCAATTTCGCAGTTATAAATGGCCACTTCATTGTTATATCAAAAATAAATATGTCATATAATAAGAAAAAGAAATGCGGCCTTCCCAAGACGCGTTTGGGATATAATACCTGTCTTATGTCCTTGTCGACTAGATAAACCCGATTCGCTAAATAGGAACGTAGCCATTTTAGCGTGAAGATTTCTTCGCGCAGAGTCGATGTCAGCATTTCTTCATTTAAAGAAAAAGCTTCTCTCTGTGCTTTGGCGGCCTTTTTGCTTCACCAGCACGATAATAGTCAGCAGTCTTTGTTCTACCTGATTTTGAGTAAGAAATGACCTGCACTTAGAACCAACATGCCATGATGGTTTATACGAAGCGATGACCTCAGAATAAGCACTCCCTGAAACTGTTCTTTTAACATATCGGCTCGTTCCAGATGAGATGATCCATCTTAGCTGGTAACGAATCTTCGACCTTGAAAATAACTGACGTTTCTTTATCGCACTACGAATTTTCCCTCTCTTGTGGGGAAAATATTATCGATTTGCAGTAAGGGAAATAATTTATTTATTTTTTCTCATGGTAACTTGAAGCCTAGAAATGATCTTAATTACTGCCTGAAAATTGTGCTATTTTGTTTGTAATCACAGTACATTATAATGGCCAAGTGTACTTTTTTGTGCTTTCCATATAGTCTTTAAACATACTTTGTCGACGAGTTTAGCAATAGTGTTTCAATTGAAGCTTGAGTATAAATAGAACGTGTAATTATGCTGGTCAACGTAAATATTAGTACCCTTGTATGGTACGCCGTCTATAATAACATTTATTACGGGGAAAGGGGAGGGGCTATCGCTAGTGCGTTAGAACGCCTTCGAGATTTAGAAGTAGGGGGCGAAATTTGTATAGAACGAAACTCGCGCATCGCTGAGACTATTTTAAATAGCATTTTTAGATTTCTTGTTGTAATTAACTGACCATAAGGTTTGTATCAAAACGTTTGTTCGTTATGTTATCAGATCTGAAGCGAAATTGTTAACTAAGGGAAAATACTCAGCTGTCTTCGCTTGGTTGGGCGTGTAGGGTGTAAAGCATCGGGCTCATAACGGCGAGGTATTAGGTTCTAACATCAGCTTATACTCACTAATTTTTTTAAAATTGTCCGCGCTGCTAACATCAGTACATTGTGCAGGTACATTTTGCCTGCGTTATATTTTTAATCCCCTTTTACGGGATCTTAATGCTGAGAGCTTTTAACCATAGATTACAGATCAATCGAAATTCGTTGAAAATTTTCAACCACATTCTTCTGACAATTGGAAAAAGGATTTGCACCGAGAATATTTAAAAATTTTAGACGGACTAGAAATAAGGCGCTCCATGAAATAATTATTCCTACACAAACGTATCCGTTTAGTTCTCCCCGTGAGATATAAAGAGACCTAAGGTTAAGCCTCCTTATCGATTCGTCTTCTTCCTAGCACAAGTAGCAAACGGGCGACTACTTGTATTTTTATTGTCCATATTTTAATGACTCAGAAAGAAGCCTTTCTTCTGCATGCTACAATGTAACAGCCTCTTGTAGAGTGGCATCCGCACGAACACGTGCGATTTTCTTTCGTACGCACATATTATAGCTAGAAAACGCTGCATTAAGGTGAAGACTATAGTGGCAGATGCCCAGAAGTGAAATCTGGTGTTCGCGAACAATATATGCGTATAAACTAAAGCTACGTAGCAATGTATTCGGAGACCACATCGAACGCAAGGCGTAGCTCATATCTCTTTGCGAGCTTCTCTTTCTACCGTTACACGGAAAAGCCCACGTAAGCACATAAACATTGACTGTGTTTACGCGGGCTCATTCATTGGCTCGCTATTGATGGCCTGGGAACAGTCTATCGCCTTTGGTTGCTGCAACATCGGATCAAACCGGGCTACTATTTGTGTCCAGGCACTGTACGAATAGAAGCAAGCATGACAAACGAAAGGAGAAGAGATACGAAGTGTATTACACCTAGTTACTACTTTTACTAGTACCCAGTTCTGAAAACTTCATTGTAAGCTTCATTGATTTGAAGAGGCTATGTTTACGTATGCGTAGCGACCGCAGAAAGACTAGTCGAGGTCAACGACTGTGTTCGATGACAGTAAAAAAAAATAAATGAATATGGCCCTGGGTTTATGTCATTGCTAGCCGATTTTCATTCAGACTAACTCGTCCTGCCTCTCCGCTGCATTTTATGTTTCATACTGTTATATGGTATGCGTTATTGCTTGGCGGCGACAAACCAACAACTGCTACGCAAACAACAATTAAAGCAAACAGAAATACAATCCCATTTCCATACAAAAACTTGGTCTAGCTACCATAACCCATGGTCGCTATTCAGTATATGTACACTCCAATGTTTGTAATTAAATGGTCGCGAAAGCTGCTGCGCCAAGGCAATGCAGCACAAACGGCCGACTGCCTGCATTAATCGCAAAACAAATTAAGAAAATCATTCCTCTAAGTATTCCACTTCGAATAGAGAGCCTTGCAAGGCCGTGCATTAAGATTGCAAAAAACTTTTCCAGACTATTTGTTGTAACGGCCATTCGCTGACCCGTTACTCTTATATTATATAAAGAAACCTAGTTTTTTCCGGACCAAAACCACACTCAGCGAGTTATTATCCAATCTCTTTATGCCAGGCAAAACATCAACCGAATTTCGCCTTTTCGTTTGCATTTGACTCGCTATTGTTAGTTCCCATGCGGCTTCTATGAAGCCTGAAAAACACCCCCATAAGGCGAACCGAAAGATAGGGGTTAATTAAACCCTTAATAGGAGGGCTTAGGTTTGAAGAACTCAAACGTTCACCAAAAAACTCAGAAAGGCCAGTTTTGATAAAGCTGGATTTTTTTATACGGCAGCGAACGGTTTTTTGCAGAGAAAAATATCGATTACCAAAAACAGTTCGGTTAGATAGACTTAAAAGACTTTCTGCGTTTTTTTCGACGTATATTCTTAGCCCAACATTCAATTCGGTTGGGACTTCTTATACGTAGCATTTCTGGGCCCGGCTATCTTGAGCAAACATGATCACCAGGCGTGGTATTTCTAGCGTATGCAAATAAATCATTAAAATATTCGTTACTATTTATATACAGTCTCAAGAGAAAAATTCTCAATTCAAGCGTGCCACTCTGAAGGTTACTGCTCGCATGCTGGCCGCCGCTCTAGGCATCGGACATCGTCTGCCATGCCCACTGCTTGACAACACTCTAACTGTCTAAGTTGAACCGGGGAGACCGTATAGCATGGCCAATTGCTTGTCCGCTTCTGTCCGTTACTTCTGTCTGGCTCAGCTGTTGAGTTTTTGTCGAAATCTAATTACATGCACGTGGTCAAGGACGCAGAGCACCCACTAGTGGCTGGCTTTTGTGGTTAAGCCTCTACCAAAGTCTCGTTTTATTTATGTCATATACAGCATTCCACTCATTCGGCCAGCCGTCTTTTGCCATAAGGCTATGCTCCCGCAGGTCTTCTTGCCTCCGCTGGAGCCCGCGAAATCTTTTGCTGTTTAGAATTATCAACGTTTGTAAAACATCCACACAGACAAAAGCAAATACAGCTGCGAGATTACATCAATGCATTGACTCACGCAGGCGTCTGCGGCGAAAACAAGCCAAGAAAGAAACGAAGGGGCGACCAAGATCTAGCCTCTAGTTATGTTTCGATGGCCGTTCCGATAGCAGGCCCACATGAAATATTAAGTAAGACACAGCACCTTCCTAGTGTGATGGAAGAAGCGTTTGTTGTAGTTTTCTAGTCGCTTCCTCTTTAAAGATTATCTAGATGGAGTAATGACCTCTGTGGCGAAGCACCGATTTGCTTCTAGCTAAAAGCTGACGGAAGTGAGTGTTTTTATTTTCTTCTTATGGTCACCCGTTATGTATCGTTTTACTGGCATTCTGCTTTGTTGACTTTTAGGTGATTAGATTAACGACAATGTTCCCTAATATCCGCAGGCTGCTCTAGTACTTTTCGGGCCCGTACATACGCTAGCCTATACCTTTCTCTTGCATACGCCTTCCCCTAAACAAATGAAATGAGCGAGAAGCCAGATACAATGATACATGTCAAACGAACAGAGCCACTCGAAAGGTATTTACGCTAAAAATGCAGGTAATTTCTGTGTATCAGTTATGTAGGACTTCCTACCATCAGGGAAACGCGTCCTAGGCCCCTCTCAGTCCTGTAAAATTTCGTTTTGTAACTAATTTGGAGTATTCTTTTTATTTCAAGGCTTAGTGGGCTATCTTTGTATTATTTTTATGTTCTGTATCAGTTTGTATCAATCCTTTGGTGTATAGCACTGGAAAACAAATACAACTAAAGAAATAATAAAGATAGGACTAATACACATCGTGCATGAGCTATCAAAGAAAACAGTAATGTAAATGCGTTCGTATGTTGTTCGCTTCTACTTCATTAGTGGGAAGCGGAATCTTCAGTAAAGATAATTGGTCGCCAAAAAAACCTCGAACGACTTGAGAATGCATAGAAATCAGCTTACTTTAGCAATGGCAATCTGCCTATTAATACTCGACCCACGCACGTTACACTAACCCTTTCAACACGCACTGTGTTATTGCAACGTCATTTAGACTGAAGGATTTCTTGTACTAGTGAAAATAAAAGTCTGATTCCATATCTCCTCAAACCGGTGACTACTCAGTCATGCCGCTTGACATAGATAATTTACTTATTCATAATGAGCTCCCTATTTGATTTCGTTGTCACACCAATAGATATAACCACAAACGAATCCAATATCAGGAGCAAATTCGAGCGGTAGAGCTAAAACTCTGATCACGAAGGCAGCATGCTGAACGCCTGGAGCTCTGTCTATTACTTCGTTTTTCTTTCAACAACAGGAAGTTCAGCGTCTGCTTCGTTGTCTGTCCATATTGTCATTGTAACTTTTGTTTACATTTTTTATTCAGCAGCGTAATTAAGTTTTTCTATTAATTAATAAATGTGTTTAGTGCATGATGTGTTCGAATTTCGCAATAACTAAACACCTACATTTCAAGTTATATTATACTTCCTCAATACAGCTGAGGTCGTCTCGTCCCGAACTCTCCGCGGTCTAGGCAGTTGCAGAAGAAGTGATAGAGTAAACCGAACTTTAACTTTGCGGAAGAGCTGAAGAGGATGTATACAACATTGCGATGCCATGCTTAACAACGGCGAAAGAAACGTGAAGCTAGTGCTATATAGTTGTTGTAAGATACCACAGCAGACCTAGCATAAACTAAAAACGCCCGTATATAAATCGTTAATGACGTTTTTGCTTTACTTAAAAGTACAAACGGATATCGTTTGATATGGCGTTATCTTCGCCCCTACGAAACATCATCCGTTCAATTGATACCTGCGACCCTCATCGATATCGTCTCCGTAGCCCAAGGCCTGAAAACTGGAGCTGCAACCGTTTCAAAGGCAATAATAGGTTTAGAAAGTTCGCTACGCTTATCTTGCGACCATCGCAGGCTTATGATTCCTGAATCGACCAATCGCCAAACCACAAGCCTGCTGGTTGCGATGTGCCAGTGCGGATCTTGCAGCCATATGTGTCTTTGACTATGCGTATCACTGACCGTCTGCGTTTTTCTGAAAAACTATTGATGGGTTATCGTTGTCGTATCAGCTAGATCGGCTCAATATTCGTCTGGCGCCCTGCTGGTGAATGAAGCGGTTGCACGGCGCGATCTTACCAACGTCATTGCGAAATCCAGCCTAGCTTTACCAGTGCACCAAAATCGCGCATTTTGAAAATCCGTGGTAAACCCTACGCGCCTTTTTAGAGATCAATCCAGAGAGGACGTAAGCCCTCAAGGCGAACAGGGGCATGCGCAGGAAATCGCCGTTGCCAAACAGCGACGTGATCACGATCGCTACAAAAATCTGGCAACAAAGAAAGTATAGTCCATAGTTTAACCTAATTCGGTTCACGGCAAACACGTGCGGTGTTTCAACTGAGGGAATGGAGGTAGCCTTCTAAATTGACCAATCCCAGTAGACTAGCTTAATCCATATTCCACCTAAAGTGAACGATGGGATTGGCAAATATATATCTTTTTCATAATAGGTAAACACAAAGACGCCTCGCACTTAAATAAATATAAGAAGATAATAAGAAATAGTGTGACCTCTCTTTCTACGTATAGTTTTTGGGTTTAGCTGTCGATACCCAAATATAGATAGGGGAATGGTTATTTACCGCTGGATGACTCGAATATTGCAAAGTTCGCACTATTCCTTATTTAATTATGGCGGTGATTGAACGTTACCAAATTTACTCTGTGGCTACTTATTCGTCTACCTGAACGTTATTATATTACTGACTTATTGCCTTCCCCTATTTTGCGCTTCAAAGGTTACATGCCACTCTAGTCAGGCAAGCGATAAGAAAATCCTCTTACTTTTGGCGACGACTCACGAGCATAAAGGGTTTTCTAAAGTATTTCTTTACGCTGCATAGGCAGGAATTACTCAGTAATTTTTTTCCCGTACACTGTTATCCTTTCAAAGGACGTATGCACCGTTTCTACAGTACCCTATCTCTGATTCACGTTTAGAAATCACACGAAAAATATCAACTATTATTGTCTTCTCTGTTGCCAGCTAACGGCAAGTTGTCAACTAATATTTGTCGTTAGGAAATCGACAATGTCAATAAAGTGCAATGACAATTACGACAGCGATTGCCATAAAGTCCCGGTAATTACGTGGTTATCCATGATCCGTCTTTGTCTTTTGTCGGACGAAAGACGTTACGTGCTTTTGCAGGACCCAGATGCTTAGCCCAGCTATAAAAATATGGCCAGACGGCATCCCAGTGTGTGGACGAACCTCCAAACCGCATCATGAAGGGTGAAATACCCTTTGGAACGCTACGCTTTGTTAAGGCTTAAAATGAGGACATCCGGGCATGGGTTCAGGATGATAGTCGAATCGTTGCATTGTTGCAATATCCTGGCATACATTAGTGGGCGTACTGGTACTGTCGCTACGGTCGTCGTCCACGGTATTGTTTGTGACATGGCCACTAAACTGCAATAGCAGTTGACCCAAGGCTAACGATTAGGGCCAGTCATCTAGCAGCAGCTGAGTCCTATATTGTGACTGTGCGGTCGGACCGCCATGTTATCATAATTAAAACTGCACCTTGAGCGAGATTCGATCGCTTAGATTTCGTTTATCATTTAAACCAATTTTACTATGCGACCAGGACACATTAATTCTGTTACCGTCCTGCTGTTAAGACATGTGTGTATACGGATATTTTTCGAAGGTGCTGAATGTCCGTCTATAGACTTGAACCGCCATTTTTCAGTTACCATGATTTGTTTTTGAAAGAGCTGTACCACAGGCGCGTGAAGAATTAGTTTGCTTTTATCTGCACTATTTAATACAAATGGCTACTGAAATAAAGACAAACTACAAAACGCGAAAGTTGCCGGCGATCTTTACTGAAGGGAATTTTAAGAGGAAATTAGGCTAGGCAAGACGCCAATTATCTCCCATACTTAGAGTCGCTGAAAGCCAACTCACTGCGCTCACCAGGCCGATGACGCAATACTAGATATGAAGTCGTATTCAAAGTCGCTCGATCTCGCCAACTTTTATTATTACTTATATCACACGTTCAGACTGAAGCGGCAAGACCAAGAGTTGAAGAGGCTTCATTGGAGATTAGTAAATTTAACAGGTAGAGCAGAGATGACTGGACTAAGCATTGACCAGTGTCAAGGTTTCTCGTCTACAGCATAATAAGATCACCACTGGCACAACATAACGGCCATTTTTGTTATCGTCGCTATCAGCCACGGTCATAATACGTGCGCGTCAGTGCCTGTCTTTATTCATGCTAGATGCAGAATCAGTCATAATAATACGCATGCGCTGTGTACGCATTCAATAGAGTGTGAGACAATACTCAGGGAACAAGGTTCGGGGGGGGGGGGGGAAGGGGTCTTTGTATTGTCACTACGACAATCTATCTCATTAACATGTAGATGCTGTTTCCTCGTGGCGACTTAGAGATGTCTTGAAACTTCGTACCGCATCGCGTTGCGGCTTCGACAATAGACTCATTGGCCAATCAATCGTCTTACAGCAGAAGGCGTGGTACGACGGGTGCTAAGGGAATAAATTACGGAAGCAAAGCTACCGAGAGCTGAGCGAAAAAGAATTTTAATCAGCGAAGCCGTTGATCCATGTTTTAACCCAAAGGAGCATTATTTACATTATAGGCCATTTACATTAGGTCAATTACGTAAAACGTTTTGATGACCGCTCTCACAGTCGATGAAAGTTCATTATTGTTATTTATTGTTGGCGGAAATTCGATGTGGCCCTCCATTCGTTAGTTATCATTGCCATCAATAACGGTAGGGGCGTACTTCTGTTCATGTTTCCTTTAGAACTCGTTAAGGGTCTGTACGGCCTCACGTTGCAAACGAAATCTATTTGATTGCCAAGTATTTCGAAAAATCTGAGCTTTATATGAGGAGAATTATACTTAATAGTTGCAGGCAAATTACTGACTTTTTAGCAATATTTGGTCCAGATCCGCCTGGAGCGAAAGCATATGAGCTCTAACAATTTAGAAAAAAAATGCCAATATGGCCCCTAGATTTACCAGTATTCTTGAATATTCTGCTTCTATATAGCGGAATAGGTTGATTTTATACAATTTAGCCGACATACATGCTTGTGCCCTTAAATCGCGTCTATAGAATTGATACTAGATTTCGTTACAAGTAATGAAAAGAGTAAGAAACTGACTCATAGCGGCAAATTTTCCAACCGTATATAGATTTTATTTTGTTTTCAACTATTATATTTATTAAGATATTTTGTGCAAATGTGGACTATTGCATGTTTTATAAGGCTAAGACATTACCGTACCGGAAAGTACCGTTTGCTTACCGTTACTTGTGTGACTTGATCCTGAAGGGTTTTTACAGAAAACAGTTTTTGATTACGAAGTATTTTTTTTAAATTCACATAGAATTCTGATGATAGCAGTGCGGTACCCACGTATGAATCCGAGTGAGATTTATCACTGAGCTGAAGTGAGAACTTCGTTAGCTTAGGCATAGTCACTTCGATTAGCAATTGACCAATGTACAAAAACACGTCATATTACGGGTTAAAGCTAAATTCCCACGCTCGGTGTTATATACGCGCACGGTTCCGTGCGTCGTTGGAACTATGGCCTACGATACTGTGTTGCTCATTATACGAAGCCGTTACCGGCAACAGAGTAGCTCAAAGTCATTCAAAAAAAGAAAGAAAAAAGGCCGTTTCGTATCCTGTTAATACATATCGCCATTTTTATGATGATTGTTACAGATCGGTTATAGCTATTGCGAAGTTTGCCATTAGTGATATTTGCTCGATGACTATCGATACAACGACGTCGTAACGATGACGGCTATTATAGTAAACGGCTAAAATAGTTTTATTGCTATCGATGAAAAAGTTAGAGGAACGATGGAAAAAACAGACTACCTTTGTCGGAAAGCAGACACACTCAATTAAGGCAATATTACAGTGCTAATAAACCGGCCAACATATATATATACATAGGACAACATATTGATCTGAGATATATGTATGTGAAGGTTGAATGGAAGGAATTAGGGCCCGACTACGTTACCGCTCCGTATAGAAGCTATGGAAGATCATGTAGCTGGCGATGAGTGTTTCGTGATGGCTGAGACGAGATAGTAAATATGAAACTTCACTATTTTGTCAATGTAACCTTAACTGCATGGTTATGCCCTTTTTGGAAGAAGGTACTTGCATCCGAAACGATGGACGTGATAAACTTTTAGTGCGGTATTGCTTTTTTTTAACTCGTTTAACTGCTTAGCGGGCCCTCTTTCGAAATTAGACACGAAACCAGTCGATTTCTCGATGCGCCTTGACAACTCTCCTACGAATAGGTGAGACGATTGGAGTTTGTGAATTTTTTTGCCTAATAATTATTTTGCCTTGGCTAAAATAACATTGGCAAAAAAACTGTTAACGGTAAATTGCTCAACTTCAGTACCTTTTCTTAATAAAAATTTAACTTTTTCATATAAACACAGGTTTTAACACAATATTGTGAACGGCTTGCTCGAGGAAAACTAGTACCAAATGTTAAGTTACCCACACTGCTGGCTATATGACGACACAGTCAGCCCTTTTCTAGCTTAATGAGCAGGACAAACTCTTGAGCTTAAACAGCAGAACAAAAGCGGACAAAGATAGCGAAAATCTTGAGGATCACAGCGGTAAGAACTACCAGAATTCTATTGTTTTTCCAACGGCCTCTGTTTAGGTGCGCTTTTAGGTCGAAACATTTACAATCTAGAGATTCGAAGTAGAGAATTGTTATTTTAATTGAGCCAATTCGGTCTCGCGCGACTGGGTAAAGAATAAATTCAATTAAATACCAACTATAACGTTTCAACTTAGCCCATACTCGTGTGTGCTACAAGGTGCAAAAAAAATAAAATTTCAAACCACTAATTACATCTGACTCTCCAACCTGCTGCCAGGCCGTTAAACATCGATTATCTTTTATGTTCCAAAGCGAGCTGAGACTTATAAGAATAAATGTATTCCAATGTAGTCCATATGTATTTGCGCCTTCGCCAAGCATAGAATAGCAGACAAGAAAAAAAATAAGTATAAGGATACTTACGATCTAAACAAGACCTGCGAAATTGGCCTAATGCTACGGCATCCATCTGAACAATAGGTTCGATAGTTCCATATTTCTAGAAACCATAAGACTTGTTATCGTGCGGCGGCTGATATGCAAATGAAGCACCCCCGTATTGGGATAATATCAATCTTCTCAATACAGACTTAGATCTAGACCCGGTTTACAAGGAAATTCACAAAACCTTGCGGATAAACCGCAACACTATTATGAACAGCCTATAAATAGAACACAACAACATACGAAGCGTCGCTGTATAGTTTAAGGGGTTAATGCATCGCCTCTTATTGCTTTTGTTGTCTTTTAATTGTGCGCAGGCCCTGTCTTGATCCAGGCTTAGGACATAAAGTCGGCACATCGTTGTAGCTTTCGTGATTATCGCAATAACCTCCATTGTATAAGTCCGCTGACCTTGGTATGTCGCATGTTTGCCTATCCGTTTCTTTTAAAACACGTGATTTGGCCTGTTGCCAACAAATCCTGTCTTCATTTGTCCGCCACTTGTTCGTCAAGGACCTGTGTCAACTATTCGACTACGGCATCCGACAATATAAGGCGACGAGACCTTTTGTCGGCGATTACAAGTTTTGGTCCTCTAGAAATCTTGGTAGGACAGGCCAAGGGTGCCAGTGCATTTCAGCCAGCATTTTTCGTTTAACAGCCTGAAAAGGAAAGGCCCACTTGAGAAAGCCTGCGGTGGTGCGCGTTTCATAGCTGTGTAATGCGAACAAAGTAGGTTGGACGAAATCTTCCTTATTATAGTAGCGTTCATATTACGATGTCTGTAATAATGTTTGCTTGATTAGCAAGTACTTTAGTAGAAGACACAGAACGGATGCAGACGGCTCAGAAAGCAAAGTGGGGGTTCGAAACTTCACAGCAGGGCAATGAACACCCTGTCCTAAGACGGTTTAACGTCTGCGCGTCAAAAAAGATTGAGGACCATAAAAGATATCAAATGTAATGAATATTTGATTTACGAGTTCGTAATGCTATACATATAAATCATTACAATGCCTGAGACCTAACGTGACGTCGACGTTATAGTCGGATAAATTTTGCCACCAAAGTAACATAATCAAGTATAAATAAGTATCTACAAAATGTCATTCTTCTGGCTATAATCGCGAGATAATTAAAGCGTTTTAGTTTCGTTTCCGCAATTCACAACCCAAAGACCTCATATCAAAATTTACAGTTTCATATAGAGCAGGTCACTGATGCGTGTAACTCATAGTTGAGAGCTCTTGCACGCAATAATAAGGTTTTATGTGCAATTTGATAAGGGGTTAATATATAATCGTGCTAAAGTTGAATATACTGTAATTACTTTTCAACCCACATATTATCCTTAAGGTTAAATATTATGGACATCCCGTACAGAGTTGTACAAAGTGGACCAAAGGAAACGTCATAGACCTGTCGGCTTATCTTATACGACTTTGATTTAACGCTAAACGACTCTTGCATTATGGTGCCGACCCCCCCCCCCCCCCCCGCCGCCGCGGGTCGTTCCCCCATTGAAACCCAGCTCCTATATGAGTGTGAGGTAGACAATAAAGTATCCCTTTTATCTTGAATAGACAGACGAAAATAAAAACGCATCAATGGACCTTGACACAAAGTGGGGAAAATACCCTTTCGAACTCTATCTCAAGCAAGGCGCGCTCATCGTTGATTGACCGGTGCTTGTTTTCACATGGGGGTGTTACAGACAGCCCAGTTGACTGAAAATGGGTAACACAATTGGTCACGGTGTCCAAAAGCAATGGATACATCGCCGATGTATCATAGTACTATTTTAGTAAGACGAGGCCAGTTTGTTTCCGCCTTGATGGCAGAATGAGAATCACCACCACCGTGCTGCACGGAGTCCTAATATGGTTATATGTCTCAAGGTCTAGAGCGAAAAGGTAGAATGTTCGGATTGAGTAGGTCTAGACAAGAAAACCCTGGCTATAGAGAGCGAAGACAGATACTAGCTAACGAAAATAAGATGCAGCGACGTCCACTGTCGCTCTTCGGCCAATCTCGACTCCAATAATTGAGACCCAACAGCGACCACAACAAGAGACGAATCCAAGAGGTTTTTTCTTGGCGTACAACACATCGAAGGATTCTAACAGGCAACTGTTCTATGGACTGCTACGGAGGCAGCTATGAAGATGGCCGATGGACACAAAGCCGCGAGCGGATCGGATAGCAAGGGGAGTACGGCTGACGCTGGCGGCGCTGTCCCAAAAGCAAGCGAGTGGACGGTGGAGAAAAACGCACAACACTGCCCGGAGAAAAGAGGCTGATTTCTTTTTGAGGAGGAAAAAAGAACAACGTCCTCGTCGCCGGGAATCGGGAAATCCGATACTACTCTGCTTAGATTTTCTATACGCGGGAAACGATCGTAGTGCTCGGGTGTTGGCGAACTAGACTCGCCATCCCCTGCCATCGGTGAGAAGTATGGGGGTTGACAACATCGATGGACAATCTGCTTTGCTTGCTCGGCCTTTCGTCCTGTCGTCTATCCTGCTGCTTTGGTATCCTAACAGATCATCTCTTAGATGCTAAAGAAAAATATTTTCTTGAGGGCTCTCCAAAAATGCCCCACCCTTTTATTTATCCTTTCCGGGCTAGCTAAGGGAGGAGACTGCGCTCAACACCAAAATCTATGTCGCAGAGCACCGCCGTTATCGCTGTGGCTGTCGTTCGGCACCGGCGATGAGGCCACATCCTTTACCTCAGTAGCCGTAGTCCTGGGCGTACTGACATCGCAAAGGAAATAAGATACGGCGATGTGTTCGCCCATAGCAGGCACCAGACGCACACTTGGTCCTTTTTCTTTCTCTTTTGCTCTTGCATGCTCTCTCTCTCTCTCTTCTACGCGCGCTCTCACCTATACGTTTCCCCTCATTGCTTTTACCGCAATAGCAACTAGTGTGGGCTCATGAACCTTGGCATCGGCTTCGAACTACCATCCACAAACGCTTTCTCACGAACTGCAAAACTCCGCGACGTAGTAACTGAATCGACAGCGAGCGTTTCGTAGCAACGCTGTTTTTGTGGAAATTGAAAATTCCCTTCTTACAGACTGGGAATAAGGTTGAATGAAAAAAACAGCTGACGTGGGAGAAAACGTAAGAAAATGAAAACCGCAATATAGAGCAAATCTATATTTTTGTCTTGGGGTTTTCGTTTTTGGAACACGGCGACGGTTGTGATCAACCATTAGGTTCCACAGGAACAGAGCGCAGGTCCGGAAATGCCCTTTCGTCGTCCAGCGGAAAAGGAAGACTATTGGAATTGAGTAAATATAGTCTGGCAGGGTCTACTAGCTCCGAGCAGTCCCTGTAACCTGTTCAACGAATTACGTAGAGTAGTCATCAGTGCATTGAGGAGTTCACTGCGTACGTTTGTATGCTGTTGGATTGGGTCAATATTGAAAGAAATTCAAGATTACGCAAATATAAAGCTATCAGGTTCCTGTGGAGGTGAGGCATTTCGCTATTAAAGAAAAACATTCCTCTCTGTAGTGTTGTCGACCTTTGTTATTTAAAATATATTAAAAAACTACTCTGAGCTTTTAACAAGTGACCCAACTACTCTTTTAAATTTCTGGCCTTGGCAAATTTGCAGGTATTATGAATGGCATGGATTAATAGGATTCGAACCGGAGCCGACAATATCTTTAATAAAATGATAGACACACTTCGTCTTTTGCCGGTCGTCTGAAGCACTGCTTAACCGCAATTGGGGTAAGATTCGAAAAACCCGTTCATTCAGAGAGACTGATTAATAAATATCTACACCAGTGTCAATACTCTGAAACCTTGTCAACCAGCTCGTAAAAGGGCTTTCGCAATTTTTCGGTCACTTGAAACAGACCTGCCCTTAGTTACATTACACAAGTCCTATACACTAAATTGCATTGTACGTTGCTTTTTTTCGGTATTTAATGTATGTTAGCGTGACAATTTTATCACGGTGACACCGTGGACGGTTTTGCACGTGCAATACCGCAGAGTGCGTGACAGCCTCCGCTTTTCTGAAGAAATTGTTGACACCAGGACCTAAAGCAGCGAGGTTCAAGTTAATGCCAATTTACCGCATTGAACCTGCTCTTTAGGCTAAGTTGTCCCATAACTCGAATTTATTTCTGGGAGGCATGTTCTTGCTACTTGCTGGGCCCTAAAATAAGTTCGATGTCAAGGACAAGGAAACTTTAGACGCTAACGTTGTAAGGGGCTAATGCGCATGGCTGTTTCAGTGCCAATCTTTGTTATCTAAACATTGCAAGCGAAGTAAGTACACTTGTTAGGTTCTTTCTTTGCGTAATCGAAAGCTTGACAAAATCAATTTAACTACACTTACGTTAAACACGAGTGTAGGGGTACAAAATTCTCTGCCCGGAGTGCAAAACTCTATATATATATAATATTCGAAAATCAACACTTAACAAATACGTTTACAGGGAAGATATGTCCGTTTTGTCACCACCATTTGTGATCCACTGAATCTACACCTTATGACTATCAACTTGTTATAGTTACCTTTACTCGTCTACTTTCTCCACAAAAATATCAATATCAACATGATATTTGTCAAGTTAGATGACGACATTGTTCCACCTTTCCAGCTCTTCTTCGCGGTTGATGCGATATCAGATACGCTGCTTGATATCTTTTGGTCCTACCGTTGGCCGGACAACTTCTGCTTGTGCAGAGCTTCTCAAGCGATTTATTTTTCTGCTAGTGGACAGCATCAGACTGGAGCGCTGGCAGCAGACCCATTGATATCTCGCTTTCCAAATACCTTAGTCTTTGACAGCTTATCTCTCGTTCTTTCATATGTACCGCCTTGACTGAATTTGATACTTGGCACCTCGGATAACATAGCTCATGACGCCAGGTTGGTCCGTCGAAAATCTTACATCACACGAACGTAGCAATCTGGCTTAGTAAAAAAAGAAAACCGCTTAGCTAGATCTTGGCGTTCACACTGAAATTTTCTGCTAGCAAAGCAAAGTGCATTGTCTTCGGCCAGTCACCATGAGGCTCCAAATCTGCATCTACTTCAAATATCCCTTTAGGCGTAACTCATCGACGCGGATACCGTATCGAGCCCACATATTCTAATTATCTGAGTCAGCTAATTGCTTTGGCGGTCATAGTAACAGATAGCGGTGTAGAAAGCGGGAAACTACTCGGCGAGATGATTTGGTAAATTGTTGTGTTGCCTCCTGTGGTTATTACACTGACTATCCTATTGGTTCAGACAAATTTGTATTGTAATAACGTCCATCACACTGTTCATCTATGTAGTTGCTCGGATAATGCCCACACTTCTGATCCGTTAAAAGGACGCGATCCGCGCAAACGTTTGAAGCGGCGGTCAAATTAAACCTTCAGGAAAAGTTCAGTTCAGGGTATGAATCAACAAGGCCATAATTATGTCATTACAAAGCCCTGATAGGTCGATGTCGCGGAACGTCGATCTGGGTTCAGTTTACTTCGCATTATTATTTTGTTCAATAGGTAGCTTGCCTAAGCTTTATCGTAATCCTCGCAGACAAAAATAGTAAAGTAGGTTGCAATAGTTCTTCCACCAGGTGTAATTTTGAAAATTTTATAAGCCCTTTACTTACATAATGAACCATACTTACTAGTCTTAACAAAATGTAACAAAGCCCTGAACGAACTATTCTTACTGCAGCATTATTTTTATTGTTTATATTAACGTTAGGATTGTTGTTTAATATAATTACCGCCAAACAAAATCGAATGTGTAAAGCTTTCGCGGGTAGAATGTAAATTCAAAGCTGTAGATGAGCTTTCGCTGCCGTTATGTGTACATAGCATTTTAGTGAAATACATAGTCGTCTCCGGTAAATAGCTTGCTTAATAGCTTCGATACTATGACCTCTTTAAGTACAAATTGGAGGTAAACCGAAACCTGCCGCACCCTCATGTCGACTTTACCCTTACGAAACTCATGATCCCCCTGTCATTCTTCAATAGCTACGGCTCGTGCACGTACAGCCCCTGTGGATCTGAGCAATTTTCAGTCGAGAAGAAGATGTGTACCGCCTGGGGGGTGCAAGTGTCCCGTCTACGCAGGAACATGCTACAGATTAGCTTTATTTTGTCCGTGTGCAGGCTTTTCAGCTTTTTTTTTTGGGATTTATTAGCTTTTTCAGATAATATTAGTTCACAAAACTTGACGCATTAAGCAGGCTATATTGAGATGTATC
Organism: Varroa destructor; assembly: GCF_002443255.2. Classification (NCBI taxonomy): domain Eukaryota; kingdom Metazoa; phylum Arthropoda; class Arachnida; order Mesostigmata; family Varroidae; genus Varroa; species Varroa destructor. Next base: position 23,196,814 of record NW_019211458.1, on the reverse strand, counting down.
TGATTATTTAGAAAAGAACATCTCTTGCGTAAAAATTAGCGTTTGCCTGTTATGGAACCATGGTGCTCAATGCTAAATATATTCTCAAAATCAGCTTGAAAGTAGCCAATTGTCATTAGCTTAGGGATCGTTAATAAGTGTCTGCTCTTAGCTAAATCTGTTGTCTGCTTGTTGACAAATCGCACGGACACAATCACTAAATTCGACTAGTTCGGCAACAGTCATTTCGACAGAAATTCAAAAGTTTTTGTCTCTTATATATATATATATATATATATATATAAGCTTCTATCAGCCCTTTCTCTGTTGTACTTAATTCCGGAAGGTGTTCCAGGGTTATCACCTTGAAAAAAGTCGTTGGAAGGAGATCGGTCGCTTGGTTGACAAATTTGACGGCTACGTACACCGTTGCAATCAATTTATTGCTGCTGCCTGCTAACGAGAAGATCCTCGTTGTGCCCCATTCTTATGGCTTCTACTGAAATTCATGACGGCGTGCATCCGACGTCAGTGTTCATTAGTAGTCTTTACTGTTAGTAAACGCGGGGTCAATCCAATGAAGCTTCGATGGCTTGCCATGTCCCCCGCTCGCTATGTGCCTCCCTTGCTCCGATGTTTGTTTCGTCTCAGGAGTAGGTACAGCTAAAATTAATAACGATCTCTTAGGTAAGATAGTGTTCCCCTAAAGGCGTTTTGCTATTCACCGGTATAGCCAGAGTTATTTGTAACGTAAACGTTGTACGCGTACGTGTAAATTCACAAAAATTAAGGTCGTTTCTATTTTTAATGTATCTTTAAATTATCTATGGTTATTGTTAAGCAACAATAGTTAAGTGAGGAGACGTATTAAAAGACTTTTTAGTCAGCCCATCACCACAAATTTTTGAGGTGAGGTCGTTCCATTAGGATGAGATGAAGTGCTCATAACTAAGGTCGTGTTGTCTCTCTCTAACTGCAACTTCTGAAGTAAGCAGATCGCTGTCGCGCTGATCACAACTTGCTTCCTGTAGTTATTTAAGAACAGCATCAATGCTACTGGCGACTTTTGATCACTGCCAACATAATTATATAATTATTGAATTACAGAATTTCTTCACAAACCTACGCCGTTTTCATTATGCAGTCGACCCAGTCGGGCCCTTACATGTATGTAAAAGTAAGTTGTTATACTTCGTGATCCTGTGCTCAAGAGACGGCAGCGTTGAGTGGGTAATAAATGAACTGCAAAGAACTGCTTAGGAAAGCGCTTCCAGCGCAAAGATAGATGCATTATCTAGCTAGCTAGAAATAGTTTACAACCAAGTTATTTATATGAGCATGAACTTATTGCTCGTTCGTTTTAACTGAATACGGTTAATATACGTGGAATCAATATTAGACAACAACCTGGGATTGTTTTATAAGGCACAACATTAATTGGGGAAGAAATAGCCTCTTTCGAGCAGTGCTGACAACTTAGTGTATCGAACAATAACGTCTATAAGATTTTGAGCAGAGTGCAAACAATTTTTTGATCAAAGTCACAGAATAACCGTACTGTATAACAGAATGAGCTAACATAAGTTGCTATGACTACCTAACATCGTTAGAAGAGCCTACCTAGAGCCTTAATTGAATAAACGGTATCAATAAAATTTGGCATGCTAGTGGTTTCGTGTCTATTCGAATGCCCGACCTGAGGGCGCTCGGCCCCGCAGCTTACGGGCCCGTGGACGTCGAGATGAAATTTAAGGAAGGAGAGCACGCGAATCCCAACGATGAACGCTCGCGTCAAGGAGAGCATTGCAAGCGACATGACAAATAGGCTCGATCTGATCGATTATATATATAGATAGAAGCAATTCAATTGTGATAAAAGTACCGTTTTTTAGTAAGTAGATACATATGCAGCTATTTGCTTGATAGAAGATCATAATTAATGATAATAATAGCAATAAGAGTCAAGGCGGGCGAAAATCTACAATATCGGACGTTCATTGACGCCCTTAGCGCACTGCACTGATATACGCTATAGCCGATTGTATCGACCTAGTAATTCTGCCGAATAAAAATGTCACATTAGCTGCCCTTAGTTAAGATATCCGCTTAACTGTTCCTTGCTAAACATAAACATGCTGCTGAAAAAACCCCTAGCGTTTGACGCATGAAGCTTAAGTCAGCGCTCAATCAATATAGCTAAATGCTAACACTCGAGTCTTTCTTCGTAGTTACGAATCAGAAATTGGCTAGTGGACAAGATTTTTTTTAAAGTGTGTCTCAAATCAGTAATGTTGAAGTCTGTTAAAACCTAAAATATAGATGTGCAGGCTGACTTATGCATAATTGAAAGCGAAAAAAAAACGAGAAAGAAAAGCTATTAGATAGATATAATGGCTATTGTATGCGCCCAAGCGTAAACAGTTTAAAAAAATATATGCCTTAAATAAGCTGTTTATCTTTAATAAATGATTGTAATAGTCTGCTTTGTTGGAAGTGTCACATACGCCGTAGGACCTTTGTCCCGTTGTTGTCCTGTAAAATCGTTTTGTATATTATAGCTACTCGTTAAGTAGAAGAGGTGAAAATGCGTTAAGCGTTAGAAGAGAATTTGTGGGATAGAGTGGACAGAAAGTTATGCATTTTAAAACTTCAAGATTCTTAGTCTCAAGCGGTACACCCTCATTGGTACAGCATCAAATGTTATTTATATAAGTTTACGTTGTTACTGTATATTATATTGACGAAGCTCTTTTGCAAAATATGGTTAACAATCTTAGCCATTTCCCCTAATTGGTTTTTGTTGACTTTGCCCTGCTGCTGACAACGGCCTCTTCTTCCCGCTGCCATTTGAATTATATTTATTCATCGAGCATTTATGTTTAGTGGCCACCGTTAAAAGTAAAAGAGAAACACCAACATGTTGTTTATGAAATAATATACATAAAAGTCATTAAGTTACTGAAGCCAATCTGAAGAATAGTCAAAGTAATTTTTCTGTAACCTGTGTACTTTTACAATCCGTGACGTAGGTGTAGCGTTAGCGTGGTTAGTATCTGGGACCTAACGCACCATCTGAAGCTGTGTCCGGAGAGAAACTTCGAAACAATGGTCCGTGTCCAGAACTTGCACTGCGCGGATTGAGTGACTGAATTTGTAACTAAAATCGTTAAACACGAACAGTGGAATACGTAATGAATCTTTAAAGTGCGAATAAACACTTTATTTCCTTTCAACATTTAACAAAATATCTTTTACGTATTAACGTCGCACGTCAACCAAAGGTAACATCTGGGCACCCTGGCCTCTGCTTTTACGCACTAAAACCTATCGCTTGAAAGGAAGTTAAGGGAAAATTTTTGCTTATACACAAACAGCCGTTTGCATTCCGGAGTCTGAGAAGACGAAGGCCTTCCTTAAAACTTCTCGGAGCCTGTTTACATTTGTTACTTTGTACGAGCGTGCCCGTGCTATAATTGAGTCCATTTATGGCTAGCTCCGCCATCTTTGATTGGTTACACCTCACTAATAGTACTATTCTATACCGAAGCTATAGCTGAAGTTAGTGAGTGCCGAGTTTTACGCGATGAGCTTCTTCTTTTTTTTTTTTTTTTTTTTCGAGAATGGCTATATTGTTGAGTATGTGCCACATTACTAAATTTAGAATCTCACAAGTATAAAAATAATGTTGAGGTCAACTTCAAGATCTTCACCTTCAAAAAAAGTTAGCTAAGTTTTTTTCTGCCATCAGGATCGTGCGAATGTTTTTTCCAGAACAAGCATGTGTGTGTACAGTTGATGAAAATATTAACATTATTCTTGGAACTAACTGAAACTTACCCATAAGACGGTGTATTTGCGGGTTGTGTTTGTTTACTAGAATTGTTCGATGACACTTCTGTGGATTGTACGTAACTTTCTAAATGTTAAATGACGTCTTCAGATTCATACAAAATATGTGTCGTCACAATAACAACTTAACTCTACCATAATTAAGAAAAATACTACTTTCTTCACTGTGAAAACATTTATGTGATAACAAGCGCTAAGCTTTAAAATCTTACTGGAAAAATTGTTTTGTTTAGGAGTTACACTCGATCTATAATGAATATATAGATTATCATTACTAGAATTGTTATTACCTGGAAGCTTTAGGAAACACATAGAGCAGTGTTCTAGGGTGGATATGCTGTGTATGAAGTCTGTGCATTTCGGAGCAATCTTGCGAGAAGCACTCCAATATAACAACCTATATATATTTAATTTATATACGGGCTGTTATAAGGGAACCCTACTGACCTGGAAATCGAATAATTTTTTTTAACAACGTACCGCTAGAGAACGAAATTTGTGTGTCAAAGTCGGTTGAGTTTACTTCAGGAAAAATTACTTCAGAACGAAAACATCTTTCGATCTTGAAAATCAACGCCCAGTTTTTTGACTTTGAAAGGGTACTGCGCCTTGGGAATTTATCGAAGATTGGTGAAGAAATTAGGCAAGGAAGCCTTAAGCGAAAGCACAATACGTGAAGAGTGCAAATGTCTCAAGGTACCCAGATGTGAGGATTCGTAGTATAAGAACACAGTGCCGCAATTGAAAAAGCTTCCTATGAAGGCAGAGCTTAGAGTCTGTATCGACAAAAACTGGCATTTTACGCGGAACGTGTTATGAAATTATAATCCAAATCCTAAAAGTGCGAGAACTGGGCAAAAAATTCATTCTCATCGGCTTCGGTGAGTGTGTAGTTGATTCGGACGTAAGCTAATGGTGGTACTTGCAGTGGATATGAGGGACATCTGCTGCTATAGGATGCTTGTCGAAAATAAAACAATGAATATAGTCCGCTATCTCGGGTTCCTTAAGAGGTTCATAGGTCATTGGCCGGACAGTCGCAAGTACGCAGTCTAGTTACTTGATGACAATGCTTGTCGTCACCGCCATCCTTCAGTTACCTCGCGGATTTAAAAAAAGAATATCCAACGCTGATTTCAACCCGTTTTTCTCCCAACCTAAATCGGCCTCATTACGGTGCTTTTCATATTCTAAAAAAGGTATTTGTTAGGCAAGCACATGCCACTATCGGTTTATTTCGAGAAGCCATACATAAACAAGTTACATATGGGAACACAGATCACAGGCATATGGCAGGGCAGCCAGCACGCCGGGACATGTGTGCAAAAAAATAAAAAGACGTACCCTAACATGTATTAAAAAATCATCATTTTAACTTGACGAAAAGTTGTTCAATTCCGAAATCCTCCACATTCGCCTGTAACAGCATAATATGCTATTCCGTGAACATTTATTAATATAGACCATCGTGTTATCCATGTTCACCCATCTCATACAACCGCGCTTTATTCTACAGCAAAGCAGGAAAAGAGAGGTCGTTTCCCGTCAAACTTTGTTGACCCGCTATACGGTCTGATCTGCAATTTTTGAATCGGTTTACCTTTTGCTCAGTTGAATAACACCTAGCCGCAACAGCAGCGTAAAGGAAGTGGAGCTTTGTAGCAACTCACTTGACCGTCATTCCTCTCGCCATTTGGCTGGCCGAGCAACTAGAATGGAAGTGAGTGTGGAAGCAAAAGCAGCGTGAAGCTTACTAGTTAGCTTGTTAACCGACCAAACCCATCTAGACCTTTGTTCCTGCTCCTCTGGTTACTTGACCATAAACCGCACGCATCCAGTCAGGCAGCAAATGTAACCTAATGCTCCACATTTGCATCCAAGCGTTGTCTAGGAGTCGATGGCAGGAAGGCCGTTGCAAACTTTGGCACTCATGCTTTCTGCTAGCAGAGTAGCGAACATGGTCACCCTTCCGTTAGAGTTTGTCGTTTGAATGCATCAGATCCAGTCAAGCTTTTGCCTTCTGCCGGAGAGCTTTAACTCGCTACTATTTTCCCCACGTCCAGCTATCTAAAACTAAGCAGAAGAAAAAGTCAAGTCCTCCATCTGCGCACACACGGACGCGTGGGAGGTTCAAGCTGGCGTTAGCAGTACGCACACTGCATGCAAACGCATTCATTGTCCGTTACACCTCCTCATCATCCTCGACGTACCAGTGAACTTCACCACAAAGGCGTGCTGTCTTTAGATCTTTTCTGCTGCTACTTTTTGGTCAATCAAGGCTAGATCGTGATAGTAGTTTGTAAATTCCCATTCGCTAGTGTGTCACCCTTTCCGGTAAAGGTCCTTCCGCAAGCGTTACGTACATATTACTCCATGAATGTAATACGGGCTGCTTGAGAAAACTAGAAGGACAGGGGGGAAGTCACGAAACGAGGACATGTCCGCAAAGAGGTCCTTAAAATATCATCATTTCCTCACAGCCTTGGCTGCCTTCTTTAGCTTCCCTCTCTTTTTACCGCATAGCCCCCGCGCTACCCCAATCGCGACTAGTCTATTCCTTCCTCGTCCTGCGATGCAATATGGTAAAGGAAGCTATGGCAAAGATCGCAGGAACAATACTCTGTAGAATCCTGTAGCGAAACGATGACTTCGAATATCATCGCGGGTTTACCAGCTACTAGGCTACCTCCAAACGTGAGCTGCTTGCTCAAATAAGGCAGGCGACACCGACGAATGAACCTTGTACGAACGCTGTAAAGTACTAGCACAACTTTTGAGTTTGCCGACGGCAGACGGCTCCGTCCTCGAGGCATGCCGAATGTGAAGATCAGAAACCACCTCGCGGCCTACAACAAACAGAAGGAGAAAAAGAAAAAGAGCGAGAAAGTCGAGCTCAGATGGTATGCTCCATTAGGTGGCGTTCTGTATGAACTTCTGCTCATTTGGTGGCATCAACTGGAAACATTGGTCACAACAATATAAGTATAAATAACAGGGAAAAAGTACGTAACATCGTAGGTCTGACCTAGCAAAAGTAACTCACAGCGAGAATCCGTGGCGGCCAACCTCGTTGTTGCTCACTTGACGGTTACACACCGACCCAATGTGCACCGATTGATAGTCCTTACGCTACACAACTTACGCTCATTATGCCGCTGTATCGCAAACAGACCTTGTTCCTTCAATACACCCGCATAATTGTTTCTTCTTCTTCTTTCTATAATTTTGATCTATAACTGCTTCTCGGGCAAAGGACTGTCGCAGTGGCGTGACTGAGTTTTGCCCCATACCACCTAAATTCGCCCATGTGTTTCGTAAATCTTGCACGACCAGTAGCTCCCCTTTCTTCCAAGTCCTAGGCGGGCAGACTGCAGTTCTGTCTGACCTATCGTATTGTGTCCTTGAGCGATTTTGATATAGGCCCGTCGAGATACCCAGAGCAACTAATGAGTCTTTCAGCTTAAATCAAGTATGACGAGTGCACACATCGGGACAGAGAAACTTTGTAGACTCTGGGATCGGCAAGTTCTGGTTGGTTGTGAGACAGTGGTGCTTTGATATCGTGGAATTTCACCAAACGACAAATACTTCCTGGGAAAAAGCTTCGATGGTGTCATTTATCTCAAAATTGTGTACTAGGCCCTTGTGAACAGAAGTCGTGAATTTTCTCGCATCAACCCGTTGCATGTTAGCCCCATCGCACAAGGCCTTAGTCATATGAGGGTTTGCGCTACTTAGTGAATACGCGTTTTTGAACGTATGGAGCTTTATGTATCGTCATTTTTATGCTAACGGTCTGGAGAAAAACGATGAGAACAGCATATGTTATTTCCTCTGTAATATTCATTGTGCGTCTTTAGGCGTCTTTGCTGAATCGCTTTCACCAGTGCAGCTTTCGTGGGTTTAGATCACCGCCATAAGCCCTGGCGCTGTTCAATTGGCGACATCAAACTCTGTGTCGTAGTCAAAATGCAAAAAAGATAGTCTATATATGCCTGTTACGGTCGCTCGGTTGCAACCGTCACTGGCGTAATTTCTGTAATGGCCGTATCTGCGTAGCTACGGGCTATCGTGCACGCCTGGCAGCTAAGCGCTCGCGTGCTGCTCGAAGAGTACGCATGGCAAGAGACAGGCGAAAGAAAAAACTGTGGGGCATGACTGTGAATATGCATGTGTGTTCTCAGTATAAATTGCGTTTGCCCTTAGTAACAAGCAGCTTTACGTCAACGAGAAGCGAACGGGTCACAAACAACAAAATCCGATGTTGGAGGTATGTCATAAATGGCGATAGGAAAAGAAACATCAGCATCGAAGGTGCACTCCCAAATACGTATTAAGTATACTGCGTGCTAGATACGCATTACGCGTTTCCTACACGGCGCTTTACTTGTTTCCACTGAATTTCTCTAGAACAGTTTTCGCGATTGGCATTTATTTTCATGTCATTAAGACCAAGAAAACGCGAGATTGAAGAAAAGCAAATCAGAGAAATGGACCGATTAAAGCTGTCACTACTACGCATTCTACATACGACCGTCTTTTATCAACGGCTTGTACAGGTATCGAGCAGAGTGTCGCCGAAGTTATCCGAACCATGAAGGAAAGGAGCTCCTCGAATACGAAAATAGAATCAATAGATATGTGCTTAAGCATATAGAGAAGACGCAATAAAATATTCGCACAATTCATACGGATCACGACAGAGAATGGCACCGTTGCCAGGTCTCAGTTTGGATATAGATAGGAGCTTTATCAGAACATACATACACTGCCCTTTTTCTCCACCATGCGACCATTCTGCCATCCGTTAAGAAAGTTTGGAGAGTAAAGCATTACTCTCTCTGTATCCATTTCCGTATTGTAGTTTGAATAGATGCGTTTATCCGAACGTCAATGAAAACATACTTAACTGCGTTGATGCTTTTCTGGTTCGCCTGCTATTTATATACACTCAACGTGTTACGTTTTCGTTTCTCAGTTTGGCAGCTTGGCTCAGTTTAGCAGCTTACGGGCGTAATCAGGGCTATGGCGCTAATGTCCTGACAAGCTTCAATCAAACTCTAAGACAAATTGAAATCACCGGCCAACAGCAGTAACATAGGTTCTCGTTCGAAAGAAGTAAACGCCTGCATCCGCGTGAAACTATCGTGAACAGTATTTGCAGTTTATTAAATAACATTGCATTATACTTCACCGGACACGTAGTCTGTGTCGACATGGCCTTTTTAATGCTCAATGAGAATCCGTGAAATATACGTAACGATGGAAGAATTTAGAGAGAGACTAACCAAAAAAAAGCCCCGTGAACAAGGGCTCGAACATATACATTTTGTTTGTCACTATCGCAGACTACTTCCATAAAAAAGTGTGCTGTGGACATACATGGTCTGTGGGAAATCGAGAGTGGAAAATTAAATCGAGAGTGAAAAAGAAAGTAGGAAATCCACTGAGGGTGGAATATCGTACATCGCTTTCGATATGGGACTGCCAGTAAGCATTGTACGTGCGCAGTACTATTATTATAGGCTTTCACGGTATGCTCCGTCCTCTTCGGCAGGCGTGTTGGCAGCTTGGCGGTCGACCGAATGCTGCAGAAATGTTCGAGGCCATATTCTAAAGTATATGCACTATCGGCGCAACGTCTGTAGGCTGCCTTGGTTCATACGGAAGTTTAGTGAAACATTAGTAGCGCAGCCGAAGCGGTACGATGAGCTCAGCGTAGCAAATCCCATGGGGAACATTGAATGGTAGGGTGTGCGAGCACAGATAGATTAGAAAAGTACAAGACGTATTGGCTTGTATGTCCACCCTCTGTGCAGGTACAGTTGACAGGGCCTGCTACGTGGAGAAACGGGGAGAACGCCTTTTTAGTTAGGAACATCGTTTTACGTACGCAGTGTGGAAAAAGAGCATGAGGGAATTGGCATTTGTATAGGTGCATTGAACGACCACCACCTTGAATTTTCTGGCCCTTCACATTTCTCCCCGTCCTGAAGCATAAGAGTATTAATCACTTACCGCGCATTTGCTGGCAAATATCTTTAATTCATGCACTTCGCTCCGCCGTTCGAACTCCCTAAAATCGTGTTCTCCTCAAACGAGAAAAAAAACAGTGTTCTAACATACTATAAAAATGGTCCATGTTCAACGAGAAGATGACCGCGAACCTAAAACTGGCCGCGCTTATGAAACATAAGCTGCATTATAGGAGACTGTGTGTAGTGTTTGGATCAATGGTTGATGGCAGCAGCCCAATTCGTTGGGTTTCGGATTGATAGACAAAATTGGGCATGTTAGGTCTGTACGGGACGTACGCCTAGCCGTTGCTAGCTGAAAACAACATTGGCAAGGGTCATTGAATTTTTACTCCGACCAAGCAAAATTGCTGGAGACTACCGATTCAGGGGAAACGAGAACAGCAAATACCTAGCGTCATCAATACGCATATAGATTTCGCGGGCAGGAAGCCGGTGATATGGTTAGTCTGAGTCCACCTATTAGCAAGTCATTGTGGGAGCTATACACAATAGTAGAATAAAATTTGCGCGTAAACAAAACATGTTCTGAATGATGTTCATCGAATACTCACACAAAAGTGGCAATTATGTTTCAGGCGCTAACATGATATTTCGTTTAGGGTTTCGTATAAAGTGACTTCTTACGTGAAGTACACGATGAAGCCGGCAATACCTTCCAATATTAGATTTGTGTAGCTTACTCTAATACTTTCAGTCAAATCTATTGCTAACGGTATCTAAAAATGAACATAACCGGCTGCGTATGTTACCACTTGTGAAATAATAACGGTGCTTTAGCTTTTCTGGTAAACGGTAAAGCTATTCGAGTTAGGTCTTAACTATCTTGTCAAATGCAAACCTTCTTTTTTTTTAAAATCGCCTTTCAATATTCCTCAAGGGCGACAGACCTAGATCTATTAAACATCTTCTACCAGAGTTTTTTTTTCTATTTGCTAAAATCAAAGTAAAACACGTTTGACAAAGGCGTAAGCAAAATCGGTTTAATTTTTTTAGCTATCAAAAAATATACTGTATATCCGCACAATAAATACTACCACTCTCATTATATCGACCCTTGTAGATAAATGAATAAAACGATCAATAATTTGTTTTAAAATGCTAATCTAAGTTATGTGTAGTTTTTACCCTTTCGAGGCGACCTTTTTGTATATCAGTGTGTGATTTAAACGAAAAATATTTTCATTTCCATTTTTAACCAAAGTTGGCGCATGTACAAGCCTCACAGTCCACGGAGATACTTTCATTTATAGATCCATATCCACGGCAAGCAAGCGGTAATCCCGATCTTAATATTAGATTCTCTGTTTTCGACATTTTTATTTTAGCTGGCGGTGCCCGACAAAAAAGTCCGAGAGTTTTTGCTAGATGGTCCTTAAAAAAAAAAATGTCCACTTTCAACAACTTGTGCCTATTTGTTCTATTTATGTATTTTTATGCTCTTAAGTTATAGATCTTGATATGAAAAACTAACATGGTATATATGATTATGTACCTAAATTTGCACTTTCGTATTTAAAACGTCTTCTGAGGGGCAACATTTTAACGTGGTGTCCTATGTAAGGGTTATTTTTCCTATTACATTCAACAGGTCCTAAAAAATTAAGTCAAGATTATATATATATATATATATTCGCCTAAAATTTGAACTTCATGATGAAAAACTGACCTCCACTTCCTGACCCCCTATGCATGATTAAAAAGTGAATTGTAAGCGATTTTTACAACTGTTTCTTGTAAATTTATTATACATTTAAACTGTGAAATTGTAGCAGCTGAAGAAAATTACGTTTTGTGTAATTTTTTTTTCGATGGAAAATAAAACTTCCGCTAAGCAAAGTCTCTGTTTTTGATGATGATAAGTTCTGACAAACTATAACAGTGTTAGGTGAGATATAATAGCCAAAATGGGTTTTTGCTTTGATAACGGCAAAAAGCCATTCTTGTATTAATTTGTTATATATGTGAAAATAACGGTTTTTATGTGTTTCGAGGGCTTCCTGGCAAATTTCTGACAAATATCAATTCGAAGGTTGCAACGCCCGCTATAGTCTATATTGTGGTTATAGAGTATTTACCGAAAATGTGCTAGGAAGCTTTCCAAGCTAAAAACATTGTTTATTTAATTTTGTTTAAAAATTTTAGAAAAAAGCGTTCTTTACTGTGTTGCTTGTTACCAATCGATAGATTTCAAAAAACCGAAAGAGAATAGTACATGTGTCACCATAGCAAATATGGTTCTTTTCGCGTCAAACAGGCAAACGGCACATTATGGGATCTGCTCTCTCGCGTGCGACACTGGATATGAAAGTATTTTCCAATCTATTTTTTTAACCACCGCACCTTCCAATAAATACGGTCAATTTGAAAGTTAGCTATCATAGGATTCCTTGACGATGAATAAAAATGCAATACGTATCCCTATAATACGAAATAATATTTCAAAAGAAGCAAAAAGAGTATTTTTGATTTAATTATTATTATTAATTTGACAGCTTTCTTACTTTTATTATCCCGCGGCCAAGATTCCGCTGAGAAGTCTTTGCAAAAGCTATAATTTTACTGCGATTATTATAATACTAACCGATCGGAGGCTCTCAGTAAGCTGAATTGAAATCTAATGCATGCTCATATAGCCAAGTGTCAGTCTTCGTGGGTGCCAAAAATGCTTTCTAAAGATCACAAATTCAATTTGGCCTTCCATTTAGCAGCGGTTGTTCCCACGGCGGGTCGGTAAATCTCAACGAGCTGAACGAAAGTGCTATGCATATCCCTATACTTTTCCAAATTAAAAACCTTGGGGTGAGAAGGCCAAAAAACCCAATACCGCATTTATTATCTTTCATGCGGTAAAATACGTTTCAAGCACTTTTTTAAGCTAATGCTTTATTTAAGACATCCTAGAAATAGAGTCCGTAGACCATATTGCCATATTTTATGCGATAGAAGTGCGTCATGAGTGCTTTCTTGACCATAAGCTTTGCTTAGGACAGCCCAGAAATAGAGTCAGAAATAGGTCATATCGCGTTTGTCATTTTTCATGCGGTACAAATGTGTTTTGAGTGCTTTTCTAATTGAAAGCTTTGCTTAGGACATCATAAAAGCAACGTCGATAAGCAGCCGATTCTATCAACCGCAACAACAACTGAAAGTCGGCCGATTCTACTTCCTGAGATGTCGGCCAATGGCCGACCTTAGTACGTACGCCGTTGCGACATCAGTTATTAACCCACTCTATTGGCGTACGTTGTTGGGGTGTCGGTTGGTCACTGGCTTTGTTTACCTACGTCGTTACGATGCCGGCCCATGCCCGACCGTATTCACCTGCGTTCCAGAAACGAAGACAGTTTACATGCTTTCCTCGCGCATCGGCCGACCATATCTGCGTGCATCTTGGAAACCAATGACGGATGAGACAAAACCTAGAGTTAGTAAGTTCAGTTTGTATTTTATTCTAAAAATTCGCTACAAACAAATTGAGCTTACGTTTTGATATGCTAAATTCAATAAAACGGTTTTAAAGACTGAGGGGTTTTATACAGTGCGGAATAGGAACAAGGCAAAAGACCCTACTGATGATTAGGTAGGGTGGCATCGTGTAACGTGTTAGTGTGATCGTCACTGTAAATATTAGTATACTTGCAAATCGTTATAAATCTGCCTTCTGCGTGTCGCAGAAATAATACAATGCAAAATGTTCGTAGGGGAAGGTTGCGATGCAAAAAAAGCTTTGTAACAAGATTCAGCCAAGACAATGCACTGCCGTAAAAGCGACCCAGTAATTACGGCTCTGTCGGGGCAATTTTTGCTCTTTAAACTTGACCGGGTTCATACCCTTCTACATGCTCTCAAATATCGTATTCCAGATTAGAATCATCGTACTTATTTTTTTCTGAATTTGGTTTTTTATTGAATTATCGCGATTTATTACAATGACAGTAACCACAATAAAGACACCCCTTCAGATAATAGCTTGATTCTTACGAAATTTATTTACAATTTCAGTGGTAAAACTTATTAACTTATATTATTAGTATTAATCTAAAATAACATGCTTCGACTTCGAAGAATTATTGAAGTTTTGTGTGTTCTAGCGCAGATAACCTTTTCCATTTCACGTTTTCATTTTTTATGGGTCATACATAGCTTAGGTTCCTCTGGCCTTTGCAGGCATTCAAATAGCGAACTAGGTAAGTTTGATCTAATCGCTCCTTTGTCAGCTCTACATTAACGTACGTCCATCCCCACTGACCTCACTGTTTAGTCGATACTTAACTTTCTTTTGTGGCTGGTTCCTCCCTTCGCAGCGTCGGTCGACTTGATCTGCGTTTACCTTTTGTGTCGCCTTTCGTAAAGTCGCCGCCTCGCTTTGCCCCGGCCTTTCTTTCTTTCCATTTATCATGGCCATCATTTATACGCCTGCACCAGCCGGTTGTCTTGGTCTTTGATTATCAGGCCAAGTCCAGTCTTTGCAACCTATGACCGCTTACCGTAGAAAGGATGGGGGGTGGCTGTAGCTTATAGGGTCGCCTGTTTGGCTAATAAGCCGTTTCTTTCTCTCTCTCTCTCTCTCTCTCTCTCTCTCTCTCTATATATATATATATATATATATATATATATATACGTGAGAGCTTCACATATTATGTGATCCCTTTTATTGCTGTTACTGTACATTTCGCTAGGTGCGAGGTCATTTTATCGTGCGGTGATACCGAATAGGCAGGCAAATTCAGAGCAAACGCTTTAGTTAAGCTTCCTAAAATGATTCGCTAGTCAGCCATCTAGACCATTGCGAGAGTCATCGCGTCTGCATGCTTAGCAGGCAACAGTGATTCGTCAGGGTTGGGCAATTCTACCGAAACAGCCTGAAAACAACGAGGAGAAGATACGACCTCTTGACCGCCTCTTCAACCGTGCGCACGCGCCAACACATATGCCCACACATAAAACAAGACAAAAACATAGATTTATATATATATAGAAATACAAGGAAAAAGCTTGTTCGGCTTACCTGAAGGTACGACTTACTATTAGTAGAACAGTATCTAAAAGCAAGCGTAGAAATGAAAACTTGAAGATTTGAATGAACCAAAGTTACGGCCCGCTCTTTTTGTACCTAAGTTGAGGCCTCCAATAGTTAGGTTCTTTTGGTTAAGTGGTATCATATATTGAATTGAAAACCAAGCAGTCAAACCTTGGTCCCTACACCGTATGTTAGATGAGTGCAATTAAAAAGTTCCCTTCTAAAGGGGTTTTAAACCGGTTTGTTCACTAGACGACCCAATAGCTCATTGTTTCTTCACCGCTTGAAATTCTCGCCGTCGCTATGGTCAAGATGATTATGGCAGAAGCAAAACCGTTTCTCAAAATTGTTCTGCTTTAAAAAAGCAGCGAGCTGGCGAAGTGGCCTCTGATTAGCCGCCAGAGATTTCTGAGAGGAGTCAGAAAAGTGCTGGAACATTAAACGCACCGCAGGCACAGTCTACACGTATGGGCTGAGTGGTATACGCCTCACGCTTAGTGAACTTAACTATGGGCTGATGGTCAGTAGACATACAGGCTCTCGCGGGTTCTTGTCTTAATTCACTACATACGTTTCTTCTATATCACTCCGTAACTTCATGTTTGATCTAACCTTGTTCTCGCTTTGTTTTTTTTAAAGGTACCTTGTCTGCTTTCGACAAGCCGTACTCAAGATCAATGAGACATAATAATGGTGTACTGATTCAGAGAAGAGGACATGAATGTAGCTTCGTATGCTGGAACTAATTCGTGCTTTCTGAGCGCGCATACGCGTGCCATGCTGGTAGACATCAAAGCTGTGATCACTATATTTACTTAGACACGAATTATGAATAGATTATCAAATTAGACGGAATAGAAATGGGAATACTATCTCTAGTAGGAACTGTCGATACCGAGTGCAGACCAGATGTCGCTATGCGCGTTCAATTATTTTTAACGTAAAAAAAAAACGTTGAAGTACACGGTACCAAGAGAAGTGTTTGTTTTTTTTTCTGTGCTAAAATAGTGTACAGTTGAAGTGATAATGGCTATAGATATATTGATGAACATTTACTTGATTTGAACAAGATGCGCATTCTCAAAATACTCATTAATAATCATGAAAAACATTTTTCTTATGATCGGATGTGTTTGCTATTTTAACGTTAGCGCACGCAGCGGTACTTAAAATAGTAATTTTTACTATTCACAGATGATTGTAGCCTGCTTAAAGTACATAGGCATATATCGAAACGTCATCCTTGTCGTAATCGCTCCCGTCATACGTACACATAAACTGTTTTCACGATAGGCCTATTTTGCTACAAAATAAGATTAAAAAAGGTGTTAATATTGGCGTTTGACGAAACGGAATCTTACATAGCTAAGGCTTGTCAACGAGCCGGTAATAACAGTTAATTCTGCCCTATATATAGATCATTTAAAAACATGTATACAACAACGAATCGCAGGGCGTGTTGAAGCACTATCGCTGTAAAACAATAAATATATTTTGATAGTCGCAATTATTTTAACATATAGCGCTTTTTTCAATTGCACTTTAAATTGAAACTCGAAACAACTCATAATTTTACCCCTCTCAATGGGACAGAGCAGGGATTGATTAGCCAACCGTCGCCTATCAGATAAGGCTTATCTGAAGCTCTCGTTTCACTTAGTGGTTTTTTATTGGAAATGTTCCTGATAAGTGTATTTTAAAGAAGATATAGGTACGAAGCGAAATTATTTAAATATACAATAATATATTGTGTAATAAAAAAACACTGTGGCCTAAATGACTGGTATGGTGCGTTGCTATAGCAACCACGAAAGTACCACTACTGCTAGTTTTTTTTGGCAACCCTGGTAAGTTGCGACTATAGCGCTTTGTTGCTACGTCGCTTCATAGGTCTGTTAGGGAAAAAAACAAGTTTAGCAAGACGCGTCTGATTGAATGCCTAAGAGTTTAGGTGCCGGACGTAGAAAAAAATGCAAAGAGGTGGGACGCAGGCATTCAATGATATGTAGATTAAACATCGCCTGTTGTTAAAGCTGCCATGTTGGAGCACACAAGACAGCGTGTTCGTCATTCAATGCAAAAGCGTTTACCAGGAAGTAACGTTTCGAAAGCGGCATGCAAACACGATATTTAGCTAAATTTTGTCAATAACTAGGTAAGAATAACAATAGATAGTCTATCTATCCACAAAGTGACGGAAACCAGCAAATCAGTGGCGGGTGCCCGTTTTTTTTCTATACTATTACTGTTATTGGTGGCTATGTACAAAATTAGTATTTCTACACCACGCTAAACTTGGACGTAAATGCATAGGCTTTCTAGGCACTTTACCCTAAAACTCCATAGAGCCTCTACCATAGTCAGGTTTCGAGCCAAGGACGCCCGTTTTTTTATTCATGTTAACAGTTTTTTTTTTACACATTTTGGCATCTCCATAGTGTGGAAGATACGATCGCTTTGTTTAAGATGTGCGGATGTAGACCGAATTTTTGGAAACTGAAAAAAATTGCTGGTTGATGTATTGTTCGTATCTCCAAGCATGCTGGAACATAACCCGAGGTCAGGGCTGATTATGGAACTGATTAGTGGAGCAGGTTGTAAACGGCAGCTGGCAATTTTTTAGCCATGGCTTTATTAAACTGTGTGAAGTTGCCTCGGTTGATGTTGATAACAACGACTCCCCATATCAAGGTGCTTGTATCGAATAATGTCAATAAAACATTTGCCTAGTCCGTTTTAGATTGCATTATGTGTAATTATACCTATCGTTCGATAAAAGATAAAGAGCGTTTAGATAGGGCATCGCAGAGGCTCTGAATGAACGTTGCATCCGAGCACGGGGTCGAATATAATAGGTTGCAAGTGAGATTTGCGCAATACCAGATTCAGAGACTGGCAAGGCGAACGATCTTTATACAGAGTCACCAAGTAAATCCGTTCATGCATCCCGTTTTCAAGGACGTTTATATAGCATATTTTTTTTTGTTTAAAATCAAGTAATTATGCTGGTAAGTATTCATATCATGGACGCAAGCAGAAAAGTCTCCGTGGTCATCGTATTTACTTTAATGCAAATGCTGTTAACACATGTCCCACAAGGGCGCCCTCTACCGAAATGAAAAGTGCCCAACAGACCTTGTCTTTGTCTGTGTCTGTTAATTACCTGTAATATTAAACTCTAATTAACGCTATCCCCTTTCGTGTGTGAGCGAATAGATCTTTGTTTAAATTACAATTAGTTACAAATTGTTTTACAGGCGGTTCTTATAACGCTCTTCTCAGTCTATCGTCTCAAAATAGAAAAGTAGTCATTCACAGTCACCTAGAACAGTTATGTTGATTAAATTGAACGTTAAATCGATGTTATGCCTTGTTAGTTCTGTTAGTGACGAAGTCGATAGTTTCGTTACAGATCCAACCATTGAGGATATTGACGGCATACTCTGTAAGATAGAATACCCTTTTCATTAATGGAAACAAAAATCAACGCAGCTTCTATAGTCGGAGCACTGCAACGATGATTGGAGGGTTCCGGTCGCACCTCTTAATGGTAATCTCATCTTTGTTAAAGAGAATGGTCGTTTCAATTGAACGTCATCTGTAATGTTTTTATTTTCTGTAAATTTCGGCTTGTTCTGCTATGTTCCCTATGACGATTACTGCCACGACTTGATTCAGCCGACTAGTTCAACGGTTCAAAAACGATGATATCTTCTGGAACTTCGAAAGCTTCGGAAAATATCCTAGATGCATGTTCAGTGGTACAGAACCGCTAATTATTACACAAAGCTGGGTCACTAAGAGAACAACATCCTATTTTCGAGACAGGCGGGACGACTCTTTGGAGAGTTATTAAAAACTGTTTGGTTAAAATCACAGGAAAATAATTTGAATGTTTGGTATCCACGGCAAACGCTTCATATGGGCACTGTGTGAAATTTTATCGTTAACCAAATTTCCTTCTATACGAATAGCTTATGCTGGTCAGAATTTTCAAGCGCACCGAGATCAACTAAAATCAATACACTCTAGCGTACTCCACTATAACAGTAGTAAATACTGTATGCCCTAAAATGGTACTGTGGAGTTCACGTTTTTGGGCGCAATGTTGCATTTGAATACCGGCTTGACCCCCACCCCCCGCCGCCCACCGTCCGCATGGCTGATAGACCCTTCGGCTGTCTCAAGTACACAATCTAATCGATGTCTCTTGTTAATGAATCTTAATCTTTTGCGCCACAGTAAAAAGTTCGCCGGTAAATTGCAAATTTGTTGACGGGCAGTTCTGCCACAAATAGGTAAAAGAGGACAAAAACCCAAGAGTGGAAGGGTAACCTGAAAAAAAAAGTGCAGATGCCAATAGTATAAAACGCAAGAACTTGTGCATAAAAAATAACATCTGGGATCTAACACCTTTTCAGTTCATTAGAGGCCTAGCAAGGAAAAGAAAGACGTCGCTGGAGCAACACATATGAAGAATAGGTGGCTACCAGACCAATCCCGCGCACTTTACAGCTAAGCCTTTCATGGAACGGAAGCTGTGAAGCATTCTTTGCCGAAAAGCGCCATCTAATGTGCGATTAACGTATGTTACTTAAAAAAAATCCAATGTCCTTTTTTTTAAATGCTAATTATACCAGAAGATTATTAATATAAATGCTGTTATATTGATAGAGAATTTTAACGGGTTAGCCAACCTCTTTGTGCTATATCTCTTATGCAAAAAGGTCGGTAGCTAATTCGTTGTTATTGTTACCTGTACAAAGCTGGTTATCGAGGCCCAACTGCAGACTAAACGCGTCTGTTCAGAGGCGCGAATTTGGCTCGTTTACGATATACTGCACCTTAGTGTATCTACTGCGAATTCAAGAATCTCAATGTAGGATCTTTTCTTGATGCCGCTTGGACTATAAGACAGATGATTCGGTATTATTCGGCGTACACATGTGTAGAGCATAAGGTTTAAATGTGCACTACTACGCCACAAAATACTCCGATCGAACGGTGTTTCCGCTACTTGAAAAGCGCGCTTGATCCGCGGCAAAGTTCATGCTATAGAACCATTATATATGATACGAATATCAAGCTTTCTTCTATCTTTGTCATATACCGATTGTTCACCGTAGCTGTTGTTTCTGTATGTACATGCAATCGTGCAAAAACGATCACTCTGGCGCCCACATTCTACTGCATGTTGACTCGACCAGGGCGACCTAATTAGCGAAGCACACGGTTCAGATATTTATCTGGAACTTTAGATCTAAACTATGCCACATCGCAACTATAGGTAAACAAAATAGTTGGTATAATTGTAACCGTAGAGTGAAGATGATTCTTCTTGTGATTATATTCAAACGCCTATATTTTTATGTTAACAGAAAAATGTTAATTGGCAAGCCTGCCCTCTCGATATATACAATCCACTTTGTACGATGCATGCCATCTCACAGAACCCACCTGAACTAGAATGAGGCGAGTAGGGAAAAAATACGGTACATATTTTTCAGCATAATTGACTGATTTAACTATAAAATGGCTAAGAGTAACGATAATTTTTAATTTACATATCATTGGTGGTCAGCCGCCAATGGATTGCAATGGAAATCTATTGAAAGAGCATCATACGTAAAGGATCTTAATTGTTCCATAGTTGCTAGCGGATAACAAGACAAAAAAAAGCTTATCGTTTTGCATACAGAGGGGAATGCTGATGAAGTAAGCTCTCTCGTTCTATACCAGTAGATAACAAGCAAACAAACGAACGAGGGACTTTCGCAAGACATCTTCTCGCTTATAGCTAAACACAAATTTGATAATCGAAAGACCCAAATTCATCCGGAGCTTCGTTGAAATGTTAGGTTTCCGGTGTCGGATGTTAGATTGACAGTAGCTGCCTCATTATAATTGGGGCTAAGCAGTGAATACATATTCATATAGTATCTATGGTTTCTCTATGCAAGCCGCATTATTCCTGCAACCACCCAAGCTCTAAATCACTATTTCCCATGCCTTACTGGCCCAGCTCAGTGTTACCATAGAGCTTCATAATCACAACGGTTAAGCCAGAATTCTACTAGAGCACTTAGAGAAAGGAAAACGCATATGTTTGATTTCCAGGCTTGCTTCATTCTTCTCTGCCCGCTTCAACCTTTTTGGCCCTTACCATGGCACCGGAATACCAAGGACTACTACTTTGTAGTGCCCGGCTTCCCACTGTAGCTTACATTGCTCCGCATCCTCCTTTATTTTTCAGTCTCCGAAAGTTTAGCTGCTTACCAGACCCATGAAAGACTAACACTGTAAACGTTTGTGAAATCAAAAGGCTGCAGTCGGATGCCCAACTAACCCACCAGCGATAAAAGAGAGAGGCAGAAGGTGATGAACTGCTCACCAGAGGGCGTTATTCTCTCGTCTGACACTTGCCATCATCTCGTGCTAACAGAGATGTACGGCGAAAGCTCCGGACTCTGTTCTCCTGGTCCTTGACTTTCGAACTCCTTTACAGCTACCACCCAAGGACGTTTGCTAATTTCATTTTCTTTTAAATGGCCGGTTGGTTAGTCTCTGTTACGCCTATCATAAACGTTCCGTCCCCGGGTCTTTGACCTCTCCTATCTGCCGAGTTATGTTCTAGTCTTATTTTCTCTCGCTGTTCATCCTGATACATTAATTATTCTTCATGATAGATTTCGCCCAGTCGATTCTCCTTCGTGCTCTTTCGTTTGCTCTTTTTGTTATTGGGCTAATGCAGAGCAATTCCTACAATCTTCAATTTCTTTACCCGTTTGCTCACTCTCTTCGAATTACACATACCTCGTTAGTTCGCGAGCCACGCACCCCAGAAACTGGTTTTCTATCGGCCTCTATCCATTTCCTCCTTGGGGAAATCGCATGTTTTCTACTAATTTTTTTTTAAAGCAAGTTTTGAGGATTCTGGAGCCTATGTGGATTAAACGCTGCCTAGTATTTATTACCTTTCGCAATAGCTAAGGTTCTCGCTGTTTCATCAAAGTGTATTCCAACATACTAAACTCATTCAACATATATATGCACACACACACCATTACCAGTGTACAT
>NW_019211458.1:22976754-23174751 GCF_002443255.2 Varroa destructor | reverse complement strand
TATATCTTTTATGAACGCCGTGCTCCATAAATGTTACAACTTTAGCTTCTTAGTTTAATATAAGGGTTACTTTGTGCTTAATTTTTTTGTCTTTGATTTCCAGTTAAAATGAACCAAGCTTTTTCCTTAAAGCTGTACTCTTTCCTGACAAGGAAAGCCTAGCTATAAAACAACTATAGACGGAACTTTGAGGTCTCAAATTCTATAGACCGAATGATTGCTTAGTAAGGATAATTTTTGGGCCACTGTTGCTATAATTCTAAGTGAGTTAATTTTTTTCTGCAGGCGACCTCAACGACCAAACGACATTCATCGTTACCAACTAAAATCAACTGTTGATTAACAAACTTTGCGGTATTAAAGATTAACTACATAATATTGTGTGTAGCTGGGATCATCTTGTCTCGTCTCTGACGTTCCTCTTGACAACTTTAAAGATCGAAAGCTTCTTCAAGGGCTACGTCGCATGATGAAATGAATATGGCGAAATATTCTGTAATTGTACCTAATTAAAGGCTTCAGGCAAGGTCAGCTCTTTTCAGACTTTTCTCTGCGTCCCTTCTTAGATGGAATTTGTCGCAAAAAAGAATTTGAAAAGACGCGGCTTACCGATTCACCTCCACGCGGACAAAAAAGATGGCAGAAAACAAGGGTATCGTATGGATGTGCGTCACGTAGCTAGTCGGTGGACCTGCGGATGTACGGTGATAGTGTATCCGCTACATCAGATGTTAAGAACAAGTCTAGAGCAACAGGATGCAAAGCTAAAACCGGAGGCAACCAGTACTGCCTTTAAGCTGCCGATTTAGAGTTACTTATGCTCACCAGCCGGCCAGAAAGGTGACAAAAATACCAACATCACTTTTTACGTTTACCTACGCTGTGGTAGTCATGGTACATATATAGTCGGATCTAGAGAGCGATACAAAGGGTGGCGGTGTAGTCGCTTCGAAGGATCCTGCAAACCTCTTTGTAGGCCTGACTTCCCAGTTTTTATGAAGACGTCATAAAGCCGAACAGATCAGAGTCGTTCAGATATAGGGCAACAGTTAGTGTCATTACACAGCTAACAGGTAATTTTTGTGACTAAAGATTTTTTGTAGAAATATTCAGCATTATATAAGTTTATTTACTCGCTTGGTACGACTGTACATTACTCATTATGCACTTCTACAGCTCACTACTCCCTACTTTCTGCAAAAAAATAGTACCTTCTTGATTCCTTAGCTTCCCGGCATCATCACCGGCAAGTTTTTGCTATATCTGTAATTTTTTGTCGAATTAATTTTTCCATCGTTTAGTATATAATTTGTTTTTATTTCAATTGAACAGTTCATTATTCCAATATTTGTTATCACGCGTTGTGCTTTTTTCTCTTTTGTTATCTTCTTTTTATCTGTTCTCTTCCTGCTATCGTTCGTTTCCTATAATGGACTACATTATTACCACAACAATTGTTACACAGGATACTGCGCAGAAGATACGCATCCACCACAACACCGAAAGGTGAAAGAAAGAACGATTGGCCTCTCGCGCTCCGATTGATCTGATCGTTATCGCGCCTAATTTATCCTATTCTCGTATCTTGTTGGCTCCTGTCCCTATTCCTCCTCGCTGTGCACTCACCTCCGCACTCGAAATAGGGAAAAGGCAGAGGTAAAGACAGGGTACAAGACAAAACGATAAGTCGGAGGCAGCCTTTGAAGACGAAACGTAATCTAATGCGCTGGTCAGTGATCGTTGATGAGCAACACGGGTCGTGGTTACGTAGAGACCCACAAGGAACCGGGAGGCGGACTCGCGCATGGAATCTCATACGAGAAAGATGCGGAAAGGAAAAGGAGAAAAACGAAAGGAAAACCACGAAAAAGAAGAGGCGAAGATATGAAAAGGGTGAGATTAGGAGTTGGGCCTAAGTCTGGGTTGAAAATGAGTCCCGGTGATTCTTCTTCGCAGGGTTAGTGTTGCTCATAGCAAAATGGGTATATCCAATATATTTAGTTATTAGTATTGCAAAGGCCAAATCTAACAGATAAGAAGCAAGAACTAGACGAGACTATTAGTTATCGCCTACTATTTCTTTTTCTCGATAGCCTTAGCTTTTTGTCGAATCCTCTTCTATAGCCTTGCGTATAAATTCTTGCTCTCTCGGCTTGTTTGTTTGTCTTCGTCTCTTTTCTTCCGCTTATCGATGCCCTTTTTCAACATCTTCTGTTACCATTATCGACCGCATATTAGAGATGCTAGAGTTCCTGCTGGCAAAAAGCAAAGCAGTAGCTGTGAATTAGGCAAGCATCGCGTGCGACGATGATCTTACCTTATTGCTGTCATCGATGTAGAATATCCCACTAAAGGACATCCGTTTGCCTCCTTTCTGCTCTTTTCTTAGAATCCTCTGCCATTTCGATACTACACCGCATTTCCTACGCTCCATAGCCAAGTCTTCGTATAAGTAGCATTCACCATCTATGAACCTCTTTTGGACTTTCCTCACTATTCCTCTAACACTTTGAATAGCTTGTTTGTGCCTCGCTAGACCTTCGGTGCAGGCTTACGAGCAAGTCGATTACTGACAGCAGTACACTGAGTGGCCTGCAGCCTGCTACAATTCCTTTTGCGTAGTTTATCCGTGCCCAGCTCCTTCGACCGATCTCTCAATGAGAGACGCTTAGGACGCATTTCTTTGGAACGTCAGGACAGCCTTTCTGCTGAAGCAGCAACGATGGCAGTAGAAAAACTAATGCTAACGATAAGTATGACAGAAATGTAGCCTGCTGTACAGCAGTGTAGATATGGTCACACCGGGGTGCTGAGAATATATGTATTGCCAACTTGCCCCTGTTGGCAACGGATCGCATTCGTAGCGCGATATCCTCGACCGAGGCTTCAGAAAGATGGGCGAAGGATCGAATTCTCGAAAGAGGCACCAAAACGACGAAAGCAACGAGATACCGAATAGAACCCGGCATGGCCAATCCATACTATGCTTTAGCACTGAGCAGGTAGTACGAATGCGTTTCTGAGCCAACAGTATTACAATGGTCGCATATGCTATCACATGAAAGTATCGAAAGACTGCGCCGATGATAGAATTGCGACTATCACACATTTTTTCTTGTAGGGGCTGAAACATATCAACGCCTGCACCCTACAATCGGTAATAACACTTATGGCACGATGGAGAACAATATTGAATATACGCAGAGCAGGGTATGAAGTGATCATCAAGCTGGTCAAAGCTGTAAGCTGAAATTTAGAATTTCATTGATGTATGTTATTTTGTTTGTTTTGGGTGTGGCTGCTAATTGTCTACAATAGAACTCTCAATGAATTCAATGGTTGTCTAGGTGGAAATGATACACATCTAGAAAAAAAACCAAAAAGATCCAAGCCTGAGTATATATCCCCGTTATCAGGGGCGTTAAAATGCTATGTTCTAGGCGTTGTGAAAAAATCAAGGGCTGATTTATGATTTTCAACTGTGAGTTCGTCACCCTTAAATAATTAAATGACCTAAAGTAAGCTTGGCAGGCGACAAAAGGCGCTTTCTTATGTGGCAGAAATTGCGTGCCTTAAGAAACGGACGCAAGTAGACCTTGCCAAAATATATTTTTTAGTATTCTATTCTAACAACGGCCATTTTTCAATCGAACGATCCAATTGAGCTGGTATTTACTGCTCACATCGATTCAGGTCACAGGTCACAGGTCACGTATAGTAAACGTTCTATCTGTTTGCAGCTTCATTACGTATCTAGATATTTTCTATAAACCTGATACAAGCAAACTCGAATCAATCTAAGCCATCTATATGAAATGGGCACGCAAATTGCGTACGCACAAATACACAGGCACATGAGTGTTCTGTTTTTCCTAATGATAGTCTTTTATCGATTTGTTAACGACATTTAAATAAGTCAACCATAGACCCAAATGGCAATGATACACTGCGCTAGCCGAGGTTTAAACCACAACTTATGGATATTGAAATCCACGGATGACATTCGTCTACATTAACGCAACAATAACAAAAGCGCACTTATTAAGCACAAAAAAGCAACGTATTTAAATGAGCATAATGAAGTATTTTTTTTTATTATGTTGTTTTCATTGTAAAGTCAGATCTAATACGCTATAGAGGTCGACGAAGCGCTATTCAAACAATAAAAGGACCCTGTGGACCCTGCATTTTTTGGAATATCTGTTTATTGTCGTGAGATTTTTGTGCCTTTCATGTGTTCGTGCGCTCTCTAATCACTTGTGGCTTTTATGTATGACTTCGTTTCGGTTTTATTTATTCAATACGCAGAGATTCTTCAATGTTTCGTCTGTTGCCAAAGCACTCCGCGGAGAAGGCGATCGAGTTATTACATTAGCTGCTGAATCTGCCACTTTCCTCCGTTATACATGTCGAGATGGTATTTTCTATGCTACGGATGTCTTCATCCTACAATGGCGTTGGTAAAATATGAAAACAGATCAAATATATGACACCTTATATATAACAGTTATCAAACCACATTTCTTGCCTTGTCCTATAATAATGTAAGTATGATAATAAATAAGACCCACAGCAACTGGCTATCAAACTTTTTTCCTTATTTTTCTTTGTTATTCCTCGTGAGACCGTATACCAAATAGGTTCTTCCAGGCTGTTCGCTTGCTGGCTCTTGTACTACTGCCATCTTTGCTATAAATGTACGAAAATTCGCAGAAGTAAAAAAAACTATGACTATCTTTGCATATATAGCTGGCACGGGGAAGGATAACTCTGTGCACCCTGTAATAAAGCCGAACAATTTCGCACAACTTAAAATTCTACTGCAGGCTTTAGCTTATATATAACAGATCCAGTCTCGAAACTTCTGACGTCTGACAATCTTCAGTATCTGCACTTGTCCATATTGCTGGCACGAGATAGTCGAGCGATGGTATCGCCAATCTCGGCGCGTTGATGTCGATGATAGTGGCAAACTTCATCTGTTTCTGTCTGTTTTCTTTTTGCCTTTTTTTTCCCAACTCTTTTTGCCCCTGATCAAAATCCTTCCCTGACACTTCTTCACTCGTGTACCGCCTTTATACTTTATGCACGCCGATACACTCGTTGACTAATCTACAGGATTATATGCTTTATGTCCCTGGCTCGTTCTGTGCCCCCTGATACAACGTGGGACGATAATGCGTATACTGCGCACACGATGTTTTGATCCGGCTCTAAAGTAAGCGGGAATAGAAAGCCATTTTCTCTTTTTGGATACTACTCGGGACGGTGCTATGTGAAGGAGTCATGTCACGCAACCATGGTCGGTTCTTCACGTCCGATGATACCGTTCCCACTCACTTACTTCCTATTCGTTGTGACAACGACGTATGGTACGCGCCGATCGCGATAGACCGTTGAAGCAGTAACAACAGAAAGCGCAGCGGCGCAAAAGTCGTAGCGACAGCAGTAGGAACAGCATCGTGAGCTGGCCGCATTGTTCTCTATACATTCTGCCGCATTCTGTCTCAAATATTTTTGCCGTTGACAAGTAGTCAAGCAGGCTAGACGCGAGATGCGCTAGACAAGCTGGCTGGTAGTTGTTCTTAGGCCAGAGACCCTCTCTCTCATCGTCTTTTTCTTTTTCAAATGGAGCCTGAAAAGGCCTCGTTTTTTCCAGCTCAAAGCGAGGCACATTCTTACTATAGCAAAGTGTCCGACGCAAAAGCAGACGCGATAGCGCCAACAATAACGGCAACGTCAACGCAAAGCAACACCAGCCAGGACAAACAACCAAACGGTACTTCCTTCTTTTTTCGCCTTTTCAGTTTCCGCTTTCGTTCGCTGTAAGTTTCATTCTCACCGACCACTACGACTACCAGCAGCAGTGCCTTTACCGCATCCGCCTCCCCTTTCGCCCGTCCGCTGCCTTTTACCTTTCCTACCGTTTTCAGTGAGTCTGCTTGCTGCGTGCCTTGACAAACCCAGACGTATTCTCACACACAAACATGCAGGCATTCGTATACAAACGCACAAGGGCCGACATACACACGAAATACGTTCCACCTCATGTCACTCTAACTTGAGGCGTTCTCAAGGTCTTTGAACGGCCGAATCTGAAGAAAACCATTTCCTTGCTGGCTGTCTTTGTCGACTTGTATATGGAGTGGAAAGTATTCCGTGTGTATGTGGGCCGTTGTGCATTTGTATGTGAGTGTCTGCTTGTTTGTGTGTGAGTAAAACGATTCGACAAACGAGAACTCGCCGGTCACCCTTGACGCTTATTTACGTGCCCTGGCTGCAAGCCTGTGCTCCCTATTACGGTGAGTGCTGCAGAGTTGGACTTCTAGGGAAGATTGACCAGAGTTCCGTGTCACTTCTAGTGAGGTACGTTACTTTACGACTGTTACGACCTTTAATTCTGTTGTTGGCGCTGACAGTATGAGTAAGCTATGATTCTACGACGACCCTCTCATCGGCTATTTTTCGATCCTACTATACACGAAAATAAAAAAGAGTTAGGGCAGCGAGCAAAAAATTGCTGCCACAACAAGGCCACGTATCTCGCTTCTACTAGCTAACAGATGAATGATCATTGTACATACTACAGCAGCAGCTCTAACGACACAGATCAAATACGAAAGGTGCCACTCCGATGTTGGGTGCCCCTCTTCACGGTCAATGGAAGAATGACCGAGTAACCGGCTGGAAACTGAGAAGAACAAGAACCACTCATGAAAAGAAAGCAAGAGAACTGAGACGGTACTGCCATTGAGCTCAAAATAACCGCCTTCTGTCTACAAGCTCGAGGTCTCTGACTGGAATTCAGTGGCCGGCCAGCGTAGCTGCAATACGCATACATAGACATTCGCCCAGTAGGGCATATTTTACCCCAGCTATTTCTGTCGAGATCAGCTTTTATCAATTATAGCGCTATTAGAATGAACGATTAGACCGAGGCAAGGTCATCTACATATTGTGTCGAAAGTTTGCCCTACTCATTCTAAGCAAATGTTCCAATGGATTTATTTATTAGTAGGGTTACAATTCGTTTTCGAGCGTTTTACGTTGCTTTAGATATGTTACTATGCAGATTTTCTACTATCGAAACTTTGAAAAACATAGAGAACGTGTACGAGACGCTTGGGTATCTACGATATTAGGGGACCTGAATCAGAGTATCCACAACACCAAAATAAATTATTATTATTATTATTATTATTAGAGATCGACGTAGTTCCTAGTCAATTTAAAATATTGCAAAAAACAGTTGTTCCCAATACGTTAAATGTTAGAATGCTGCAGAGTCATGTATTGCAGTAGTACCTCGTCTACACGTGTTGACACAACATCCCGTGTGATGAAATGACGCTGACCACCTACAAAATCAGCACAATTGATGTCCATTACGGTGTTCAAATATGTGTTTCTTAGATGTTACCTCCAATCTTGCTGCCAAAAATTGCTCTCTGTCTCTTTTAATTGCATAGTACTGTACCAAGTCTATAATTGTCTCTTACAGAATAAATGATGTATTATAAAAACGTGAAAGGACGCGCGCTATAATTTCGCAGCGCACATTTCTTTAACGTGAACGTACCTGTATTGTTGGCTTAGTAAACGACGACGTTTCCCTTAAAGGACATAGCAGACTGGACTATATGGCTATATCGAAAAGTCTCAGCCAAAAAATCAAAGCATCACAAATGAATTGCCCTAAGGTAGCACGCACGATTCCTTAAATAATCCTACAGACTTAACCGTGTTCTGTAGTAAGACACACAGTTCGTTTGAAATATATAGAAATGCGAGCGACTGAGAGCGGAGCAGCTCATTAGGAATATAATCGATTCCGTAAGGAGCTTTAAGCGTGGTCCACAGGTTGAAAGAGTTACTTCTTTGTCGCTAGGACCAATAAAAGGATTTGAAACCCCAGATAATCGACGCGAGCAAAACGATACTGTTGTCGTAAGCATAAAAAACTCTGTTAAACAGAAATCCTGATTGTCAACTCCGTTTGGTTTTCGTTTGAAAATAAACGTCCCGATACCCTTGTACGGCATGTGCGTGGTTTAGCACTGCTACAATGATCATCCACCCAAGCGAGCAAAAAGGCACAGGATGAAAGACGAGATTTGTCAGGTTGTTTTTTCAGTGGTCCCGAATCGGCCCTGTCCTAGCCAATCGTGAAAAAAAAATAGAAAAAGCCGAAGCAGAATAAGTTTGTTCATCCGCTTTGTCAAGTGAAATCGTTTTACAAATTATAGGAATAGGAAGTAGTGCCAATTTAATATCAAACGCTTTAGAAAAAAAATGGAATTACGGATCGTTTATGAAAATAACATCGAAGATTAAGAAAGGCGGCCAATCGAATCATTGATTTTCTCAGATGATTTCATGATTTTCAACCTAATCTGTAATTCACAGTTTTTAAAGGATCGATGACACGGTTGTGTAAATTTTACGCCGGTCAGTTTGCGGCATTACATATGGATGCTGCGCGGTCGGTCATACACAGACGTATAATACATGAGTTAGCATCTTGTCACACTGCTACCGTCTCGGCGTATGTGATGGAATGATGCAATGGTCGTATGGTGCGATAGACTCTATTTGGCATGCTGGCAGTGATCATGATTTCGAAATAGCGCTCGAAGTAGGTTTACGATATCGTTGAACTCACCCGTTGAGCATTAGCGAAGGTCAACTTGTAATTGGGGTCCCTAGAAAACTCCTCACAGATGCGGTTCACGGGATCCATTTCCGTTGTGCCGAGTTCAGGGAATCGTAGCTCAAAGGTCCTCTAAGTAGCGTACGAACAAAATAGCATTATTATGAATTTTTTCCAAAAAAAAGGTTGCAGAACCGGTGCAATGTGTAGGACTGCGCGCTTATATGAGACTGGCCTAGCATTGAAGCTCAGAGGAAACGACATGAAAATTGGCCCTAATTATGTGACTAGAGGTAAAATTAGTCGTAGCGCCAAGATAGCTTTAGCTTGTACAAAAGACGGCTTACTTTGAAGCGAGAGCACTTAAAAATCTACACTGGTTAACCGGATCAGCTTTCCAAATAAAGAAATTGAACGAGATTTGTAAACAGTTATTATGGTTATGTATATCATATCATATAATTATTATGTGTTCTATACTTAAAGGGCAGTAAACGCAAACATTCGTTTTTAGCTCCATCACCAATTTGCTTGCTCGGTTTCCATTCCGTTTTATGAGTCTCATCCCTCTTTTTATTGCTTGCAAAGCCCAGGTCTCCGGCAAGATTCGCCATACAACTGCGTAAAAGATGGCAGCATACCCTGTTATGTTCATTGATCTGTTCTTCTGAGTCGCTATAGAAACGACACGCTTTACTTTCTTGTTGTTTACTTATATACTCCGCCTCGAAAACAGCGTTTCTAAGGAAACAAATATAAACTTCTAGTTCTATAGCATATTTTTAAAATCAAAATATCTCTGTACTCTGTTTGTATAAGTTCAATCAATTTCTTCCTTATTTTTCTTTTCGTTATCCCTATTGGCTTGTTTCCTTTTTTATCGATTTAGTGGCTGCCTCGGCAATCGCTTTTGTACGATTTAGCCAGTGTTACTATATTACTACCCGTTAAGTATGCTTTCTTCTGAATAGCTACAGCCCACGCATTACAGGCTTTTTTTTTTATGGCACTATCAGCAATGTAGAGTACGCTCGTTGTTGTCCTATTAACATCCTGTCCAGTCTTTATTTTTAGTCAAAGCAATTCGGATTAGTTTACTTAAAACAGTATCTCCACCACTTCCTTCCTCACCTTCGAAATACGTACCTCGTATAGTTCTGTCTTTCACTCTAAGTTTTCGACTTTTTTAAATATTGCTTTATATATCACTTATGTATTCGAAGTTACTTTACTACATTTCTCTAGTTATGACTGTGATTCACCAGAATAAAAAGCTCAAATGTTTCAGAATTCTTGTGTAAACACTTTGTACGGAATCGAGTGCCCCATAAAGGCATACTTCTCTGCGTGAAAACCTACTCTAATATCATCCGCTAGATTTTGCCTTGCGCAACGAATCACCATTTGGCGAGCCTGATCACTCGTGATATCTATAAATACTCAAAGACGAAACAAAGCCATAGGTTACGATGTGTTCGTAAAATCTATCTATACCGCTATAGCTGCGTGGAAGGAAGACTGAGTTAGGCTGACCACTCTAAGGCGTGAAGGTTTATCAAATCAAACCTCTATTGCTAATGACTAATTGCTAAATTACAGACGGCCATACTTGTCCAACCATGTTGGTTTTGCTGGTTTTATAAAGTCATTATCTTAATCATACTTTTTTCTATTACGCAATCAAGCTATGTCATCAATCACGACCGAGCATCTACCACTGCGAAACAATTCGTATTCATATATATATACATATATATAGCATGTTTCCGGAACATATTCATAGTGAAGGTGTCAATAGACATGGCGACGTTTTTCATAAACATTATTTCTATAGATAGAAGCTTAAGGTATTAAGCTAACTCGGCTTCGGTCACAGCACATTAGTGAGTACCCACCGCAAAGTCGCTTTAGAATTCCATGACAGGATCCGATGAAAAGAAAAGTAACGGCAAGTGCCATCCAGCGATGTGTAGCAAACACCAGCATCTTTAGTCCGACCTTGCGCGACGATTCTCAGTTCGGTTTATGCGATCGCCTACTATAACGGCCACTTTCAGCGGAGCTAATTTCGCATTTCTTCGAAGTTTAGTTGGACGCTTCATTTTATAAAGCGTCCATCCGTCCCAACTGCCCCCTGTCGCCGAAAATCTGACTGGCATCACTGTCGAGCGAACGTCTATGATTTTTGCCAATTTTCTTTTGTCTCCTCGGAATGGAAGTAACGATTGACTAATGGCCGTCATCCTCGTAGCATGCTCGACCTAACATCATTACCATCAATACGAATAGCACGACTATGCGATCCTGTTGTTAGCAAACACTAATCAAAGCCTTCGTCCCACGTCGTTTTGGCCAGCGTTATTTCGGTGCAATCGACTGTGTCGTTTCTGGTCCAATTTCAATTTCGCTGCGCTAGGAACACTGTAAATACGCTCATTAACTATCGCCGTCGTCGTCGTCAGGATAAGTTGATCGATATAGAAATAGTTTCCAGTAGGCAGCGCGCAGCGTTTTACTCAGTTCTTCATGCCTGAATGGCGATACGTAATGGCGCTTCAAGCTACGTTTGGCAAACTCCAAGGTCAAGCTAAAGTTCGGCCTTGTTGATAGCATTGTTTGAGCCAAAAATTACAGTTCTCGAGTGGGCTTTAACTGATTCTGAAATGGTAGTTGATTCTAACTCCTGTCTGGGTTCGAAATACCGTAGAGGATACGATATAGAAGAGTGGTATGCCGGCGAGCAAAGAGGCAGGCAGTACAGTCATGCAAAAGACCATTGTTGCCAAGAGAAACAGCCCATACAATCTACAACAACGACAGCTGTAGCCATGATAGCAGAAGAGGTAACAACAACAGAATCTATTTGAGCGTAAGAGGGGTACTTTTTTCATATCTCAGGTACAATCCGCGATACTAAGCAGCGACAACTAAATCGGCGTCGTAACTATTCCGTTTCATCTTGGGGATACGGCACCTATGTGCATGCGGACATTGATGTTTCCTACGAAATGTAGACAACGAAGAACCTGCAAATATTTGGGAGCGCCGGCTAAAAGTTGGAACAACAACACTAAAGTTGATACATTTCGCGTTGAGATAGGCTCTTGCACGATTCCGAGCTGGCATCCGCTGAACATTTTCGGAAATTTCGCGCTTACCGGAAGCTCCGTCCGCCAGCCGGCCGGCATTGGCCTCTGGAACGATAAACAAACTATCCAAATCAAAGCGAAAGGTTCTGCGGACAAGAGTGCAGCGCGCTGGATGATTGCGAGTAAAGCTTCTGGCGTTTATTGGTCGTGGCGAGGTCAGACGCGGGAGCGAACACGATAGAACCATCTTGTTTATGGCAGAGAGAGAGATCAAGAGTTTCTTTTACCTTCAGCATGCACCACTAGCATAGCCAATGATGTACCAATATCATAAACTGTGCAGAAAAGTAGTGAAATTTACCAAGTAAATAGACGAGCATATTTGAGGGAAACTTTACACTAAATTGACAGAAAAACGAAAGAGCAGGTAGATCAGAACCAGCGATACTTGTCCTGTGTTGTTCCGATGTGTATGGTAACTTTCGATATTTCAGCGACAATATGTGATAGGGCGTTGGGGACCGAGCGCAACGAGGCATGTGACGTAGACATATCCCCGTGATGATGCAGTGAAAACGGGTTAACTTTTTAATTTTAGTGCACTGTACAGTTCCCTTTTACCAATGATTACACTACCTTTTTCGAATGCAGGTGATTTTAATTCTCATCGTACGGTAGAGAATATTGCCCATCGTTAAAATGTCGAAGTTCGTGTTGAAATATGCTTTTGAAACGGCCCGGTGTTTCTTGACCATAACGCGCTTTTTTTTGAATTTGTTGCTGCGTAACGCCCATCAACATAAAGGGGTCAATTGACAGCTTGATTGTTAACTCCTAATTCTGACCTACAAGTTAATTTGCTGTGAATATATACTATTAAATTTGGATAATAATGTTGGCACGTTGCATGTCCAGCTTTATAACTGAGTTTCTTAATTTCTAGCAGTCAATAAGCTAGTCGTTAGGCTATATCATCTCAAATACCCAAAAAAAAGCATGGCTGCAGACAGACCTGTCGAGGCGCGACGTCGCGCAATCTTAGGCGTCTATGAATTTAGACGCGCGGAACGTTCACCAAAAATGTTAAATATCTGAGAACTCTAGCAGGAATAGACGCCTTACGGTATCAATCTTAGGTGGTTGTACCTGTTTGAGAAGAGAGGCCACAATTCCTGCAGAGTCACAAGCTTCGTGTGTATACATAACCATACTTTACTACATAATCCACTAATCGAAATGCCGCTACGGTGGCGTAATACGAATATTTCTATTTCCCCTAATCTATTCACCTGAACAAATATGTCCCTATGTCGTTTAATAGTAATAGGCTAGTAGCAGCGTAGCTGATTCCTTTTTCCGAGCAATAGAACATTTCAAGCCATGCATCTCAATAAAATTCTTTAAGGAACCACTTAGCAACGATATCCCTACCATCTTCCCATGTCCGGATTCTGCCATCCTATATCAGCAAAATCATACTCTTAAGGTCGTAGCTTAGCACCGCAGTGATGGAAGCAGTTCGACACGTTATGTTTACTGTTAGATCTAGCAGAGTTGTGCGTCCGTGCACAGTAATATGCCGTACAGAGGAGACAGGCATCTGGAGAACGATCAAGCCGTTAGCCTAGAGCTTAACTGGCTGGTGAGGGAATAGCTGGCAATGATGATCCATATAAAATTGTTATGGCCACTTGCTGAATCGTGTTAGTTGGTAAATTGAATTTTGTCTCCAATGCCGTTGTTTCTAGTCACGCGTTTATCTAATTATGCGCGAAAGAATTATGTCACCTAATGGCTTAGA
Source organism: Varroa destructor (assembly GCF_002443255.2). Lineage (NCBI taxonomy): Eukaryota > Metazoa > Arthropoda > Arachnida > Mesostigmata > Varroidae > Varroa > Varroa destructor. Next base: position 23,161,211 of record NW_019211458.1, on the reverse strand, counting down.
GCAACTGTCCATAGTACCCCTATAGTGTGCGGATAGCACAGACCCATTAAACCGTTGTCTCGTTACGTTTTAGTACTGCGTTATTAAGTAAACGAATAGTTTTTGGCTGACAGGTTCACTCCATTGCCAACTCGGATACGTCATAAAAAGGGCAAGCATTAACTTCGCCTGCGATGGGGCCGCGAAATCTTTCGATAATTCGATGTAAATTTAGGTATGATCAGGCGAGAGTGGGTTTCAAGAAAACAAAATCAATTTAGGCAACGTAGCGACACCAATTGTATAATCAACTGTTTCCTGGTGCTATACGTGCACGACGGAAAATCTGCAAAATAAACAGTAAGTAATAAGTTGTTTTTGTAACCATAAAATTGCACAGGTGCGGGGAACGTTTTTCATGCAGAGCGCGTAGCCAGACGTTCTTCAACCATGAGCTGCGCAGATACAGCAGGACTGTCGGGACAATCTGGCTACGATCGAAATTGCATATCCTGAAAAAGCGTTATAATTGGTTATATTTACGGGCAGCATTTAGCTTCAAGGCTAAAGAACATCCAGGGTTCGTCTGGCGCGGCAGATCAATAGATAAAACGTTATATTCAAACGCTTCAAGATTTAGGTCGACGGCTAGGGCCGCAAGCGTATAATCTGACGAAAATTCATAGGTGCTGTATACACTAAGTGACTGAGTAAACTATCTACATTGTACTAGAAAACGGACGAAATCTACATATTCAAACCTTCTTTCAGAAACCCATCATCTTAGATACGTCTTAGACACGTCTGCTCGCCTCACGAGGCTGCAGCTCATTCTGGGGTTATAAAAGAATCGTTGTGCAGAGGCCCCACTACAGAATAAGATACCTGCTTGAGAAAGTAGGCCACTTTGGAGTTTTTTTTTTATTTATTTAGCGGAAAGTATTAGGTCAAAGCTGCATGGTTTAGCGGAGATAAGCACTGATACGACGTGGTCCAGGGTCTCTTACCCACAGCGAATATGAATCGGTTTTTGAACAATTTTGATGGTGGTATAAAATTATATTGAAACAATATGTACCAATATGTTGATCCACGTCTGATGAAATCATAGAGAGATATATTCAAACCATTTCAATATTCAATACTTGTAATACACTACGTTATTATATAAACAATCACACCGTACCTATGTCAGTTGACCAAGTGCAAGTTACTTAAATAACAAACAGGATAGTTTTTACACAAATAAAAAAGAGGACACGTACAATCGCCATTGATCCCTTATTATCGCTTGGATTGTGTGGCAAAATATCTGTTGTTAGAGTGAAGCGATCTAATTGTCACCGCGTACCCAACCCAAAGAGTGTTCTAGCGTAAATAACTTCACATGTATGCATAAACGCAATTTACATTTCTGCATACACATGTGCTGCCATGTCCAGCAACGAGTATATGTGATTGGGACATTCGCCGAAGATAGGCTAGAAGGAACATGTGAGTGGTTCACACAAAACGATCGCGGGCGGTATTTTCGGTAAAAAAAAAGGTTTTGTTAGGATAAACAAAGAGGCTTTACAATACAGACTTTTATGTAAAATTCGATTACCCTATATGATCATTGTGAATTAAGAACGTTTTGTATGTTCGTAGGAATCAAAATTCAGACGCTCACGGTTCCCGTATGGGGCTTAACAGACATCTCCGACCAAAAAAATTAAACTTCAAGCAGCAGCGAATAATACAAGTCACTAAAATCGAAGCTATTATTAAATATATGCCTAATCTATCTAAGGAAATTGAATTGATGAAACGAATCTCATAGGGTAACAGCAGCTGTAGGAGGCTGCAATCGGGAAAAGCTAAGACAAAACATAGCTTACTCAACAATGTGCCATTACAGATCCAATCGTTTTGAGGCTTTTCCTGTATCTTCAAGAAAGCTGCCGCGACAAAAACGTTGAAGTTTGATCTTTCGTTACTTAGGAACTTTCTGTCACTTGTCACTTCTGAAATTTGCCCCCATCATAGAAGCCCTAATTTGCATACGCATAGAGTTGTAAATAGCTGAGACGAGACATTGTCACCGGGAATACGAAAGCGTCTATTTAAATAAATCTGAAGTACGCATTCAAACACCCTTAAACTATCTACATAACTAGTAATATTCTGCGGTCTTTGTAGCCCCAACGTGTGGTTAATAGATGATGTTTATCGTGATAAACGAAAGGTATTAAATAAGGCCGCCTCTTCCATATAATAGCCGTTTTCCTACTGTATCGTACGAAGGTTGAATTTTTTTCTCTGCAAAGCCACCGTTATACTAGTTTTCATCCTCCATGTGCCCATCCGCTGTTTCCTAGTTGAGAGCTTGATAGTTCCGCTATCCGTCTTTTTCTATTCGCCCTCTGGGCATACGTGCTGACAGCCATTGTTGGCTTGTACGGTTCAGCCTTTGTTGCATGCAGTAACTAGAGGACGACAGCATGTTTTTAGTGCATAGTGTACCTTTTATTCTCGCGGGACATTGAATCGCTATTTGGATTTTTTGTGCTCAATCAAGATCCCATAATAGGGCTGTTGTGTAAATTTCTATTTCTGGCCTGGTCACTTCCTGAGTAGCCAACTTTTCTAAAGTAGTCTAAATGTACTCGTTTAGTCATGCGTACACTGCTTGTTATATTTCTATATCCCTAATATACGACTTTGTGTATATTTGTGGATCTAAACAATTTGTGCCGATAGCATCGTTATGTGGCTCGCGTAGAAATCAAATTTAATAGAATTCAAATATTTCTTTGAGTTTACCTCACTTTACTAATGAACTTCAGTAATAGCATTCTGTAGAAGAATACTTCAGGAGTGTTGTTAAACATCTCCTATTACGTTGCCTATACCATATGGGCTTGTACGGCATGTATAACATCGGTCAACACACGCATTGCAGCACCTGAACAACGCATCTCGTGGAACGTTTCTAAGCAGTAACGGGTATACTGGTCAGGCTCACGATTGAAACTCTCGAGGGGTATTGCTCACGGAATTTGCTCAAGAGCGTGTCATGTCATGGATGAAGCTTTTAGATCAATGTGTCATGGCGGTCTATAGACTTGGATAATACGATGTTTTTTTTCTAGGTCTGTCAAAATAATGTTATCTGATGGCCTAGGAATTTCACCTACTGAATCAGCACCTAGTTAAATTCACCTTAGTCGAAACGGACGCATTGGGAGAATGCTAAACGCAACCTGGGAATCTTTTTCAAAGTTTCACCAAAGCGATCAAGCTTCTCTCACGGCCCAAACATTCTCACCGTGTACTTACTTAGTCCTAGAGACTTAGTAACTATTACGTTCGTCAAATCTCAAAAGTTCTACTCTACAATTTAAAATGAAAGTGGTTATTGGAATTACAAGCAATGAGTATATTTTTTACATTATTGCAAAACTTTTAACTTAAAGCAAGAGCTTCTGTACAAACAAATCGGCTGGTTACACAAAATGTTTATACACGTTAATACATTACATAGGGGTATGCGTTACTGTTGTTGCTTTTTGTTGTTGAAGTTGAAATTTGTTTCACTGTTGTATGGCTAAACTGAACGTTTTTGAAATGCGAAAACTCATTAATTAACCATACCAGTATTGTTTATATAGATAGTTATATGTCTATCGGAATCGATTTGGATTTGATCCGGTGCAGGTAGCGAATTTTGAGCGAGCACAAAGATCAATAGACGAACAAATTAGTACGACAGACTTAAGCTCTCCGCACTCCCAATAGGCAAATCAAGTACCAGCACTGGTCAGGCTGCGCATATATATATATATATATAAATATATCAATTGTGTAGAGAGCAACGACGTTGACGTTTCTTATTCACGTTATCATCCTAAACGCATAGATGACATAATTTATGTAACATACTGTTTTATTGTAGAAAGCAATGAATTTCAGGTTGGGACACTCTTGTCTCCAGCAAACGTAAAGGTTGATAATGAAGACTGTAAATGGGAATTTGCACGACCTGCGTGTCCATACAAAAAAAAATGCCTAATTGCATGTATTCTTCTGCCTCCCATTTCTTTACGTTGGCGGCTTACACTTGAAACATCGCCATCTTTGAAGTATGTCTACATGTCAGTATGTAATAACAAGAATATATTGTATAAGATCTATTCTAGAAAATCAAGTATCTACTCTTCAAGCGAAATGCAATAAAGCTTTATTTGATGAAAGACGCGAAACTGCGGCTCTTCTGTGATACAAAACGCTGTCCCACGTGTATTAAGCAGCGTTAAAGTGGTTCGAAACGAAGTCAGGGACCAAATACATCATTCTTTATCTGAACTAGCATCAGCTTTTTTAAAATACTACCTCACTCTGACGAGCCTGCGAGACGCTACCCAGTACACAACCCTAAACGCTTCATTCGGTCTATAGCGGTTTTGACAGATTCCCAGGTGCATGCAATTTTTCTTAGCTGTCTCCAATACCAGTTACGTGATACATAGGCAATAAACAGGCCCCACTTGCTTGAAACGCACGAAATGAAATAGAGTAAATACAAGGAGATAGGACAAAGGTGAAAAACAATTTTCGATACAGAAGTCCTTTGAAAGATGAAACACCTACCAGGACAGAGCTCTCCCCTTTGAGTGCTGTTTTTTTAGAGCAAATACTGTTATTTTATCGAAAGCGCATTAAGCGTGTGCACAGTACCGTAAAGAACAGTTAATAGATTGCTCACTCGAGGCCTCACATAACGTGCAGAAAATGTTAGATATGTTTGTTGGGATTTGAAAGCAAACAATGCCGTAAAAATATTTTTGTTTCATACCTCGCTCATATCGATGTTATCGGAGCGCAACTGCTATATCATCGATTCGCTTCCTACGACGCTACATAGGTAAGCGCTTACGCCATTTACTGTCGGCATTAGCATCATATCGCTAAGGTAACGAACGTCGCCTGCTGCATAAATGCAACTGAAGATTACAATGATAAGTATACTCACTGTAGACTTAGTCTGGCCGCATATTTCATTTCTACTGACTATACTCAAAATGAAAAATATGACTTTCGAAAATGTCTAGATGCTTTATTTCGGTCATGACCTTTGTCATAACCCAAGGAAACCTTCTGCGTGCGTCCGCGTACCATTACGCAGACTCTATAGAATTCGTTGAACTTCGCAGTCAAATGACATTGCAGAACTCACATGAAATTCATTTATCCTATGTGGATGCACCGTCTTTTGCCACTGCTATCTATCTAATGCCTTCATATAGGCCTTTGTTTTTTTATCTTTAGGGGTATACGTTATACATGGGCAGCAGTAACAATTGCGCCAGTAATAACATCGCAGACAAACTAATACGCGATCATCATCCGTCCAGTCGTCGCTCATGTGGACCTGTTCCCTTCGTTCTTTTTGATTTTTGTCCTTCGCTTACAGCAAGTGATGCCCACACTTATATCTACCTTTGCCTCACTCGCCCTAGAAATGGGGCAAATATAAGTATCGCAAGAATGGATAGGATCAGAGCAAACGGTTCACGTCTACTCGACGTTCACGATCTTGACGTTCATCGTTTCCAGGCCGATCTGAGCGTTTTGATACACTGGCTTCGAATTCCCACAAGGCATGTTCAGTCGTGATGCCCGCTCCGTCTCATCCGGCTAAAGCATCCCATTGGGACAGCATCAGGAAGCGCTGCAAGCTTTGTCAGCACTGACGCGCAGAGCGATCTGCCAGCAGCAGTCAACCAAGCGGCAGTAGAGATTACCGACTAAAAACACTTCTCTTCCTGTTTTAAATAACCCGGAACGATCCTAACGAAATGAGATGGCGCTGAAGGGGGCAACGAGGAGAACTAGAGAGACACAGTGAGCCAGAACGAAACAGCTAAGCAGAGCAGTAGCTGCAGTAGCAGTAGTTTCCTAGCCCCTCGGGGCAAGGTCCAGACTTCGCCAGAGGGGGATATATTTGAGGTTACAGATACGGGTAATGTTGGACTCCGGGAGATGGGGTGGTGATGGTAGTAGTGATGGCGACGGTGGTTTGACCAATCTAAAAATTTCTTCTCTTCCGTGACCTGCAGAATATCTCCAAAAGAAAAAAGAGAAGAAGCAGACAAAGAAGGCGCCAGAGAAGACAGACACCGAAGGAGCAGCGACAGCCATCGGTGGTGGGTAAAGTAAGTGCGTTGCTACTTGAGGCCCAGTCGGTACAGAAATGATATATTACGGCCGCTGACGCTGCCTACCGAAACTGCAGCTGCAGCCACAGTGGTCGTCGCCAACCCAGCCATCTCAAATGGAGTGCAATCAGGCGTGTTAGTCACCAACCAGACCGCCCTCAAGGCTCAAACGCTGCGGTGACAGCAGGAATCATCGTCATCATCAAGGGGTACATTGTGATGATAGCGCCGTTGTCTTTATCATCAGAATGTTGTTATTGTTGATGATATCATCACCAATGACGTTAGTCTCGCTCGAATTTGAACGTACGTGTGTGCAGTCGCACAGCCACTAAGTGGTGTAGGCCGCGTCAAGTAACGTCAGTAGCGGCAAGTGTAACGTGTTTCGTTCCTGACGTTACCCAACGCATCAGCGCACAGACGGGCTCGGGTTGAACCAAACACAGTAGCCAAAAGACGAATTGGGTAAAGTTAGCTATGTCAAAGGTAGCTCGCCTAGGCTTCGTTATGTTCTATCTATGTTTATCGAAGGAGCGAAATATCGCGGCTTTATTGCTGCCACCGCTTTGATGCATCTGAAACAGAGGCAGCTGAATCGGCGCCAGCGATGAAGAAAGATTCCGCCCGCTTTTACCGCTCTTTGGAGGTGAAAAGGCAGCAGGAGGTGACGAAAAAGTGAGGTATGGTCGCATCATTCGCGCACGCAGCATCATTAAAAAAAGGATGCACCAAGAGTAGCACTAGAAGGATGTCCGTTTTTAGGTGTTGCCGCAAGCCCGTTCCTGCCAGCTTGAATGCAGCTAGCTTGGACGACAAACGCAACGCAATGACATGACCCGGCACGGTCCAAACCTCCTCAACCCTATTGCTCCCTGAGAGCGACTGCTACTGACTCTGGGCTGCTGTCGGCTTGCTCTTTCAATATCTCTGCTTGACGCTTAGCGTCCCGAAGCCTCAGCTCGCCAGGGCATCCGTCCTTAGCTTAGCAGTCTAATGAGGCCAAGCCGATGCCAGGGGAGCAGAATCAATGAAAAACTGTAAGAGTAAAAGTAAGAGAGAGAAGGAAAAGGATCGGTTGCAAAAGAGAAAATGAGAAAGCAGGGTTTTTTTTTATTTGCTTTCATAGGTCAGGAACTACACAGAGTCTTTACACAGCCTTCACATGTTTCCCAGGAGAAAAAAATAGCGGAAACGGGGTTTGGCAGCAACGTCGTTCATCGGTGGCCGGCACACGTCTTGTCTGTTCTAACGTCGGGCTGCACATGAACAGAAAAAAGGAAACGCGGTCCTTTTTAAACTTGCTTCATCTTCATTCCTTCTTGCACCTTCCATTCCTTGCTTCTCTCTACCGCTTGTGTGCATGGGTGTATGTTACTGAACCTATCGCACGGCAGGGTCGCTACTAATCTAAGGCTTCATCAAGCATCCTATCGGACTAGGCATCAATTCAAAACTGAGACCCTACTTGCCAAATCTCAGACGCTACTTGAATTGCTCATTTTGAATTTGCTCAAACATTTATATTCAATGAACAAATCGAGTTCTTGTATTTCGCGTTTGTGGCGTTATGAGATCTGCATACTAACAGGTTACATTATTTGATACATTTAGTTATTGTAGCTTGATGATAAAAGGAACATCTCAGTAATGAGATTACGATATTCTGTGGACTGCTGTAACCTCGATATAGGTGTATTTGACTAGTAGGCTCGGTGGTTTAGAAAAGAATCATAGAATGCACTGCTTGTTGTCCAACCAACTCAATAGATTTAGGTCAGAGCTTTTGTTGAACCTCGTGTGCTTGCTCACTACCACTGACGTAGTCAACTCCAAAATCGACGGTAGCAGGGCCCGCATATGGGAGTGGGTCCAGTGTTACCGCAACATATCCACCCTTATCAGCAATGCTGGCAGGTCAGCGGCACAGCCACTTGACGATTTTTCAATAACGGATTATCTATCATTGCTGCGAAGCAGCGCCGGACTCCTGCTAATGTACGCCATTATAGAACGTGCGCGTTTGATCCTTAAGTTTTCGGCAAACGCTCTCCAAACATTTTGGGCATTGTCGTCGGTGTGCCACCAACCTTACAATACAACTCTAACGCAATAGCACATTAAAAGCGCCCACAGCCAAATCCACGCCTGGGTGCACGATGCAACACCCGCATAGAACCTGCCGAGTGATAACCGAAGCACATTGAAATATTTCGCTCGTACTATCATTTTTGCGCGTATCGCTTCCGTCGGGTTCGTCCGAAATTCCTATTTCATTTTCATCGTATACTTTGTACCTGCCCCAACGTCAATTCCGCACGGGTCAACCTACGAGCTCTATGCCTTTAACCTATGCGCGAGCAGAGTCGAAGTAGCTCTTGGATTTTTTGTTTAGTCATAAAGTTTTGGGATAATTTCGGCTAGGTAGAACGAGAACAATGTTTCATAGAGAAAATTTCAACTCTGACTAAGGCTATAACTAAAGTAGCGTTGTCACAAGGGCCGCCACGGGAGGTGGGAAACATGCTTGCCTAATGAGAAAAGGTTAGAAGGGACTACGCAAACGTAGAGCACCGACACGTGAGATCTACGTCGAGGTTTGCCCTCAAATAAGCAAGAACATCGCTACTGCGCTGTGCTTGTCGCATAGTGATAAACATAAATACGTGGCCTATTTCATTTCTATGTCTCACATATTGTATAAATACAAACAAATAGTTGCCCTGCGTTTTCCCTTTCAGCTTACAGAGGGGGATATTTTGAAACAAATATACGTACGTATGTGTAAAAACTCAACGAAACTTAGTTATGTTGAGATGTTTTGGTAAACAAGTTGATTGAACTCTGAATCAGCAGACTGTTTACGAATAAAATTTTCAATTTCAAATCTATTTTGGTTAAGCGTTATAGTGGTTTTTCTGTACGTTAAAACCGAACTGTTTGGCTTGCACAGTAGAAGGGTATTTCTTCTTTGTAGAACAGATTTGATGACAAATGGATACTTTATTCGTTTGCATGTGAGCAGCTATGAATTCAGAGATGCCTCTTTGTCTCCTGGCCGTTTGACTAAGTCCTTTTAGAAGAATCCCTTTAAACTGAAAATATTATATCCTTTAGTATCCTTAATGATAGTGTATATATGTATAAGTGTGTTATTTCAAGCTGTATTTATTTAGTCAATAATTTTTATAAACAACCTGTGTGCTTTTTTGACCGAAATTACATCTCTTCACTGAAAGAAGACAGTAGAATAAAGGCAGTCAGGGCGGAGAGTTCACGATCAGCTTTCGTGAGTGGAAAGCTTTTTGACCCGGTCGCGGAGTGGGGTTTTACAAAGGGAATGTGCAAAGGGGCAACTGTTAATTATCTTGCTTCCCTATCGCCTCGTAGCAGCAGCAATAACTCTAGTAGTACGTCTAGTAATACAGAATACAATAATGCAGTTTTTATTTATCACCTCTTTCTCTCGTTATCCTTTCATTACCCTAACTGTTCTCGAAGCCTGTTTCTCATCGTCATTGGCAGCATCGCAGGCAAAATAATTGTTACCCCTCACTCCTGCTTTCGCGAAGTAGACGACTGCGTTATGATGGCATCAACCTTTTGTTTCCTTCCCATTTCGTGAGCACCAAGATCTGCTATTCGATAAATCGTCTGTTGTTCCGTGGATGCAATTCGCCACTACCCGACCTCCTTCTTCCGTTCACTTCATTTATCTCTCCCTCTTTCGATCTTGTTCTTCGTTTTGCGCCCTTGCTTCTACCGACAACAACAGCTCCGCAAGCAGCTATAATGACATAACTAGCGGATGAAAAAGCGAAACAAGAAGACAAGGCCGAAACGAACACGAAGCGGCAAATGACGAAGTGAAGAAGGAGTAGTAGAAGAATTGACAAAAGAAAAAGAGGGCAAATAAACAGTTAGAAAAAAGAATAAAGGGAAAACGAGCAGCATCAGCTGAAGCTTACCCCTCATTTTCTTGCCCGTTTCCACGTTCTACTACAGCAGCCACCGTCGACGCGCCGTCGTTTCGGTTATCAAGGCCGGATCGCACAGGCTCCATTTGCGATCAGATGACAGCCGGTAAACGCACGACCCCAATTGAAAAATTGAGAGACTCAGAGTTTCGAAAGAGGCTCGATAGGGCGGTAAAGGAAACGGGCTGGAAAAAGAACGGAGGCTGCGGGTGCTCCAAGGTCGCAGGTTTCAAGCAAAGGAACGGAATCGGAGTAAGACATGAGAAACAAAACAAGGTTGGCACAGAAAGCGACGTCTCATCGAAAGGAAATCAAAGAAAATGAAGAGAGCAGGTTCACTCTACCGCTGCCAGAGAAAGGGGACGATTAACAGCTCTTCGGTTTCCACCAAATTCGCTGGCAGCGTTCCGCCGCCTTCTGAGAAGCCGTGCACGAATAGATCATGTTGGAAAACGAATGAAATTGCCGTTAGAGCACTGACTCAAACGTGTTTACGATTTAAAAGACCGACGCAGTATGATTAGGAGAAAGATAATAAAATAGACGTAGACAAAGTAAACTATGTACAGGCGCCACCGAAAAATCGCCAATGAACACTATAATCATTTATAGAGCTGATTCTTTATTGTGCTCCAAATAACTGAAAGCCTAGCAAAGAATCAATGAAACAAGCACTAGGCCAAAGCCATTGTGCTGTGTGTGCAATAAAACAGTATTAACCATATATATAGATACATATATTTTTTTTTGTATATATATATATATATATATATATATATATATATATATAGACCGCCATTTCTATGAAATAGGATCTTTTCGATGCACATATATTTGGAAGACTGTAACTTTGGTAACCGCAATCCGAACTTACAGGCAACAATCACATCAAATCTAGAATATTTCGAAATATGGAATCGGCATGGCGACACCTGCATATCGCAAACGGTATTCGAAGATAAATTAGCCAAAACTAGCATTCAGCGTACTATAACCTGCATCAAGCTCGTTTAAGTGCACAGAAGTATACCGTACCATTTTATTTCATAGGTGGGCTTGAATTTAATCACTTTGAAATCGTTACCGAGCGAGCATAGATATAAGGCTATATACTTCTGATGTGACAGCGTTATTGAAACGTTTGAGCTGAAACACGATCAAGCCGCGAATTAGATAGTCCAATACTTATCTTCGCTATGGATCATTGAGGATTGAGGAGATGGTTTCGGACGCCTGCGTCAGTGCCATATCTTCTAAAAGAATCAAATGAAAGCCTGTTCATACTAATTGGCAGAGGACGCTATTTTAGCATATAACTGGAATGGAAAAACGAACATACAAGCTTTTTTTCACAGAAGTGGCCATGCCAAGACCCAGTACTTACGATAGTATCAAGCTAAACTTTTCGACTATTTTATGCAAACGCTTAAAAAAACGATTGGGTTCGTGCCCTTGTTTCACATCCCATGCAACACTCACAGAGTCCGCAAGCAAAAAGTTGCTAATGTGGTAGCAAAGCCCATATTAGCGAATCCGAACGCTCTGATTTTTTGTAGAGCGTTCAACATGTTGTGCATTTGCTCTGTGGACTGAAGAGCTATTGCAATATGATCCCAACTTTGAATTGAAAATTATCTTTTTAGTTGATCCGCATTTGCCTCTTAAGGGGCCAACGAACACATAAAAGTGCCATATATAAGCGCATGAGACCCTCGTACAGCAAACGAATCATTACCTTATTGGAATAGAGCGAGCTTATGCAGCCGATCCTACACAGGAGGTTGCACCGGACCGTATTTTTAACCTAACTATGAACGATTCTCGTTTCAGAAACATACTAACAAACTTTCCTGTAGTTGAAATGGAATGAATTTAATTTGAAAGACGTGTGATTTCAACGAAACAGCATCTCTTGTTATTACACATTTCAGAAGCTGAGGTCATCAAAGGGAAAGTTTGGTGGACGCATAGTTTTGCCACGAAGCGACCGTAATCTGTTTGCTTTGTTCGCATGACTGAAGTCCGCTAAAGTTTTTTTTTTAAAAAACAGTACCTATAGGACTTGACATTATATAATTAAGGGGCTCAAGAAGAGTAACCAACATTAAATGTTTGGAAATTACTTGTGACGTATCAAAAAGGCTTATAACAAGTGTGTATTTCGTTTTGAGCACAAAAGAAAATGTCGGTAGGTTTCCTGAGTGACACACTACTTAAAGCAGACACTGCTATTCAGAATATAATCCTCATATCGATAAACTTGCACTGTCATGCCTTGAGATGAGTAAATCGGGAACAGTTGACCCATCCCATATTTCGCCCAAAGCTGTGCCAACGAAGGCAATTCTAAAAAATGTGTTCCTTGGAAAATAATTTCAAAACTAAACTGTTACCTTTCGCGTTTGCAATGGAAATCAAGCCTTTTTGGCATCTATGCGGTTTATGAGATCGCCTTTTACGGTTAAATACGGCTGTTATTCTGGGAAAATGACGCAAAATTATGGATACAAGAGGTGTTTGTATAAAAGGTTGACTCCTATCGCGCTCATGTGGATTCTGAAATGAATTGTTGTAATATTGGCAACCTATATGCCTATTTCTCTATTTTAAATTTCTCATCTGTATGCCTTTATCATTAAGTTATTGGGGTCATGTCAGTTATCTATGTAATCCTCTATAAATTTACGTTTCTACTGAGCACAATTCAAAAGTATGCGGAAGCTTCCGATCCAAATCTAGACTGTAGTGCAGTTTCCTGAAGGCAGATAAAGTCAATGAGCCATTTCATGACTCGTTTCCGGCTATATCAAATCCTGTAATCCGGGCGTCATCATCAAGTGTGCATTGGAAGAAATAGCAGAGGATTGTCATTAAACACATTGATTTCAACACCACTATTATGAAAATTTGAGTCTAAATACATGAAGAGTTAACGCGACAGAGTTATTGCGATGGACCTAAGATCCTCAGTTTAAAACGTATCGAAGGCAATTAGTTATTTCCCGAAGATTACTTCTTCGGAGATCTTCAATCGGTTAGATGAATTTTATTTTACAACTCAAGAGCAAGCTTAATTCTGATAAGACTTCCCGCGACGTGTCTAAGCGAGGGAATCTGTCCTGGGTGTAATCAGCACGAATGCATATTGCTCGCATAATTATCTCCTGTAAGATAAGTTTTGTCAAAGTTCAGCTTTCTAGTGCATAATTTAGGAGAGTGCGTCAAAAAAAATATATTTCACTTTGCTACTAGAACTTTTGGTCGCCATTTTGGCCCCTCAATATATTAACAAGTCTGCAACCGGCTGCCAGACGGCAGGATCTTTGCTATACGACCCAACAGAGGGGTAGTGCAACGTCAATCAGACGCACAGCTACAAAAATCTTGTGTTTCTTAAACTACTGATCGTTATTTTTTATGAAGCAGCTGAAGTTCGAGCGTCTGACTTAGCCTTAGGCGTCAGTGCAGATTTCTAAACGATTGGCAAAGAAGAGGAGAGGTGAAGACTCACTTTTTTAAGGACATTTTATGGAAAACTCCCGTGACAGATTTCGCCTTACTTCAAATTAAAGTTCATTGGTACGATCTACGCGGCTTTTCCGTCGACGTAGATTCGTGATTAAAAATAAGTGGACCACCGAAGAGAGTAAAGGTTCACGATAAAAGTATTGAAATCACCTCAACTGTTTATCTGAACGAGCTTGTTACGTTAGCCCACATTACGTTACGTATCCCGTGGAACTGCTGTTCAACAAACCTTCGCATACTAAGATTATTGCAATACGTCGGCATTGTGGACGACCGCAAAGCAGATGATTAAACGCTCACATTATCAAGACTGTACAGACCTCGATGAAGCTCCACTGAATGTCTGAATCAAATAGTAGTTTTTTTTTTAATGATTAATTGACATTTTTTAAGACTTCATATTTAACAATATACACTAGTGGCCGCAGGTGGATAGCTATTTGCTGTTCTGTTAAGAAAGAAAACAAGGCGTTCAGATTTCCTTGAAATTTTTCGATGAACGAGTTGGCGGATTATCCATTAGGACGTAGCCAAAATTTGAGTATATTGTAGGTCAGCAATGCAAGCAATCGGTTTTCGCATCCTATTTTATTTGGAATAATAGTGAACAAGTAGATATTCCTAAGCAGATATAGACCTCCGCTCGAGAAAAATAGATCAGCATTTATAATCTCCTTATCTAGCCATCGTGATTTCGAAATAATAACATTTGTGTTAATCTGGAAAAATAAGCAAATAGTGATATGTCTCTGTTGTGATGTGGCCGAGTGGGAAAATGCAACGCACAATAAAATTCAAGCTCATATTGGTTTTAAAAATTCGTTAGATTATATTGTACTCTTTTCCTGGCTTATAGAGATTGTCGCATTTTTCGAACACGTACGGTAGCTTCTAATAAGCCAGAAATACGTGTATGAAGTAAGGTAAGTGGCGGACGTCCGATTGGTAATCTGAACTCTAAAAAATGTAAAAAAAATTGCTTGCTGATGTGTAACGATGTTATGTTCGTTAGCCAGAGTAAATTACATGCTAAGAAGTGCTACATCTTTGCTGCGGGTAAATTACTAGGGATTTTTCTTAATCACGATTAATTGTAATCAATTTTATTAAATCATCAGTTGAAGATCGGTTCCCCTTGATTTCTTTGATGTATGTTCTTTGATTGTACGCCAAATGAAGAACAGGTAAAAAAAAAATACACTTATCACTAGTGTATTTGCTTACACTTTGATTGATAATAATGATAAGGTTACACCTAAAACAGTACCGGAGGAACTTCACAACATTCATCGGTGTGGTCTTAGGATCATTTCGAAACGTCTCCGAATCTCAATAGACTACACGACACATGTGGATTCGCGAACAGAGAAGCCAGTTTTAATCCCTTACGTAAACAGAGTGGCGAGTTAATCAACATCGATGCAGTGATATGTACGGGCCGTATTTTTACTGATCTCGTCATTGCTATAAAGGGGCAAAGCAGACGCATCCCAATCCGTCAGAAAAAAAAATAAAGATAGCAGAACGCGTCGACAACAATCATCCTACATACCTTTTATTGTCGTTTCCTTGCATGCTGTCTAAAGCGACAAGAATGCATCAAGTAACAAGCATCAAAAACCAAACACGAGGTTGCAAACATTCACCACGTTAGAAAAGGAAATCCAGAATAACGCTATGCCGTCTGAGCGCACCCGTGTAACTGGCTAATCCGATGCAGATCGACCATCTTAGCAGCAAACATATGATTCAGAAGCTCTCCTGACCGCCGGTCGTGTACAAAGGTCTAAAGATGCTTCTATTCAATTATAAAAAATGTCTTATAAAATATCTGACGTAGTCTTCAGTTCAGCATCCATTGTGCTTGCGGATCAATAAATCGCACAGTTCGTTAGATAGTGGAACATTTGAATATTGATTATTTGTTTTGCAGCGAACTCTTTGCCTACCGACGCCTCTTTGCATTTGGCAACGCTGGGTCAAGCAGTGATTGCCAGAAGTGTTAACATGTAACCGTTGCGCTTAATATAACTATAATAGGAAGATAAAGAACCATTTTGCTTGTTGTAGTTATATACTGCTTGTCCAGACCACACGACTTCCGTTTAATGAATCGCCCTACGACATTTTTGTCAAGTAAACAGTTTCGTTCAACCTACTTTCATGATCGCTGATAATATACTAACACGCTAATAGTAACAGCTCATCTATGTCACGCTCGTTAATTGTCTACTTTACGCACTTTCTATTTTTTTTTTTAGCATAAATATATCCATTTTTTTAGGTTTCCGATTTGCAGTTTTAGCAACATGGTCACATTTGTTGGAAACCTTAGTTAGAATTTCTCGCATATGCATGTACGTGTAACTATATGCGCTGTCGTAGTTTCAAGCGGAATAATCACCATATCGCTATCTTGCTTTTCTTCGTATGAGTTACATTACTTCGTGCAAAATACTCGCCTCGCTTGTAAAACTCACATCCTTCTCGAAGGCACACGTGAAGTCGGGTGAAAAACTAGCGCCAGGGCCGTTATTAGCCAAAAGGAGTTAAGCACAAAGCAAAGTAATTTTGGCTAATTACATTGAGAATTGTGTCGGTCATATTTAATCGTCTCGTACATGAAGTTCGCCTGGGGGCAAATGTGACACAGCAATATACAAAATCAACTTAAGGTGGTTCTTGCCGACGCTTCTGTCTAGATACACATGTATACGCCCCGTGCATTTACCATGCATGTCTACCTGCCGATTTGATCTGCTATTGCAAACACAGCATCCCGAAAACCTAAAGCATCGTCGCATCGAACTAAAACACATCACTTTCAAGCGAGACAGGCCGACAGCCTGCATAGCCCAGTCTTGGCCTGCATCTCAGCTGTTCACTGTACAAGTAACAGTGGGATGCACTGTTACTTGTACAGTGAACGACTGCTCGGTCTTTACTTGTCTCGAATACTCAGCACCGTTCGCGTGAATTCGTTACGACCGCTACATTTTGGATTCTCCTTGCTCACAATTGGATTCAACTCGTTGGAGGAACTCGTTTGACTAATAGTAATACCGCACCAAAAGGAAAGGTAGCGCCGGTACAAGTTTTCGTGCTAGGGGGACTACGATAGATTCCAGAATCTTCTTTTTGTTTTTAATGGGGATTTGACTATTCGCCGAAGCAATTCCGGCAAGAGGGCCGACCGACTGTCGAGAGCAGGAAGCCTAATTTATTTTGATAAGATGGGCATACACAAATTCCGATTTTGCGCTTATTACATAATTTCGAACGTGGTATACAATGAAAACTGACTTATATAAAAAAAAAAACTACAAAGTACGAGGGAAAGCAAAATTTGCCGTTATAAAAACACTGACATGATTTATCTAATAATGAACGAATAGCTAGTATTCTACGTTACGTACGTATTTTACTCGAACACCAGCAAAATTTGACGGAGTACGCTGCAGAGCGCACTTGTCCGATATATATATATATATATATAAAGCTTATTTTTACGTTACTGTATGCTCAATGCGTCTCTGTGTAGTCTGTTACGCAGGACTACGGTTCGTAATTGAGACTTATGTTGGTACTTGCTCCTGATCGCCATAAAGCCGACAGCAACGATTATTTATCACGAAAAAAAAAGTACATGCAACATAAAGTTTAATCCCAGGAAAACATTCTAAAGGTACTTTAATTTAATCCACTTAGCCCTAAAATTAAATTTTATTTTTACAGGAAAAATGAAGCAAATGAGAAAATGAATCCCGCATCAATCATTGCAAATTGTGTATGATTCTTTAATCTCAGTCGAGAGCAAGAGTCATCTAAATATAATATTGTAATTGAATTAGGCCTAGAACAACAGTCATGTCCAGTCTATCGCTTAATAATATTACAAGTTAATCAAATTTATTTACTATGAAAACAGTGGTTAGTTTCTAATTTTATTACTAAGGCCTAGTTTCCTACAAACTAAACCGGAATATCTGATATAAATATTAAATATGCAGCACAGAAAATAATGTCGAAGTATGTCGTTTTTTCATCTTATGATTGCACTGACTATCTGTATCGAGCTGTACCCCCTCTGCGCTGATTCGCTCTACGCGTTTCCGTAATCGGTTTAGCGTAGGGCTGATATTATAGAAGAAAATCAAATGCATCAACGTACAGTAACCCTCCCTGTAAGCTTAACGGGTTCTTCACCGACAACAAATGCAAAAGTCGCTTCATAAGTTGACGATCATAAACTTGGCAATGAGCGGAGTTACAAAGCAGAAAATTTGAGCAATTTGCCGTATAGATTACACAACATTTCGTGATGTCATCCCTTCTTTGGCTCGAAAATATTGGTTCGTTCCATCTCGTCAGCGACACGACACAGAGCGTCGATCCCGGACAAGCGCCCACTGTAGAACCGCATGTGTATGTAGGCACCAAGAAATCATCTCTAAAAAAAATTGTGCTTTACGTGCAGGGGTACGTAGCAGTGATGTCATAGGCTGCTTGTTCCGCCAGAGCGGGCTATACTTCATCTAATCTTTCTACTGGCTGACTAGCCATGCATTCATGGCCGTTAAATAGATTGGCTTACCAGAATTATCAGATGCACGCTACCGGGTTCCGTATTCGATGTTGTGTAGTAGATTCCTCCAATATATAGCCCTTATTCAGCCACGTATATAGCATTGCGCATTAAAAGCAAACCCCTGTAGAGCCGCGGCATAGTAATGTTTTTTCTATTCGTAACTATTTATCCTTCTTGCTCTTTTTCTATCATCACGACTAGATCTACGTAGGCATGCCGTTGCTATCTGAGGTCTGTATATTTTATTTTTTTGCCATTAAAGCCAAGTATGTCAATTCATTACGAAGCTTTGAGGACAGTTTTACTGGTTGTTATGCGATAACGCAAGCCTGTGTCACTACGAGCAGTGAACCACGATATGCATTTCAGTAATAAATTCTCTTTGTCTATAAAGCTTTTAATAGCATGTATATATGTCCGGTAACGAATTAAAAATCATTGCATACTTAGTTCGTTTCACCCGTATCAGACACAAGCAGGCAGATTCAATCGCTTCTTGGGTTTGAGGTAGCTTAACTTATGAACAGTCTCATTAATGCCATATTATTTTACATTAGATAATTTTATATAGAGTAAACAATTATCTTGATATACGTAATGCATTTACTCCAATTGCGTCCACTGCAAGACAAGAGGTGCCCACTACATACTTGCTACATGGTGATAAATTAGGCTTATTCTTCACCTCTTGTTCTATCGAAGTTATTATCAATTTTACCTATTACGGAGCGTCACAATCACAAGTTACAAAATATGAACAATTTAAGTTCAAAGTAGTATTATTGTTACAGGACCACTACGCATTGACCACATCCGATCCACTGACCTAGACAACGGACTCTTTTCCATGAGGTTTCTCCGTTTCCATTTTGCTTACAAACTTTCCCATCACTAGGGCTGGCAACAATCCTTCGCAACTTTGTTTAAATTAAACAGTTACAGGTAACGTACTCACATCAGCGACTCGCTGGCCTTATAGTAGCGGTGTTGTTGCACGGACCGGTCAGCCGCTAAGCCAGTCTGCCTGCCCGCCAGTCAGCCGTTCAGATAGCTTTCAGTCAGTATAAGTCAATGATAATGAGTAAAATTTAGAGCCGCATTGCTGTTCGTGCTTCGTGTGTTCGCATTTAGCTGATATTCTAGCCGTCTATCCGAATGAGACACACCTCGTTGGACCTTTTTACACGCGCACAAACACATACATTTACAGACGTGTACTCCAATCGCAGCGATTTACCGCTATTGATGTTGCTGCTATAGAGCCTGGCGTATCGGCAGTAACAGCAACAGCAGCGGCAGCATTGGACGGCTGAGAGCAATCTTAGTGCAGGGGCGTACCACCGTCCAGACCATAAAGGTCAGACACAAAACTTGCGTAGAAAACCAACGACGGTAATAGGAGCTTCAACAACAGCAGTGGTAGATGGAAACCGTCGGTGATTATTCGAAACGACCCAAATCGACGAAGTCAAAAGCTGTCCTGGCTTGTACCGATGGTTGCCACGCCCGTCTCCGCCCTTCACCTTTGTGAAACCACTGCAGCAGTTACAGCAGATGCGCGAGTAGTGTAAGCTACTCATAGTGGTACTGCTGGCACCGGCAACGATGGGTATCTGGATAGTTGCACAGCACAGATGCCCGGCCGCCGAACGCCTGAATCCAATTGTACTCGTACGCCTTGGATTGTGGGGGTGGGCTGAACTGACGTTCGTGAAACGAATGCACGCTTTACTCTGCAGACTAGCTAGCTAGCTGGATAGTTTCCAGCTGGAGCAAACAGAGAAAAAAGCAGCACGGGTCTTGAAAATCTGCGCGGCCCAAGTTGAAAGAAATTGAGAACGGGGATGCGGAACCAGCAGTCAGGCACTCAAATCCAGAATCTGCCGCATGGCGCTCATAGCGTGCTGTAATGCTTCGAATTTGTTTGGGACCTGACTATTCGTGCGTTTCTTTGATCCATGATTTTCACCCTGGGTCGTACTAATATAAATGTTGGCAAGGGTAAAGATGAGCAGCCAGTACTTCTACGTGCTCGCCCGATCTTTGTTACGGACTTTTTCAGTAAAGCGGTAATGTGATTCGTCCTATTCGCAAACTTACGAAGAGGATACAGACTTCAAAAGATTTGCCAGTTCAACGTGGCCTAAAAGTAGCGACGGTTGATTAGGCTCGTTGTAATTAACAGTTATTTTACTCAAACTGGAATCACGAGATTGATCAATTTGGCACTTTTTTTAATTCGAGCTTAAAATATATGAGCCTTTTAGCGTTCGCGGAGCTAATCTCAAGCACCAGATTAGTGAGTAAGCTCTAAGCTTCTTTTCTCGAATTTTTCATTGTCCAATGATCAAGTAATGGACATTGTTGGAAAGGTCGTTCTTTGCTCCACAGCGCTATCATTTGATATCAGCTAAAAACAACTAGACTTGCAACACTGGCTTTTAGCCTATGTCAGTAACGAGGAAGTACCCTATGATAGCTGTTTTCGAACTTTACAGAACAAAGATATTGGCTTACCTAACAATTATGCCACCTCAGTCGACCCAACATGATCTTTATGAAGCCCAAAATGTTTAATAGAATGTATTCTTCGTGCCGAAGATGTTGTATTTGGACTTAAAACCATTGTTAAATATACGTAAAGTGCTTCTGTCCTAGACTGTTTCAGTAGTTTTATTATTCACTTCAGCTAAAAACGAAAATAACGTGTCCGAAGTATGTCTTTCATATACTGACATATGAAGCAAACTTCCGCAATAAGAGAAAATGATGATAACAACCGCATAGAACAAAGAAAAGAGCTTCTCAGCGTACATAACATTAACAAGCCTTACAGGTTTAAGATTGTACCATTAGCAGACAAAGGTTAGAAGCTAAACCCCATGAAGAAAAGAGCGACAGACACAAAAGTTCGGTTAAACTTTCTGAAGGATGAAGTTCTTTTGTCTAGTGTCGCCCTAAGGCTGCTGGCCAGAATGATGAGCTTGTGGAGCCTCGATTAGGTAACGTTCACAAAAACCCTGGGGATGTCTACAGGTGGCTAGTCACATAGACGATTAACATTTAAAAACAACTCACCTAGACAAAGATACTTATCATCACGCTGAGCTCATACGAGTCGTGAATAGTAAGCTTTCTAACAAAATATATATATCACTTAAATGGGAGCAGTTGTTGGGCGGCATTCATTAACGGCTTTCATAGGGAACGAACATCGTTCAACAAATTTATTTTTCTCGAGAGCTTTAGTTGTTAGGGTGCTTGTCTTTAGTCACTAATAGTCGAACGTAGTGTGCCTTGTCATCGCCCAATGAGTCCTAACACTTTCAGTTACTTGCTGGAATAGAGCTTAAAGATTTTTGTTTGGCTTGAACCACTCATACCAGGGTCAAATAACTAAAACTACTAGAATGAATTCCATGAACCTCAATTTCGCGTTGCTACCATCACAATTTGGTGTTCATTAGCCACATAAAGCCTCACCTAACGTAAGACCGTCTATGTTATTATAGTTAAAAAACATTTTTTAATAAAATAAAAAAATAAATTTAATAAAAACTTGCTTCTATAAGACTTTCGGATATCATCATTAGTCAATAGACTGCTTAGATACTATTGTACATCGACCCAGATCTGTCCAGAGAATCGAACGGAGTAGCGGCGTAATTCAGGTGGCGCCGAAAAAGAACTTTCCAATAAACACAAATCTACCTGGCACGTGTTGAATGGACAATAGCAGTATCATTGTCAACCTTTTTTTAGGTTATAATTTTTAGGTTGTTATATAGGCAGCGTCCCGACCTCCTCATCGCTCCATTCGCCATTATCGACTTGATAAACTGCTTTATATGTATTCCGTAGAAATGCATTGCGACTTGAGTGTTCACTTTGAGCCGACTCCAGCATTAAGGCAGAAGTCATACTCGTGCATGCACATACATACACACATACAAATGTGTCATACGTCTGCCAATTGTATATATGTTTTTAGCCATGTTTACTCGAAGTCTCATTCTCGACGTTCAGGCTAGACCTGGCACGGCCTGCTCTCCATCCTCTATGATAGTTGAATGGTCGATATATACTGCTCTATAAGTACTTTAATGCGTTGTGTTGGTAGCTACTGTAGTCGTAATGGAGTCGCAGTACTGTGTAGTGATTGCCTCAAGCAGTGGTTGATTAGTGCCGCTGGGTCAGACGAAATAACAGATGCTGCCGACCTAGTGACCGTGAAATGGCCAATACGCCGGACTCAATGCGGCCTGGGTAAAAGTCCTCTAGGGAGAAAGAACAGTAGTGAAATAATAGTAGAGTATAGTAGAGGAAGAACAATAGATTCAGTTAGGCAGAATCTTCTGAGGTTCTATCGCGATCTCACACAGCGCGAGAAATCTGTTTTGTACTTTTTAGCGATTATTAGCGAAGGCGTTTGAGAACGCGGTAGCAGAAGCATCGGCCATTGGAACCTCACCCGATGAAACAGCACTGCAGTGTTCGGTTACGTATTGAACAAGCACCATTCACCCAGTCACTTGTTCCATACTGTGACTTCATTCGTTAGCTGCCTTCTCTTTTTTCGACTTCTGGCATCTACAGCCACTGCTTACTTAACGCATTTGTTCACAGACCAAAACCGCACATTAACCTACAGGCGGACATGTATTGCAAACAGCGCGGAAGCGGTTCTGGTCTCGCACGAACCTTTCTAAGTAACTTGTGCTACCAGCCATTACGGACCAGACTGACTATTTGAAGAACCGGACTCAAAATCTACGCGTCTACGCTATAATACATACGCGAGTTATTCTGACAATCGGTTTTTCGTAATCGTAGAAAATCACCGGAAGGATCCTTCTTTTCCACCAGGTGACTGCTGCTGGTAACTTCTGTTTATGCCTCGAATCAAGCATTCTGTTAAGGGCAATCATAGGGCGGATGGCCTACATGTATAACACATCACCTGTATGATGTATCCGTGGCCATGTAGAATAATCTACATCACAGATGAATACCTTGGAATGGTGTTACGCATATGTTTTTTTTTTTCGTCAGTGGAAGCAACACTGAATAGCATTGAAGCACTACGTCACTCAGATCATTTGCATAGCTGGATTCAGAATGGCTCGCAGTCTTGCCTGGCATTTTCTATAATTGCCCGGTTGCTGAAACCAGTCTTGACAGCCGCGTCACTCGGGGAACGGACACTGCCTTCTACGGAAACGAAGCGGATCGACCTTCTGAACGACCTGCCGTGCGTTTATCTCGTAACGTTCAGCCGGGGTTTACTCTTGGCCCATATGCACGACAGTTCCATGTTCAATATAGTTGTTTCTATCTAAAATGCATGCTATCCACAGAACGAAAATTTCAGTTAGCCAGCAGGTTATTGTTAATTTTATAAACATATACTACGAACTGGAGATGTGGGTAAAAGAGTTTGTCCACAGACACAGGTCCATGACACTGAATAATCTCATCTTATTTTTCATAATAGGTTCAGCTAACTAACTTTGGAAAAGCAAACGCGCCTTCTCGCAAACGTAGTACGTCGTCGGCCTCACCGGACTTTACCAAGCTATACATATTTAAGTTGACAGGTACAAACTAGTTCTTCAAGTTGCATCTTTTTCTCTGCGCACTGTGAGCGATGGATGGAGACATGATTAGCAGTTTAAGTACTGCAATATGACTGTATCAAAGCATAGGAAATTGTTGAGTATTAGATACTTACGCGCTAGATAGTCTGCTTATTATGCTAGACATAGAGAACGTGAATTAAATTCACTTTGAGACTATGGTATACGGCGGTACCTTTTTGCTTATTTTTTTTTGTCTATAATACTTGTGGCTTAACCGGTTTTTTTGACACCCTTCAACATGACGTGACGGTCACACCGTTGGCGACCAGCCAAAGTCTAGAAGCTAAGAAAATCCCATATTATCCTAGAGACCCCTTTACTAGGTATCGACGTACAGCACAGTTATACTTTCCAAATGGCATTTTCGTCTTTCTCTCGTATACTACATCATTCAGCCCAAATCAGTTCAATCAAAAGAACTCTTACAGGCTCCCAGCTGTTTCCCCTTTATACCTTGGTCATGCCGTATATGAAACGCAGCTTCATCATCGTCCCTTCGTTCATATTCAATTGCCTAGCTCATCCGAGCGAGAAAGGGGTCGAGTTCAGTAGGGGGTAATTTTCTTATATTTCTGATTTTAAAATCCGCTATATTGACTGTCCAGATGGCAGCTGCTCGTTGGCAGTTCTGGCGGTTCGTCTCCTTCTTCACTGATACATAGATCTTTGACCTATAAGAATGAACGCCTCAAGATACAGCGAACACATAGACGCCAGGTTAGTACGTTAAACGTTGACGGCACCTCCCAACGCAGCAGACGATGACGATGACGACGAGAACGTCATTGGACCTTCGTACACAAAAAATGGTCCTGTCCCAACCTTCAATTATCAATTGCGGAGTGGAGTCTCGGGTTGTATTCCCGAGAGTTGACCTTCATAGCAGCAGGCCACGTAGCTGAACTGAAAGATGACGCCATTAAATATGTGGTCGAGTGCGTGTGTGCTTTCCACGACTCTGGACTGGTGACGCAAACGCTTACTCCACTTTTTCTCTCTGTTCCGCTACCCCTCATTTTATATCTATGTAGTATACAGAAGCAGTTTATCCACTTGGGAAAGACGAGATGTTCGTCGAGTTCAACTCAATTACGAAAAACGGCGAGGGTCGCTTAACCTAACTTATCTGGCCTGCTTGGCGCTAGTTCATCAACCTCGATAAGGTTGAACCGGCTGCGGCCTTTCATCTCAACTGAAGCTGCTGAATTTATCATTGCTGCCGCCCCAACTACTATCAATATCCAGCTAGATAGGATACTGAGGACGTTCACCAATGATCCTCTTTTTCAGTACGCCTTTTAACGTAGTTTTCATCAGTTGAAGGCGAGCGACTTGCGAATTTAGTTAGAACGAACGTTCCGAAAGGAAAGCACTTATCATGTCTACTACATGTAAGTTGAATCCTTGTTCAGACAGGGACTGTCGCTGCAACGAAACAGCATAGATACTAAGTGATTAAAAGAAAAGTCGAATCTAATTACCTATACTGTGACCCTTAAATGACTTAGAAAAACTGAGGTAGATCCTATTTCTTTGCAAAATTTCTTTGCTACAGTTAACACGAAGATCACCCACTGGGTTAATTCCCATATTTTAAAAGTTGTTTCAATACCTCCAAAATGAGTAAATGAGCGAGCGGCATTCGTTGCGCTCCCAAGCGATGTATCTCGAGACGCTTCATTCGAGCACAATTATACTATTTGATTTCCCTTCGTCCTGTGCGATAGCAAACAGCTCAGGCCATCCTTTAAAATAATCATCTATGATAATGTAATCTTCGGAAGTAAGATAATCATATCATATGTAATTATATACAGCTTAAGGTTATCAACAGAAATTTTTTCTAACAGACTAGTATATCTACCAATGTATAAGCTGCATGGTACACTCTGGCTATCAAAAATATTAGTTATCCAACAAAATTTCTTTATTGCCGCTTCATTCTGCACCGGAAAGCAACGATCCTGCGGATCCATCACAGGTGGCTAACCAGTGACGACATTCGCATGAGTCTCTCATTTCTAACGGGCCGGCACACGGTGACAGGCTGGAGCACGTTGAGAGCCTTAGCTCAATATGCGGGGCCCCGATGCAGTCCGCCCATCAAATCTGCGCCCGTGGTTATGCCCCCAGGCGTCATCGTGTGACGGTCATCACTATCTGTCTACCCGTGTGTGAGGTTAGAGGCTGGTATGATCTCACCAATCGGTAGATGAAAGCGCCACCCCGTTTCGAGAACTGTTTCAGAAAGAGTTTACAAATCGAAATCAGATACACCTGATCGGTATGCATTGAAAAAAGATTGGCAAGGGAATACTTAACTTGTAGATTTGGTTGACGCATGGTATGGGTCTATTTATTATAATTTGTCCATAAACAAGATGCATATACATATATATGTATATACATATACATATATATACATATACGTATATATATATATAGAGAGAGAGAGAGAGAGGGAGAGAGAGAGAGAGAGAGCTTTTGTTAACTAGTACACAATAGAATAAATAATTGTTTCTTTTCCTTAAATACAGAGAAAACAGTCTAATTCTTAATACCATACTGAATGTCAGATGACGTAAACCTTTGTTAGCCTCTGTGGCCTATTTATGACCTGTTTTTGGATAGCCTTATTCAACAAATGACCAAACCATGTTAGTTCATGCCCATTTTCTGTAGCACAGTAAAATTGGTTTTCGGACCTATATTCATGCGGCCTAATTCTGCGAAACAACGTCAATACTTCCGTGTTAGGCTATTTGTGACCAGCGTGACTGTTACTGTTGTAACGTTACGCGCACACGTTTGCTAGCCGGGATTTCCCTTTCATCATATAATAGATCATAAACATGCACTCACATCACAGCTTTCCACGGAGCAAATACTATATGAGATAGAAGACGGTCCTAATTATTTTGAGGAAAAGATCAGTCGACAACAATTTCCTACAACCTAGTCCTCTTTAGGTCAGACTGAGCTTGTTTATCTCATAGTGCGCGTCGTGACTTACACACCTATATGCCCCTATACTGTGGAAAAATGTCGAAACTGAGGCTGCGTCGTTTGTATATCTATGTTAATGTATTGGAACTGCTGACGCTGTGCTCGTTTCTAACTCAGATTCGTATGACACCCATAAACGTATCTCTGTAGGCGCCTGTCGAGCTGACTTTTCTTGCTGAATTTTTCGTTTCGCCTGGCCGATCCGACGTCCGTCCAACCATCACCAATAAAAGCACCTTCTTCAGACAGCACAAAGTGAACGCATATGTCGACGTTGCGAACATGCGATTTACAGAAGCATCCAGAATAGATATGTAGATGCAGGTTGGGAATTGAAATATTCCAGGACATCGAAAGCGGCGCCGCTGATCCGCATGGTGGACTTTATACGTATATTCTAATTAAACTCGCGAAATATGATTGATACTGGCGTGATCGATGGGCCTGATACTCGTTCCATTGTGCGTATTAAATACCACAGAGGAAAACGTCACCGCGAATGCTGAACCGGGCAATAATTATAACATTGTAGAAACACGGATTAGAACCAACCCACTGCTTTTTGCAATTTGGCTAAAGGGCGCAAGGCCGTACTTCGAAAACACATAGCAAAGGAAGAGCTTGCAGCGGGACTTCCTCCGCTAGCGGCAATTACCTTTTGCCGGTTCGAATGGCGCCTTGGCCGAATAAGCTGTCTTTAACGTCGACTTCTAGGAAATTCTCGAGGGAGTGGTAATCGACAGTACTAGAAAAGTTCTAACTGTGAAGGTTTGCAGGGAAGTAACATCCTGACTTTCTGTTACACCAAAAGAAGATTTCGCAAATAAGATTGGATGATTTTTTAAGGAAAGGGACCGTGATCTTTCATCTGTTATTCGCCTTTGTTTCTGGAAGTTGCAATTTTTCGAACCTTTGAGAAAGTTAATACTTTGTTCCCAAAGTAGAGTATTGTAAAGGCTTTTCAAATGAATGTCATCTGCCGTTAGAGCGAAAACCAAGTATTTGTCTCAGAAACCAATGGCTTTATTTAGTAGGGGATTACGATATGTCGCCCATGAACGATATATAATGCAGAAATAAATTAATATGCTTTTGTACGGTTATATAATTTGTAGGATAAGGTAGTTAATTATATGTTACTGCTAGAAAGCGATGCTAAGTGTTCACATTAACAGCATAATTTACTTGCTGTGGCGTAAAAAATACGCTTGCTGGAGCACAGCACAAACCCATATCGTGTATGCACATGCCGTCCCGCACTTGTTGCAATTCACGTTGAATTGTAAATTTGTGGACGCTGTAAGTAATACAAGAGGTCACATAGGATCTTGATCGCTAATAGTTGAAGGCTTAATAGTGATAATCGCATTTAAGACTCCAAGGACCTTCTTTTCGAGATTGACTCACCTGTAAGTGAAGAACAAACACGAGATCAAACGTCGATCATAAAAACAGGAGACGTTTCTGCTATTTTTGTCGAACACGAAACAAATGTCATACGTATTTACCTATGGTAATATGTTTAACGCAAGTTTTATGAATTGGGAAGTCCATTAGACACCTCACAGTATCAAGCCTATAAAATCGAGCTTCTGTGACATGTATACTCTATTAGCCCATTAATTGTATTTAGTCCATTGCAAAGACTTTTTTGCTCTTTTCCACTCGTTTTATATGCTAAAGGATCGAGCTGAATTGCATATTCTTATAGGACAAAAGAATCGTAGATTTCAACTGGTCTAGTAAATACCTCCCCAACGTAATGAGCTTTCAAGCCAACTAGGCTTTATCCAATGATCGCTGTAGGTTTTCAAATTTTAGGATGGGGCTTCGTAGGCCGCCGGATCTCATTTATCCCTAGGAAGTGTCTTGAGGGTATACATTGATGTTATAGGCACGAGACGCAAATGTTTGGTTGCCAAAAAGGCACAAAGGAAAGTCACAAGAGGCAACTTTTGCCTTCTAAGTGGCACACGCATAATTCGGACCAGATCCGCGTGCTCTTTGAAACTTTGATATCTGTCAGCAAGAATACCAGCGCTATCTAGCACCAGCAGAACGCTAACGTCATTCCAGGTGTACGAATACTCACTTCGAAGAAAAGTTCTTCATGGATTCTTGGCAGCACGCTGCGAAAACAAGTAAATATCTATGAGGTCGCAAATGCCATTGCTGTTCACACCGAAGCGCACGCAGAGAAAATAACTGACATTAAACTGGACATAATAGAGCAATGAGAGCTCAGTTCTATAGCATTTATCGGCTCAACCCTACGTATTCTGTTATTGTTAAATCGAACACGACGCGACTACTTCACGCTTCATGCTACGCAATGTTCGCTTTTTTCGAGAGAAGCAATTATGAACCATGCCAAGGTCGACTACGCCGTCATCAAGGTCACTAATACGCACGGAAAATTGATTTTAAGAATAGGTTGGGATTACTTCATTTTCCTCAATGTATTATAATATAGCATGCCATTACGTGCTTTAAATACCTTAAATAGCCATTATACTTTTCCTCATCAACAACAAAGGGGACGTTATGGCACTCAGCCGTATGTTCATGATAATGACAGCAGTCACTAGCCGTGGATCTACAGTGAGTGCATCCCGTAAATGTGAAGTATTTAGGTTAGCTAACGAGTCCTCAATAATTGAAGTTTCCTCAGTTAGTGGATGGAGTTAGTGTTGGCTGAATAACTGATTCCTCGAAAAATTTGAGAGACTAGTTCTGAACCTGGTAACGCGTCGCTAATTGATGGTCGAGCTCTGCAAGACGAATTCGTACTAGAGACAAAGCGAAATTGTTAAATGATCCCGTCCCAAAGCGATAAAGATGGAACCAGCAAATCGATTAGGTGAGTCTGGGTTTGTCTCTTAGACAATGGATATTGGAAATGTCCTGTGCTAACACCTAAAAAAATATCATTTATCAGTCAGTATTAGGGGGTAGAGGGGTTTTTGAAGGTGTCAATTTTAGTACGGGATGTAAAACTCGCAATATCCTAGCGTCGATTTTAGGGCGATGTAGTTGCGCACGATGCAGGTTACACGAGTATATAAACCGTCAATATTGAAAAAAGCACTGCAGTGCAAGATTGCATAATCTGGCACATAAATCTATAGGTGCAATTCAGAAATGCACAACAGAAGAGAACTGTAATCCTATTTTTTTTGAAAAGGTGGCACATGTCAGCTTATCTGCATCATCTCTGGGGACCTATTTGCTGCTCTGCTTCGAACGACACGCTTCGAACCTGGCCGGCAACGATCAGAAACATTCTCACCTCCTGGAGAGCGTACCAAGTTCAGCTTACGGTGCCTCTTTTAGGCCAACCGCTATTCGGGGCTTCTACACCTATTTCTCCTCGTGATCCAATAATTTCAGTTCAGAAATTAGAGTTAAACCTTTTTCGTTTTTGTCGATGTCACCGACTCAGGTTAGTGGGGCGTTTGACCTTCCCGATGCCCTCTTAGCGTCACCATCTCTTGTCCAGGTCTTTTTCGTTTCACTGTCGATTTACCCCATTTGCTAGCAATAACAGAACCGGCAGCGTAAGGCCGTAAGGAATTTTACAAGCGCACGGGTAGCAGCAACGCAGTGCATAAACTTGTGTTCCAAATTGAAACTGTCGCAAGTGATTACGATGTTAGCCTAAGCACCGCAGACTGAACCACTGCCCATGGTGATGTCGTTCCAGTAACGTACTAATCGAATCAACTCCGGTCAACAGCATCACCAAAATAGGTTCCGCAATGGTGGCAAAGGATCTAGACAGAAGAATCGAGCACATGGCAACGGTAAAGTCATCACTGCCGTAACAGTAGAGCAGCCTAATAAAGCATCGAATGATGGCACGAGCCTCCGATGCCAATTTAGTTATGGTAAGAATGCTCGATGTCGCCTACCGGATTAGTACCAAGACACCGAGAAGGCTTTGCAGCAAAAGCTGGCAAAAAACAAAGTTTCAGCAACGAGCGACCTACGTCGGAAAAGCAACGTACTGTTCTCATCAATTTTCCTGTTACACGGCCGATCGAACACGATGCTAATGTTTTGACTTGACGAAAGTGGAATGCAACCTCTGTGAAAGTCACTAGAAGAGGTAGTCAATCTACAGGGCCGATGCCCAAGACAAGTAGAATTTTCAAAAGCTTTGCCCTTTTGGAGGGCTGCCACGTGCAACCGCTGAGGTTCTCCACGACACCGATGGATCTCTTTGTCAGTTAAACCTAACCATCATATCTATAAAATATATGGTAAGGTATGACAGAGTGTAACTGCAATGTAGACATTGCATATAACTTGCAGAAAATTGAATAAACGGGGGTCAAAAAAAGATATTTGATGAATATGGGCCTGCGCAAGTCGACCTGCTATAAAACATACATTCTTTTTGTCTAGTGAATCGCATACAGTTCTATCATATGTCCAGAAATGTTTGTTTAAACAACTAGTGTGATATACTGCCTTTTGAATTATAAACATCTTTAAATCGCAGCACAACTCAAGATTGGACGCTTGTATATGTTAGTGCATGGTGGCCTTCTTCTCGAAATAATATTTCCTAATGATATGCGTTTTTAGTTTGTAGCAACAGCGATTATATATTACTGACTGCTTGAGCTATACACATTAGGCAAACGGTAGCCGTCGCTCGCTACCTTCTCTTTGACGTCATTTTTAACGTTTTCGACTACTGTGGTCGGCTGGAATCATGTGTGGCGAAAGGTTCATTGCTCGTATTGTAGATTTTCTACTCGTAAGTTTGTGGCCATGGATAGCGATCGCCGAGGAGGCGATCCGCGCGCTACGTAAAAGAACGTTCTGCAAGTCCACTCCCACTCTACGTATGGGTAAACACAAAAGCGATCTTGTCCTCGATGGGTACGAGGCGCTATTTCCTTGATGCGCCATCGAATAGATTTGGCTCGGGTTGGTCGGCCTCCTCACCGACCGCGTCCCGTTACGTGGGAGGCACAATGGAAATCGTTTTAGGGCGTCAGCTACGCAGCAGGCAATAGAAGCTAGATCGTCGTCGCACGGCTGGCTTAGGATTGAGAGGTTGATTGGAGCCTGCTTACCGGGACATGGGCAAACGTTTGTCGGGGCTTGCTTCAGGAAAGCGAGATTGAGGTACGGGCAAAAGCAACGATTCCCCCATAAATCGTCTCGATCGAAACGCTTGAGAAAACAATACCATATTGCTTTGTGTTCCAGTGTAGCAGAATCAGGCTGGTCAATCAAAGCAAAATAGGGAATAGGAGTTGGGTCAACTTAAACGGGGTCAAAAAACGAGAGCCCCAGTAATACCGAACGACGATTCTCATTTGGATTATTTTCACCTAGCCTACCGCTGAAGTAGAAGGCAATTGCCATCGTCCTGCTACCGTTTTTGTTGTGGTATTTCGGTCTTATTAGACAATATTTTGAACAAAATCAAAGAGTAGTATAGGAAATATTAAACTGCGGTATTTTATAGTGCAGTCGCACGTTTTGCATACTTATTTGTATGGAAAGGAGAAACAGCCAACCCGTTCCGTGTAATTTAGTCTGCTGAAAGATAGTTATCTTGTGAAAAGATCTCTTTACAAGCTGACTATGCTCACAGTATGTTATGTACAGATATGTGTGTTCATATGATATAGAAAAAAAGTGCTAGAAACATCTGAAATAATCGGCTCAATTAGACATTATGTTTCGGCGCTCGCTTTTTTTGCTAAAACAGCCTAAGTTAGTCCTTAGGTGATCAATGCAAAAGTAGCGTTCCCAACCTAAGGGAATATTCATGGTGGCATGGAAGCGGAACAGACTGCAGTTCGCCTAACGTGAAAGCTCTCGAAGAGTTTGTAGTGGACAAACAAAGGCGTACGTGCTCCGCAAAAAAGAGCGAGGGCCCTGGGTTAAAGAACCAGAAAAACGAACTAGATGTCCTGCCGTCAGCCGATGCGATAAATATGGAAATGACGCGACTGCATGAATCAGTGTCACAGCCCGTAGCGCTGGATACCGCATCTGGACTCACAACTGCACGCTCACAGAGATGACATAGTAATAATAATGGAATAAAATCCTAGAGAGCAAACACTTAGCGGTATATATTCTACCCTGATTGTAACCTTATATAGTTAAGTCTTACGAGGATGAAATATGTTTGCCTACTCTCATTCAGCCTCTTAATCAATTGCAGAAATACATATACACTTTATGTTTGTTTGTAATCACCATTTTTATCTTGTCAATATATGGGTGCTCAAATAAACAAATTATTAATTAATCACTTAATTTTTGCTCTTGATTGATTTTATTTTGTGATCGTGCAGCGACAGTGAATCAAAGGGAAGAACAACACAACTGTAAAAAGAAAACAGAAAACAGAACATCAAATACTCTAAACAAAAGAAACACAACCGCTAATATACTTTAACCTGTCACGGGCCCCCTACCGGTAACAACTCTATAATGTTGCATCGTAGCCGCATTACAATGGACTGATCGTCTGCTTTCAAGACTTATTTCTCATTCAGACTGTATCTAGGCGGCATATTACATAGATAGGGGCTTCTATTGCTATCAATCCCACCGTAGAGTGTAGCTTTTAAGATCAGTATACTATTATTGTTATACTTATATATACACAGCGCAATACAGGCCTTTGCAATCAGTTTATTCTACACCTTAGGGCCAAAGTACAACCATATGTTTCAAATCAGGTTGTGCTTTAGTTGCACCTTTGTAAGATGCCTACAGTCTCTTCAATGATTTATTGTTTGTGTTGTCTTGCGGGATCAACCTAGAATTCGATGCAAAAAAACGTTCAGTAAGTACTAAATATTAAGGTAAAGGCAAACGTTAGAGTTGATTTTTGTTATGTTCATCTATTATCAACCTGTTGACCGGCCCACACAGGCATAAACCCTGACTAACACAAAGGAACATAAAGCCTGGAGCCCTGGACTGAGCAAATCTTCAAGGTCAGAAACAGGACAAGGCACTTAGTGTGGGGCCTCGAGTATGGATTCGTACGGTAGGTGAGAGGCGAATAATAAAGGCGATGCCCTATGTTGTAGCCTACTCAAAATAGAAATTAAAATTGAAGGCAGCTTGGGTGATCCCCTCATAATAAATTCATCTGTTAATAAGGAGAAATGTTTCTCTCTAGATAATTTTCACTTATTCAACGTTTTCAGTTTAATACTAACAGTACAATATAGAATAGCTAGTAGAAGATGCTGGCTGTGTTTATACTACATTTATAAGAGCAAAGGGGTAGATAGAGCTATCAGGTATATTTTGATAAAGATCTAGATTAATTAAGGTCAAAGTGTCTATTCGATCCATTGTATCGACCACAGATCACAGAACAATTTGGAGGGCTTAAGGATGAAACAAAATGGGATTTGCAAATAGAATCGGTTGTAGGACAAACACAAAAGCATTGAGATCAAGGACTGTCCTAGCACTCCTAAACGGATTAATCACTATTTACGCATATATTGTAGAATGAAATAAGACTGTCTTTCGTATTCGCATATGGCTTACTTTTAATTTCGAGATATCGAAAAGTTTCGAAAGTAAACCTCACATTTAGATTAAATGACCATAAAAAGAAAAATCTCAGCACTTGGGCATTCATGAAACAGAAGCTTGCATTATATAGACCTAGGTCCATTCAAAAAAAAAGAGTTATTAGATGCACAATCTTAAATCTCCTAATTTTGCCAAGTATAAAATAATTAGTATGCATTTTTAATTCAGACGTTAACTTGCTGGCAGCACATATTATATATAATCGTTTTCCCAGACCTATGCACGCACAAACGGATTAGGGTGTAAAAAACAGAATGTTACCGCCTATACATTTGAATAATAGTCAAGTCAACGCAGTTGATCTACCTACTATTTAAATGTTAAGAGCACTTAAAAAACAAAATGTTATTTATTAATTTTTGCTGGTACTGGTCAAAAACTCTTTGACTCACAACCCGTCAATTAATCGCGATCTACTCACGGACGCTCGAACCATGCCGGGTCCCGCGCATCACGATAGTCGTGACTTTAACGGAACCAAATACACACGCAAGCCGACTGTGTTCTATAGGCTTCAAAGATAGCAGCAGACGATGGGGCAATATATTCCCTGTAGGACTAGCGATGAAGGCGACTTGGCAGGCAGATGGCATTATGGGGCATGTTCTGTCGTAACATTAGTATTGGAAATGGAACAATTTATGATATGTTTGTGTTGGAAAATTAATCAATGAGTCGTGACGTTCCTGCCTTGTTGAATCATGGAGCTGGAAGGGCGAGTATCGAATTAGCGAACGAAACAGAAGCATTTAGTATCGGGATCGGTGCCTAACCGCGAAATGCGAGATATCTCTCTTCCCTATGAAGTGCATTGTGCAGTCCCTAGGCCCCGCGTTGTGAAAAATTTTTCCTAAAAGAGTCAGCGACTCTGCGTGCTGCGACGAAGATGGACATTGACAATGCTTCGTGTGAATTAGAGAAGGACACTAACAACACCAATAGGCCACTTGAAATATTTATAAACTGGTCATTAGGAATGGATAGAATTAAAACAGATATATCAGCAAGAGAACTTTTTGGAAATATTAATTACTGGCTAGGCAAGCCAGAAGTTCATGTGCTTTGTTTCCCTCTTCGGCTATGTTATTCCGAAAAAACGGATCAAAAGAAATCCTCGGCGCGGTCGTTGAGAACGGACTGTAGAGCTATTCAGGTGAAAAGGCCAAGAAGAATCGCCTACAACGTTGCTAACAGAATAAAGCCTTTTTTTTTTCATCCTGACAACTGAGAGCCAGAAAATATTTGCGCAAGGACCATCGATGGCAACAACACGAGAGGCCTGAACAGAAAATTCAGCCAGTTTAACGAAACTCCCAGAACTGAACATTCCAACAGTAGACTCAGCTTTAAAAGAGTGAATCATCACCAAGGGAAGCTGCCATTAAGGAACCGCTTAAGGAAAAGACAATATAATGCCGAAAGTACAACGGCCGTCGGGACCCTCCCACCTCGACGGCCGAGGGTCCCACAGAGCAGGTTCTAGCAACGTTGACGACTGGAAAGCTGGCTTCAGTACGTGGCGCCTTGAATCACCGCAGTCGCTCGCGAGGACGATCATGGAGCTTGCAGCAAGACCATATCTTGAAGAGACACAGCGACACTATAGAGGAACCGCAGCTCTGTCGCTCCTTTTCCTGGAAACCCTGAAAGGCATAGACCTTTTCGTGCTAAAGGAGACTTGGGCAACTGGCCCTTTTAATTGACCGCGCTTCCGTTTTGTGGACTGTTCTGCAGTGCAACTGACCAGGCCGTTCCTAAGCGACTTTACGCAGTGCCTGGTGGGAATAGCGACATCATTTTAAGTGGCCGGTGACTACGTTTCGTAGCAGCCTATGCACGGTCGGCTAATTCAGAACCGGTATGCATAGTACTAATGGAGAAACTCTTCAGTAAGCTGGAAGCGCTATCTTTTCATTTTTCCTCATCTCCGGTCATTGCCGATGACTTCAATGCCCGACTCGGCCGGTCAAACTCAAGCCGCACGACGATATTTCAAGACACGCTCGCGTTCTTAAGTTGCTAGGTAGTCAATCCCACTTCGATACCACGCTAGGACGATAAGACGACGACCCACACGATAGGACACGCTGAATGTTCAATTACAGATACACTCGTGATGAACATAATCAGAAATAGGGTAAATTTCCTACAACGCACTAACGAAGTTCTCCTTGTAAGTGGCGTAATAAATGCCGAAGATTAGGCGCGACATATCGTTGAAATTTTCTAGTCTAGCGTACAGCCTTTCCGTTTCCTTCGGAAGCGTAGGCCATAATTGAACTATACTTACAACCTTGGCCAGATGACTTTCAGGCTTATGGCCGTGGTATGGCTTGAGCTTTAATCATTAACTTACGTTTTTACAACGATGTGTCAAAAAACGTATGCATCACAGACGCAACAATAACTTGAATGGCTGAGGACCCGTTTGATACAAATGGCTTACGCATCATAACAGCTCAACAGCTGGTCCGATTAGCTCCTCAGCCCTCATAAATCATTTATCGGAAATATTTGCGTTAATGGATACAATACAACGCACGGTGCACTCTTTTGCCGCAGAATGAGAAGAAGGGATCTCAGTGCAACGCCATACCCTTCAACAAGACTTCACAATACAGAAACTAATGCAACGGCTTTGGCGTCAAGGAAACCACCGATCCAGATAAGGTCTGCAACAAGCGTCTCAATGCAATGTCATTTTGGTATCGTGCTAGACGCTACTGTCTAATAAGGTTCACATAATAATACAGTTCCAGCCCGGTGAAGAGATGCTATTCTGTTAGTAAGCCCTAAGAAAAGGGGCGACCTAATAACACCGTCATCTTGGCAGGAAGTAGCAAAGAAATACGTTTGCTATAAGCTGTTTTCCGGCTTGCTGACCAAGAAACTGTACAGCTGCTTAGAACGCGTACACGCCATTCAAACGCAGCAAGACGGGTTTCAGAGAGAACGTTTCATAGAAACGGCGTGCAGAATCCTGGCGGGCGACGTCAAAAAGGCACTGGCCACGCCGCGCAATCCGTTATACGCGGTGTTCATCAACTTTAAAGCGGCCTTTGACTCGACCCCACGGAAATATAGTTATCTTTGCGTTAATCGAGGCGTGTATCTCTATGAATGTGCTCAATCTTTTCGTTACGGTTTAAAAGCAACAAAATAACCATTGACGGCAAAACGGTCACACCTCTGGTACTCACTGCTCACATGACTGGCCTGACTTAAGGGGACTACCTGAGCTTACTCTTATTCTCCATGTTACTGAATATCTGCCCGATCCGACCGGCCCGAAAGAGCCGGCAAAATCAATCGAAGTGATCTTCTATGCAGGCTGCATACTGATGTACAGGTCGAACATGTTCCAAGTGCAGTAAGCCCAGTTTTATGCGGCAGTCACTTAATTCGGGACTGACCGTAAACCTGAGTGAAAAGGAGGCGATGAAGTTTAGAAGAGGAGATCATCAGGCCGCTTTTTGCCTATGTAAAGCGGTTTCCATGCTTGAGTTTGTTCTACTTCGCGAACCGGAATCACTACGCACGTCATCTAAAGACGCAGGAAGCACAGCCGCGTAGACGACAAAATCGCTTCATTGATTGTCGCTCACAATTGCTCTCAGCATATCCGGCTTCAAAGTAAGTCCGACCGCAACATATGGGATAGGCCATCGGGTCGTTATCTTACAGTGGAGAACTTTGAACATGACAAGTCCTTCTTATTTAAAAGAGCATTGGGACTATACGTAGTGACCCGCAATCGTCTCGCGTATCTCCCACTCAGCCCGCCACTTGCGCCCGCGAACCTGCATTATCGATTTGAGCTCCCAGGAACGGAAACTTCCATGGAGACGATTAATCGGAAGTCGATACGTGCCGCAATTGATGATATGATGGCCTATCTCGTCGATTTGCCAATCATTCATTTCATACACACAAAAATCCCATATATATATATATATATATATATATAAATGTACATCTACGGCAGCACAAGGCGAACGGCTGCGAAGTACTTGGCTCTGTCAACTAACGACAAAGTTAAACCGAGTGGCTCTACTTTGACCATTAATTGGCGATGCGGCCATTATTTTGCTGGTAGGGGATTACTGACTCAAGTACATTGGCAATTGCGGTCTTTGGGAGAAAGAAACGGAAGTGCGTTTTTTCCAGTTCTGTTGATCCGGGAAATGCAAACTTGTCGCTAATAGAGGGTAAAAATCGATTTTATTGGGCACGGTAGATCGTTGCGATCATAAGGAACATAATGGGCATGCTTCGGAACAACGAGGTTT
This sequence comes from Varroa destructor, assembly GCF_002443255.2. Lineage (NCBI taxonomy): Eukaryota > Metazoa > Arthropoda > Arachnida > Mesostigmata > Varroidae > Varroa > Varroa destructor. The sequence goes on along the minus strand of NW_019211458.1, from coordinate 23,122,415 downwards.
TCGGTTGAGTAGATCTCGTGATGCAAGACGCTCTAAACAGCATCAGATGCAAAGTGCCATACCATTCGTCAGTTGCTTTCAAAACCAATGGAGTTTTTTTTATCTGGCATGCGGATAAGGAAATCGCAAAAAGGCCTAAACAGCACATTTTAAGGCTGGACCCTTTGGGCGCTAAAAGGCATCGCGAAAGCGAATGGTGGTGTCGAAATTTGAAATGTTATTTTTTCTTATTTCCGCAAGCTTTGAAAATTCATGTATAATAGAATTATATATAGTGTAGCAAATAATTCATTCAATAAGGTATTTGCTTAACCTCAACCCGAACATAACATCGCATGGTTTCTATCATCATCGTTAGTTAGAGAAGTTTCTTGACTGTGAAGCACCTTCAATCTCAGATATCCTTTGAGCACAGTATTTTATAGGGATTCTCGAACCTTTCTGATTAAGGCCCGACTGCTCCTTTTGACTCTGGGCAGCAGATGGTCGAAACGTGCCTTGAGGTGCAGCTAAAAGCTTTCGAAAGGTGAAAAGTCATTTCAGTGACAGTTGTGAGCTAAAGGGCGACTGCAGTTTACTCTTCGGCGGCTCTGAATCCTGATTGAAAAAGCCATCTGACGAAAAAAATGCTTTCTGTAGAGTGAACTTAGATATTAAACTAGATCTTCTAAAACATTACATGAGTTCTTTTGATTCAAAAATCGTTAGCACATCGTATAAGTACGCTTTTGTTGGGATGAAAAAACGCTTTAGCCATTTGTAGACTGATCGGAACAAAATGCCATTGCATAGTGTCGAGTCTTTCAGCAAACCATAGGAAAATAAAACCGCCGGCCTTTGGATGTGCGTGATTACGTGCAGTGACATATGGGGAAGGGCGAGCGCCAAAGTTGGCACGAAATTTCTAAAATGTCTCTGTAGTTGTCTCAACCACGACCCCATGGCGTGCACCATAGATTTGGTGGCTCGTCACGCTGCGAATTGGAGGCACAGATATAAATGTGTTATATATAGTAATATCCTCCCAGAAATGAAAAAAATGCCGAGATTTCGAGAAGCATACGCAAATTAAATTGACGTTAAGTGAAATAGAATCAGTAATACGCGGTCAGCTATTCAGGACACGCAAATCAGCTCTTTTTTTTGTCGGCTGAAACCATTAGCACAGACTAACGGTTACAGGGTGGGAATATTACTCCAGTATAAAATCCTAGTTATATTACAACGCCTAATCTGAACTTAGTAAGCCAGCGTTGGCGCGAAAATGGTATCGGCTGATAATGTTTGCAGAGGCAGTTTGTGACTAACTGTGGCGTTCGGTTTACGTATTACATGCTTTGGACACATACGATAAAACATTCTGCTGATGTGTGCTGCCATGTAAAAATCTGAGTCGGTAAACACATAGGTTCACATGTATCTATCAGGTGAACACAGCACCTTCCTTCGAGCTTCCTGCAAGGAGTCCTGCTCCTGGTCCTAGAGCACCACCTTACAGCCAATAACGCGGAAGTGTCGCATAGGTCAGGTAGGACTATTGGCGCCAGCAATCCTTACAAATTACAGAGTGCTGAATCTGGCGATTAGCAATTTTGCGAAACAAAAATCTAGGCTATTTATAATATGTGTGCAGCGCTTTTTCAAAACTAGTCGTGGTTGGTTTATTTATTTTTATCTGACAGTACACACATACTTCACTGCACCCTATTGTCAACTTTGGGCTTAAATAGGTGAAAAATATTAGATTCTTCCTCTATCGTTCGAAGCTGGCCGTTCGATTAATTAAACATTCGCTAAATATGGCATCGACGAGAAATAGAAATAGTTGTTATTAGTGGTCACTACAATTATTGAAAATCTTGTCGTAGATGTTCTATTTCTATTTTATTGCGCACGCTTCTCTGCGCTTCTACCACGTAATTTCTATCGATGAGTTAGCTACGGCTACTATGGCACTAAATGACGCTATTGGACTGTTAGCAAAAATCTCTCCGTTTCTACACGAATCTTCAGGTGAAAGAATTTGTCGGCGTAGAACTGGTGTCCTTCTCAAGTTTCCTCAAGTTTTTCCCAACAAGTTTCTCGAATGATACATTTGACTAGCATACCTGAACTGTTCAAGCATCGAATGAGGCCGAAATTATCCCTAAGCGCCTTTTGTTTAGGATTGAAGGAGCAGACCTAACAGATCTGGAAGGACATCTGGCTCAATTATGGAAGTGAGAAGGCCGCCGTCACGTGCTACACCGCTATTCAGTTTCTGCTTTTATATATTTGTTTCCAAGTGTTTCAATCAGGAAAAATCATTACGTATACTATTGTGATGCAGAGGGGTTAACCATGAGATACTGGGTTCGATCACCCCGCGCCGGTCAGTCGGGTTTGAGGTAAGGCATTCTTTGAAACTGATATAATATTTTATTATCTGCTAACCGTGAAGTATATTTCGCACATTTAACATACGTTTACTACTATAAACTAACTAGATAGCACACGCGAAGAGATCACTGTTACTTTACAGTCAGTAGCCATATTACTACGCTTATTTTACCCGAGCACAATGTTCTTAGCTGAAAATGCACGTAACAAACCCCGATTTCTCAAGATTCGTTTTTGTACCCACTCTCAGATTCAGATCGGTGAACTTAGGCATCCAGTTGTCAGATTTCCTCTATTAAAGCCAGTAATTTCGCTAACTGAGTGAATGAATGAATGACAACACGGGTTGGGACCATTAATTCAGTTTACATATTATTATTGCGTATTTTCAACTCTCCTCTGAAAAACGTTTCCCTCTATATTATCGAGTTTGTATAACGTTTGTAATAAAAGCGGGAAAAGTTAATAATATAAAGTTCAGTCTTATAACCCGCGTTACTCTCCGAGATTCGTTCATGACGCCCAAGTAGTAATCCATGTTAAGTTGCATGTACGTGTATATATAGGAACGAACGAAAAGAGACACTCCCCCTTTAAAATTTTTACAAAAATTATACATCGGAAGATATAACTGCTGCGCTACTCAGCAGTGGATTTTAGTTAATAGCAAAAATAAAATTTAACTAACGATGACAAAAGGTAAACCTTTGTCAAAATGAGCGGAAATTATTTTGTGGAGATTCGAGAAGGACGTGAGCGCGTAGTTTATAATCGATCAGCGAAAAAAACACCTGAATTCGACAGCTTTTTACAGAACGCGTATAGCATAATCCTCCTCTGTACGACAGCTGCACATACAAGGAACCGTCGGCCAATGCCTTGGTGGAAACCTTGGATGCCCAGACATCGTCATCGGAAACGAAAATCCACACTGTCTTTAAAATGAACGTGTTAGGTAGTGCGCATACATATATACAGGGAAAAACAACGACAAGCTATACCATGAAACGTGTCGGATGTATGAAGCTGGCGAGACGTTTAAGTAAATGTAATCATTTTCGCGTAGGGATATATACGCCAATTAAATATGCATCGTTCTCCCGTACTTGTTCCGACCTGCAAACTCGACCCAATCAAAATGCCATCGTTGGTGGTCGTCCGAGCACGGGAATCGAAAGATCTATTCTGAATCGCACATGAAATTTGCCCCGAGGGACTCATTTCAGTTCTGCAAAATGGCTTTATAGCTATGTCATTGAAATGTGTAAAAGAAAATTTTCGGTAAATTGTTCGTTATCGTAGTTGATGTCTATCTGAACATCGTTTTCGATTGCCGGTTATCTGTCTGACATCGAACGGGCAGTTTAGAGCAAGCGGATAGAAAACGAGTGTTTGAGAAAAGGTTGTGAAATGGCGTTTGTGAAGAATGACACGTCCCGGCATACATCAGCACCCAGTGGATACATGTACTTAGATGATACTCATGACCCATTGTTATCCACAAAGACGAGCTCAAATGTTACTTCATCGCAATTATAACACGCCCACATGGGTCAGCGTCGTACCTCTTTGCTGTACGGAATATTATTATATTCGTATTTTTTCTAGACTTTATCACGCTTGTTCAGCGGTGCGGTATCGTTGAAGGGGCTTCACCGAATAATCGGCGGTGTTTTTCAGCAACAAGATCGACCCAGCTTTCCTTATCAATTCAAGTAATATCGCTGGGTTTGAAATCAGAGTATATTTCAAGTGGCTGTTATTTGAAGCTGTGATCTGACGCGGTACATCAATGACACTTAGAAAAGGAGGACGTCGGACGCAAAGGATCCCTTGTGTGTCTGTATTTCAATCCATTTCATGGAATATAACCTATACGAGCTGTTGTAAGTATCGATTGGTCATTAAAGAAGTCTTATTGCTTATTAGGAGATACGAAGCTGACAGAATGGTTTCTCTTTTTAGGCCCGCTAACGGAACGCTGTTCTGCGTTACTATGAAGTTAGAAGCGGATTTTTAGAAAGCACCCTAGCCACTATAATAAATGGTTTTATATAAATGGTTAACGAGTGATCTCAATATAGATAAAAGATAAAAGCTTCTGTCGAGGTATTAATAGTAAAGTAAACAATTCAATAGTTTAGATAATTGAAACGATTCGCAAAAAAAAAAATATATATATATATGAGCTGTTGTTTTCCTTCTTCAGTGTTTTCCTGAAAAAATTGAATCGCTTATTCAAAAGCTAACCATTGTATGATTATGCAAGGAGAAATTGTAGTTGACACGCACGGTCTTACTGCCAGTCGCAGTGTTATGTAGTTTTTGTCATGCTTTATTAAATATATAACCTTTGCAACCTGTACCTATGTAACCTTTGCAAGTAAGAACGATATAAAACCTATACTTATTCCTGAGCACAACGATTTGTCAAGTATTTTTTTTACTAAAACTGATGCTAAAACTATAAATAATTTCCGATGTATATTTGAAGGAATCTCTCGGAGAATATATTTTAAAGAAAGTCCGCAATGACTACGCATCACATATGTATTGCTGCTGTTAACACGAAAATAGCGGAAATTATAATTTTTCCATGTGCGAATACTTTATTTATTATCGATTCAGCCCTCGATGGGTAGCACTTCGTGATTTCAGCTTGACTATCCTCGCAAATGAATCGCGCTTCGTAAGTGGCCTAACTGATGGATTTGCAAAAACTCTCATAGAATGCTCGGTGGCTTTTCAACTACGTGACACCTTTTGATGTCATTTTTTGGGAGAAGGACTTGTAAAAGCAGACAAACAAGATGAAATGTCTATGCTTGGAAAAGTATGCCTAAGTCTCATAACGGTCTGCAGACAACAAGTTGTACGAGCATGGCATGATACTCGCGCGTGTCAGTGGTTGTGCGCTTCAGAGGTCCATTGTTGATTATAAGTCGAAGGTCATGTTTTCACGTTAGACAAACTGGCAAAGCTAAACATCAGATGCCCTGTATTTTTGGAAAGTGCCCTACAATAAGTGAAAAGCGTCATAAACCTCAACAATGATTATGACACACGGTCACGCCGAGCTGCGCTTCGTCCTCAAGGCTCTGTTGTCTTTTTGAAGAGAACGCATTCTATGTTATTACATTGTTGCGTCACAATTTCGAATTGTTCTCGTATATGGTGGCTGCTTCGGCCTACAAGAAGGCCAACGCGAGGTTATGTACAAAGCAAGCTTTTTGAATACAAACAAGTTTTAAGATCAGATCAGGCAAACGGACAAGCATTCGGATTGCCCGCCCCCTGAGCTCGTTACTTCTGTAGTCAATCTAAGTAAGGTACGAGCAGCAATGTGCGCTCTGTGATACCCCTCGCTCTGTTTCAACGGAAACCTGTGAAATAAAAAAAGTCTAATTTGCTTAGCGCTTGCCAGAATTCTAAAGCGTATGTTGATAATGTTCGGCGTTTTTGTAGGCTCTCTTGTATTGGATTGGCGTCACCTCGTGTTACTGGAACCGCTGTCGGTTTGAAAAATGTTTTATTGATAGAGTCTCGCGGGTAAGCGGAAAATAATCTCCTATTCATAAGGAACAATATATTTTTCCTTCACATGGGCCAATTAATTTAATTAATAGCCTTCGCATAGTTATAAGCCATATGTATTTTGAGGTTCAGATGCGACGGACCATCCGTAACATTGTTCCGAATGTTTTTAGTTGCGCGCGCATACAAATCTTCGTATAGTATAATTTTCCGATATATTTTCAAGTCGTGAATAGATACTGCAGCTGAGCTAAGCTAGGATGGCAAACGGCGATGTTACCATTCCGCTGTTAACACCTCGTGAACGATAACGAGCTCTAAACGTTGCGAACGAAAAATTACCTGATATTCATTTAGCTTTAGCGCACGTAGACTTCACACCGAAGAACTTCTTGGTGACGTATACAATGTAATCGATAACGGTAGCTGCATTATACGTATACCACTTTTAATAAGTCTCATTATCGAATCGGGACATTACTTAAATAGTAAGAAAATACTGCTAAAGGACTCTCCATTCTATTTGTTTCACTGAAATAACTATTCGTAATTTTCCAACTAACTGATATACAAATGTAAGAAAGTTAGGTAACTTTTATGTTTTTATCAACGTATTAAGAAACGCTCGTTTACGACATTTTCAATCAGTACAGCTACCGTCATGCTTGCAAAATTGTTATCCCATAGTATTTCTGTAGAAAACGTAAAATCGATTGTCAGAGCGTATTTATCATGTCAAATATGTAAAACGTTACCTAATACACCCGGCGAATGGCAGCTGTCAACATATAATGAACGTCGAGCATATAATGCACTAAGAACTTACGCAACGCTTGCCACGCAAGCACTGGCACCGCTTACGTCAAATTACATTGTGATAAAGCTCACATTCGCATTTGTATCTGCCTTCCCGCAGCGTTCTGTCTATCTCAGTGACTTGTAGCTAGCCACCGTCGAAATCTAGAATAGCCACTATTTGTTCCTTCAAAAAATAAGGCATAGGAGAAATTCACAGTCACTCATACGGTCGTGACGAAGTTGCTGTTTCCGTTGTCATTGCATACGTCTCAACGATGCGAAAGATTGGCGGGACAGAATCCTGTCCTCTTTTACTTTTCGCGTTCGATTCTCGTGAGCTTCCGCGTACATCATCTAATGTTCGTATCATACGGCTCCCCTAGCCCTTTGACCGCCAGGCCTGTTAGCGTCGTTAATGAACTCGCTTTAAAAGCATTATAAAGCCACCTCTGTTTCAAAGCGACTTGGCCCGTTTGCCCTTAGGTACGGTGAGTGACCAAATAAACTAGAGGGGGGGCCACATATAGAAAAAGTGATACGCCAGCGAACAACCCAAGCAACTTTCTTACCAGGACCTGCCGCTTCCGTCCCGTGCCCCTTCCCACAGCGCTGAAAAGTCTGACCCTCCCCGTTGAAATGGCCAGTGAGTTCTGGTTGTACTAGAACTCTTTCTCCGCATCATTCCATTGCTCTCACGGGCTATTTGCCAAGTTATCTTCTTCGCGCTGTCTGTTAGTGGAGACGACCGGTGGCTGTCGAACTTGCTGGCTTTCCGTGTTTCTGCCACTCAGCAGATGAAGTCCAGAATTGCTAAGCGGTTCGAGTCGAAGTTCCCTTCGTTGCTTCAGGACCCATCGCTGCTGACTTTGCCGACTAAATATTTAACGCAGACGCAACGAGCGAGCACACGGGATATAGCTATAGGAGTTGTCACAGATCTTCTACTGACCACTACATTATCATTCGACTCTCTGCGGCCAGAGTAGCACAACGCGACGTCGTTTGTAACACGCACGAACGCGACAGGACGTTCAGCTCGTACGGTACGCCCAGATTCGAGATCGGAGTTTGAATGGCTTTCTCTACTGCAACGAAGGTCGCCCTAACTCTTACTGATCGCAGATATGGCACTTACTTTGCAGCTGCTTCGGATTCGAAATGCCGAGATGTTTGCATGGGCAAGTACTTGTCTTGCTAAGGAATATGTTAGGGTGTGCGGCTGTACCTACATATCTAACTGGAACTCGTTATATTGTGACGATGTTAATAACGTATTGGTATACGGTTGAATGGCGGCGCAAATAAACATCTACAAAAAATAGAATTTAGATGTTCCTTAGGATTCCTTAGGGTTCCTTAGCAAAAAAGGAACGAACTACTCAATATGTCTGAAAAGTAATGTAACGTAACACTACTGAACAGGTCATGTTGAAAGCTTCAACAAGAAGGCGTACTGACTTTTTATTTATGCAGAATGACCGGAAATTATCTACAACTGACAAAATCCAAGTGTAACAACTCATTTTTGCCAACATGCGTCACATTTTTCAAATAGAACATTTAAGTATTTCGAACTTTAGATCCAGCACTATCCCTAAGCATCCTATCAGACTTCCGGCTTTTCGGTAGAAATGTGTCGACACCTATTTTCGAACTTCCACTAGCTCACATGTCCATAAGAATCCCGAAGAAGTTACTATAGCATTATGAAGCATCGTCAAGCTGAATTGCTTAAACGTAAACGTGTTGTAAAATCTATTGAAGCAAAGCATGAATGAGAAATTGCTATCGAGGGCGATATATTTATGAAAAAACAGAATATCTTCAAGTTATGACCTAATATATTGATTTTAAATATTATATAAATCGTTCTATAAAGCCCAATGTGCAAACTGTGCCGATGCAAGCGACCCCGATCCCAAATGGAACGGACTTTATTCGTAAGTCCCTCACTCACCAGCAAATTATCGTTGGTATGATAGTAGACTTGAATTTTCTAAAATTTATTTTTAATCAGTCAAAGTCCAAAAATCAGTTTTTTTTTTTTTTTTTTTTCGATATTCTCTTATTAATGTGCTATCGTTCTTTGAATGTTTTCACAGTATTCCCGATCAATTTTTTGTTTATTCATCGGTAATCGGTGATGATAGTGTTCACGTAAGTGATTAGAAATCATAACGTGAAAATAAAGGAAGGATATCGTTCGCAAACAGCGATATGCGGCGTTACTAGCATTTGCCAAGTTGTCGCGTTCAATTTATTTGAATTAACTTTTAGGGTTAGACAAAGGAAAAACAAACCACTGGAGCTTGCAGTTGTACATAAAAACTAATTCTAGGCCTCGGCTTCAGTGCGATATGGCTCTTTTCGATGAACCCCTATATAATATATAATATATATATATAATATATAATATATATAATATGATATATACATGTTCTGTATATATGCCATATAAAACTGCAAATTCGAAACGCCAAGTGACATTTTGGTTCTTTGGCCCTTTCTGTGGGCTTGTTATAATAATAATAGTCTTCTTAGCTAAGCAAATGTTTTTGTTGGTTTTATTCTATACAAAATCGCAACATGTAGTTACTGCTATAAATAAAAATAAAAATTAATTAAAATTTGTATTTCATAATCCAGATACATTTGTTTCGATTAGCACGCCGATTGCGTAGATAGGGGTAACCTGTTCAAGCCCCAGCCAAAGGGCGTCAGATCATTTCGCTTACCCAAGACGCACAAAACCAACGGGTAGTTGATACATGGCTCGCGATAGATTATAACAAAAGCAATTATGACATGTATAAAAAACATAATTAAATACATATTGATTTGATAGTTTTCTTTTGTTACCTGATGCTTAATAGCGTTTTGATGTTGTATGTGACTACTTTCTATAAATTTTGCCGCTTTCAACAGTAAACAGCTTCAAGGCAACGCTGAATCGCCATCGTCCTGAAGCGCTCGATCAGAATGTATACTCGATTGGTCTTTAGTAAATATGAGAAAAAATATTAAATAGTTCTTAGGGGAAGTGAATCAGACATTGACTGTTTCAGATGTTACCTAAAAACGTATGATAGGAAAGTATTTTCATTCGCTTGTTGTTTTTTGTTTACGCACGACCGATACACGTATGTAGTATTATATAAAACGTTGATTAAATGCTGATTAGCGGCGTATTCGGTTGAGTCTCAAGTAAGTTCGAACTTGGCTGTAAAACGTACACAGGATCATCGCTCAAGTCATACAAGAAGCCTTGTTTATATGTTCCATTAAACAAACTTCATTAAAAATCAATTTACTTTGTTATGATGAAACGTTACATTTGTGCATTCTAACACACAGTACATAGTTTTTAAATGGCAATGAAACATTATAGATTATATCTTACTTAATGCTATGACGAAGTTGAACAATTCGTTTTTGCGGTTGATCTAAACCCTTTAGTTTACCGTACATGTCAGTGGCGGGACTTGAACTAGCAAGCTCTTAACGTTTTTTCAAGCGGAAATTTCTCTCCACAACAGCGAAACAGTGCTCCACCGTAAATCTAAGCATCCCTATTCAGACTATCTAGAACAACAACCAACACAAAGGCGCCCACTAATACAAAATACCTTATTCCAATAGCTATACTTTTTTTTTTATCTTGTCACATTTTGCCTAACCGGAAACGATAACTGTCAACACAAGGCGTAATAAAATATGAGAAATGAACAGGGGATAAATACAGTGCGGAGCCCCATTTAATTTTTCTGCTTTTGTGAAGTTTATTCTTTGTGATCTCTCTCTGTTAGACGCATCTTTTTTTCTAAAATTGAGCTAGTATTATGTTTAGGGTTACCTTCTAGTGGCCTGTCTATCCCATCTTCAGAGCGACTTAAGTAAGCGAAAAAACATACTTTCCTAAGGTGGTGAGGGTCCATTTAGATTCTTTGGATCACTTCTATGCACAGTAAGTTCCAACGGCTGGCTCGGGACTTGCAAGCCAGTCGTTGTCACTCACAGATGACCACTTTGGTCGATTTTGTAGCCCAGCTGTTAGATGAAGGGATGGGATAAATGCAACCGAGGGGAGAAATATGGAACGCAAGACTCGGCCTACATTGAATTCCTGCCAACTTGACAAACGCCGCACCTCGAAAAATCCTGCCATACGACTTTCGCTCAGGTTCTCTGGACACTATGACATATCTAGTATATGCATTATTATGATTTGCAATAACGTATATATACGTACATATAGACAGTGTGCGAGTGTCGAAAAGCTGAACCAAAAATGGTCGCCAGTGACACTGTAAGAATAGAATTTTTTGCCGTTCTACTTTTAACAAGCTTGAATTGAATAAACATCTTGTGCCACACATAAATAGTCGCTAACGGTAAGCAGCAATCATGGAGCTACCAAATAGGCACAATGTGCTCTTGTAGGTCACTGCTTTTCAAGCCGTTCCAATCTTTACATGAAATGAATAATTGCAGAAAGTGTTGAAACATCTATGCGCTTTCGGTTTCCGTGAAATCTTTCTAACAAAATATATAACTACAAGAGATGCACAGTGAGGCTACAACAGCAATATTCGAATTCTATTGTTGATCACATATCAAAAAAACCTTATAAAAAAGCTGCGGAACATCTAAGGCCGAGATTTCGAATGAAAAACACGCCCTTCCATTTTGGCTATGTGTGCATCACTGGTTTTACAATAAAAACGCCTACTTTTTATGAACAGGAGAAAGCATTTAAATATAACGTTGAAAATCGTGCTTGAGCATTGAAAACGCACATTTAATATCTAAATTGCATCTCTTTTTTCTACTGAGATCTTATAACGTGAAATTATTAGGTATAGTAAGATGGTAGCCTCTTTTTTCATTGGCAGTTTTATATGCCATTAAGAACTGCTATGCCATTAGGATATGCTAAACTGAACTTAACTAGAGTACATGGAATAAGTAAAAATAGTGCGATGGTAGCAATTAAAGTGATCTTAGTGTTCTATGGGCACAAAGCGGGTGTCCACAATAGCGCCTAGGATTAGCCGAGACGGCTAGGTCGGGCTCCTCGCCCGCTATTTCCCCGTGTTATGTCATTAGATTTTCCTCTGACTTCCCTCAGTTTACTTATGTGAGTCGTTTGGTGTGTCTAGTCTTCTTTGCTATTCCTTAAACCTGACTAGGTCGGTAGCCTAGTCTTGGACACTAGTTGTGTCACTCATTGCACTCTAGAAGTGAACGAGGGCTGCGAGAAGCGGCGGCGTTTATCGTTCCATTGACTTAAAATTAGCCCTCGACTGGTCATCACAGGAGGTAGGACACGAACCACAGGAGAAGCAAAAAAAAGCCTCGCAATTCAAAGGCCACTGCCGTGACGTCTTCCCATATGATTCCGAGTCTACGACCCTTCTACTCCCCTTCATCTTCGTTGTCACTTCTTCTTCAAACTCCGTCTCGCCCCCGATCTCTAGTATCCCATCAGCTACTAACCGCTTTCTCTTTCTCTCTCTCTATACCATCTTTCGCCTATCAACAAGCAGCGCAAAGCCATCCCCGCGCTCCTCCTCCTTACGTCCTTTTCGTCCTTTGTTTGGCGCTTTCTTTCTCCCCTGTTTATTTCGCCCGCATTTTTCCTCTCTCCCAGCCCCTTGTCCGTTTTTCCTGTTCACAAAAGATGGGTAAAAATTTAATTTTGTTCCCAGTTGTGTTTCAGCCTGTGTTCATCGTCCACTGCCTGCCGCCATCGTCATCGCCACCGCCGTAACAGTTGGAGTCGTTGTGCTGTTGGTGCCCATCCACGGAGACCGGAAATCTAAAAGGAAAAGCCTAGGCACGATGTCACTCATCCAACGCGCAACGAGGACTGACTGGCTGACAGACCGAGAGCCGGCCGAGTTCGCGGACAATACCATTCACAAGAAATCTCCGGTCCAACTTTTACCCTCGTTGCTTGCAATGTTCTAGTTTGGATCGGCGGATAGAATGATGAAAAGGTCTTCTTCCTAATTGTGTTCGGCCCTGCAGTTTCCCGTACTGATCACCCGGTGGACTAGACAACTAATTGTCACAGGATCAAATCGGATTCTGCCAGGCTGAATGGGTCGCCAAACCGGACAGCTGGGTGGCCGGTGAGCTCCTTTTATTCAGCTGCTCTGGCAATACTAGTAATGGGTTTTACGCTATAGCCAGTGCAGTCCAATGGGTAGGTCGTTGAAATTGGGAGCTCTATGTCGTGGTTGCTATTCGGTAGTAGTTGAGGACACCACAAGGCGATGAAGTATCGCGAGAAGCGCTCCCGTAATCTAGCCAGAGAGCAAACTACATGAAACTGGTCAAGGCCATTGACATCGTTCGACCATCGTCTTTTTCTTGGATACAGAGAAGCTGCCACAGACTGACTGGGTCGCTGCAGTGACTATCGGACTGACGTGTATATCATCGATTCGTTCGTGTCCAGAAATCTCACCCTGCAGTCTCTTCCTTTGTCGTTCATCCAGTTTTCTTCTTTTCTTGACCTTCTCTGATAACGTCGCTGACAAAGCTCACTCTAAAGCTCCTAGCGACACTATGTACGTGAGGACAATCTCGTTGACTTTAGTCACTACTACCGTCATTAGAATAGTTTGAGCCGTCGACAACGGAAGCGGCAAAGCTGAAGAAACCACCCCTCTCATTTCCTACGCTATTCTACACTGTCCTTGTACTTAATGCCACCCCCTTATTTCCCCGACCCGTTGAAACATCTGAAGTAACAAATCAATGACGTCCTGGTTTCCTTGAAACTTAGGAGTAGCCGTAGCAATAACAATGGTAAACATAGCATCTTGCCACGGCGGCAGTGGCTAATTCTTAAGAAGCTAGAGAAGTCCACCATCTGGTATGATAATCATATGTAAACTTTCTTTGATCAACATCAAATGATCATTCCCAATCGGGCTTAATTGATTAGACAGATATACGAGGAATGGAGTGGCTGCCCCAAAAAGGAAGAAATGTAGCCAAATTGCCCGAAATTTACTGTACTGTATTGTTATAGCGAGAGAATAACGAGTTGCTATTTTGTCCCTATTATTGGATTGCGATGTAAAGGGATACTATTGGCACCTTGTTGTGGCGGATAATTCTCGATTAGAGGAAGAAGCCATCAGTGATGAAAGGCTTTACGTATAATCTTCCCGTGTTGATCAAATAATCTAGTAAGCGTCTGTCCCTTTGCTAGCATTAAACTGGACATCATTTATACGATTTCACAGGCAACTGTTTGTACATTTACCAGTTATCGTCTTCTTCTCCGATGCAGCGTGCAAATTTAGATGCTGTCAAAGCTAACTTTCGATGCACATGTATGAACTGTTTACCTGCTGTGCCGGAGTGTCCTCTTATGAGTTTCTAATAATGCAACTTAAGATGCTACCCTATCTCTACCCTAGCTGTTCCTTATGTAGGCCAGCAAGTATCTTTGTCATTCCCTGTTTGACCTGAGGTAAGTGGATTAACTTTATGTAGTTGTTATGTACTAGGAGGTTGATTGCTTAAGCGTGCGTTGATCCTAAAAGATGGAGGGTATTTAGTAAAATGGTGATTCCTTCACCGAGTCGATCTTTACGATTAATATAAAGCACCTTAACATTCGATAATGTAGGTGACCGATGTTGAAATTTGCATGCCACTTCAATCTTCTCAGCAGTCATCAATGCAATCAGGCAATAGATGGTATCAGATTTTATTAGTGGGCTGACATTTTGTAAAAGTCATTTCAATTCGTTTTATATGGTCAAGTCATTCTCCGTTGCATCTGATCGATTTGTGGCTAGTCGGACCGCACTAGAACTACTCTGAATCCCATTGTCGAACATTCGATCGTACATCGCTGTTAGGTATTTCGACGTAGAAACAGCTATAGTGTGCATAAAATGGTTTAGGCGTTTTAATAAACATAGGGCATACGCGTTGCAGCGTGAGGAAAGATGGCGATGCAGATCCACGGGCCCGAGAGCGGAACCTCGTTGCGGTACGAATATCCTTTCAGTGTATTGACAAAGTGATTCGGTGCACAGGCAGTGTGCAAAGATCCCTAACTTTCATAACTTGATACAACCTGAACATGATGTTCTTTCTTTCTGCTATCTCGGCGGTGATAGTTTTACAGTTCATTCAATCTATTATTTTGTTTGCTATTTGCAGACCGAAACTTTGACCAAAGGTAACTCTTATGGGCATCGAGCAGCGTCCTCTTTGTTAAACTCTATTAAGTTGAGCACTGCGTGGTCTTATGCGACTGTCAAATTTCTTACGGCAGTTTACCGGTTTCCTTCTTGGGCCCTTCGTTAAGTACGATCAGGTGTTCTTATTTTGCAGTCAACTTTAGAGCACTTAGATTGTCAACTATTGATTGCAGTTTCACGACCTAACAAATCAAGGCAAGATCGGTTTGTTCATTCATTTCCTCAACAGGATGGACCGGCAGTGAGAGGTGGTACCTTTGGTTCTAAACATTATCTTGAAGTTTATCCCTTTATGCTTTTCAACATGTTTATTTCATGCATTGTGCGAAAATTTTACAGATTTAATAAAATGTCTTTTTGAATCACATATGTTTGCAACATCCATAGGGTTGGGTGTAGATGCACCGCGGAATATAACATTCAAGGAGCTTTGGTACAAATGGAACACGAGACGTTCTACCAACCTCAACAACAAAGCTATTATTTAACTTAATTTTATTTGTAAATGTTGAATAATTACTTATTTTCTCTTAACAATCATACATTTTGCTAGGATTTTAAGGTCCAACTGCAATCAGTTTATATATCTAATCTAGAACAAAAAATCCGATAGGATTTTTGTTTTAGGCACGGATCTTAGCTGTTCCATGCGGGTTCTACAACAGGGGTTTCGGATTAATTTCTTCCTATAAAGGTGCAATTGTACAGCTTCAAATTGTGATATGCGTTAATGCGTAGTCACAGTAACTTATTTATAACACAAGCACGAACTGTTTTTCCGTCCATCCCCTATATAAATATAGAGATCAGTTCAAGCATTCGTTTACACACGGCTTATAATTTCAATGTTTCTGTTAGCCAACTCTACAATAAAGCGTTCCGCGTGCTTCACAAAATGGGTCAAGGTTTTTTGGCTGGCTTACCAATAAGCATATATTCACCAAAGGCAGTAATATGAAGTCACCTCCGTATATACACTCATACGTGCACATATATATATATATATATATATATATATATATATATATATATAGCGACTTGTGGCCGGTGACAATAATAAGCTTATGGTAATAATGAACTTTTCTTTTAGCTTCGTCGAGTAGGCTACTTCCTTTCAGTTGCTCTTTTTCTTGGTTTTTCTCGCAGCGTACTCGTCTGCCCTACTCTGCATCGTGTACTCGACCCGATGCAGTTACCGTTGCATGCCGTGCATCGCTAGGCTGGTACGGTGTCTGGCTAGGGTGGTAAAGCGGCTCTAGGGCCTTTGGTCGGAGACCTCATTGACCTAGTAGTAGGACACGTAGGCTTATAGTAGCAGTAGTTCCAATTCAGATATCCAGGCTGTATGGCTAACTTATGCTGCAGCTTTCCTGACCCTCTTCCTTCCATCAAAGGAAGGTATTACGATCTATTGAGTAAGAGGGCAAAGACGATAAAGAGTAAAAAGGAGACGAGGCTGGATCAGTAGTGGAATTCGTTACGAATTCTGCTATAAGCTTGCAAACACGGAGGCACAGACGCTCGTATCGACTAGGTCACTGGGCGCACGCTGGTGGGGCTTCTCAGAGCTTCAGATCAAGAGAAGTCACCCTGTCGCACTCAGTTCTGCGGTGTAATCATCTCGTCCTACTGTGCCACCCTGTTCTCTATTCATTCCACAGTGATCCTTTGTTTTCCTGTTAGCTTGTGGAGCAATAAGCTTCTGAACCCCAGCTGTAATGGGGACTACCGTTGACTGCTTGTAGAATATGCTGCCAGAGCCTGTCTGTTGCCGGCCGAAGTTAATGGATGTGATGCAATTTGTATTTCCTATACGTTGTATTATACTGTGGCCATGCAAGTAGATAAAAAGCCGTCGCATCTGGCATCGATTATTATAACATAATCCTGAGTTGGGTCATGTGATATTACTGCGATTCACATCAATGAGCTTCATTCATTAAAGAAAGTCGACCGTATGTAGTGAGAGTAAGGTTGACAGCCGATAAAGGTACATAGATAACGTTAAGGTCTGCAAAAGGTTACAAAATCACGGGAACCTACGGACCGTCTTAACCACCGCTGCGTCATTTCGGTCGAGGCCAAATACTGTGGACTATCCGTTTCCGGCTTGTGTGCCTATCTGCCACACAAGTTATTGAGATTTACGCTGTTCTTTAATTTCAGAATCTCACTATCTACTACATCAGTGCCTGATTGAATAGTCGAAGAGCTGGGCATCAAAGTGCGAAACTCAACCTGAAAAATGGGTCAAAAATGTTTTTATATGGTATGTTTATGTCACATAATTTCTATACAATAATACGACAATAATAATAATGGCTATAATTTATATTAAGATTTAAAATTTTACTTTTTGTTCCAAGAAAAACGTTTTCGCCCAGTAACTTCTTATTGAGTTTAATTTTTAAGTATCATCTACATACCATAGTTTTTTATTTTTACTTATGATTTAAGAATCCGTCGGGCAGCTCAGATATACATGTTTCTAATGAGACTAACTATTTTTAAAGCATTCTAAACTTTCTTGTGAGCACAAAAACCGTGTTATGAATTGCGGCTATAGTAGGTGACCTAAGTTAGTTTTTAAATAGGCTTTAGGTTTCCCTTCGAAAACAAATCGCGCTGAACGAATACGATATATCTATATCTAGTTAATTCCGCTTACACACATTAAAAACACACCTATTTATATATGCCAATTACCAGTTAGTTATTTAATTGAATAAATTGCATTTATGTGGATTTAGATATGACTTCGACATTTTAACGCGTGCGAAATTAATTTCTAGATAAAAACTGTTTTTACGTAAACTATAAGTCGAACAGCAGACGCTCCCGAAAATCTATTTTTAGTAACTTTATCCGAGAGCTTCACATGCGTTATCCATCAAGATTATATTCTATTGTTCTCTAAAAACGTGGTCGTTGTATGAGATACCAAATTAGGCATAACATCCGCAAGAAAAGATCCGTAAGTCCACAAACTTCCTTTTCTTGTCGACCTTAATAGGCAAGACTAGTCAAGGCATTCTAGACTCTGTGGTGTGCTGGCTGTTGTCATCGACGTGATCTGATGCTATTTTCATTTTCCTTTGAAATGAATAGCCTTTTCAGCGAATGCAACAAAGTCTACCCCTGGGACAACTACTCCTCTTTACATGTTAGCCACTGTGGCCTTTTTTCTGTAACAAAGTAGATGAAGCAAGAAGATTACGTTTAAAAAGTTCCTATTCGTATCCCATGTTTCGTACCCACTTAAAGGGGTGATTGTAATGCTACTGTAGAAAATGGTGAAATTATCTCTTCAAAATGGCGAAACCAAAAGCAAGTGGATAGCTTGAACCATGTATCGTTTGGTAATATACAGCCTCCCGTAGCGAAGTATAAAGAATATAAATTGAGAATTAGTGGGTGGTGATTTTGACGTAAACAACCGTCTACGTATGACATACATCAGATAGGCTATACCCTGCCGGTGTCCGGTCGTACGTTAAAAAAAATTATATTTATATGTATACAACTTTGCATTGCAGGGTTAGATACAGTCAGATTTCCACGATACAAGTACGAATTGGATCGCTGTATAGAACTGATGCTACGGGGCGTTTACTTTCTAGGTGTTTGTTCTCCTTGTCACCGTCTTCCAATTATATATATAATTTCAATGTCGTTCACACGGTGTCACTCAAAATGGTGTAGTTTTCTCTAAGATGGTTGGTCTTAAAATGAGACCAATAGACAAGGCAAATCAGAAAACAAATTACTCTCAATTTAAAGATACGGACGCGAAGATACTGCTGTTGTCGAAAGATTGAATTATATCGATAAATGTAAGTGATTCTGTTTCGTAGCCGTCATTGCCGTTACTGAATCGCTGGCGGAACTGGGTGGAACAAAAGAATAACCGCCGCATCGAGGTCACGAGATATCAAACAATTCGTAGGTGCTAAGGTATATTTAGATACAACTGCATGATGACCAAAATCAGCAGATGGATGACATACATCAATGCTACGTATTAAATCTCAGCGGGAGGTCATATATCGCAAACGGGTGCCAATGTGAAGCTCGCATACAACACAGTCTTCCCCGATTGCTGTTATTATCTATTAACTAGATGTTATTATCTATCGACTAGATAAACGCTCGAGACGCCAAATGGTTATCAGATGATATATTCACACAGAAAAAAAAAATTCTATCGCAGACGTCGCAGGTTTCAACGGTAGCAGAAGAGGTGTCGATTTTTGGACCACAATGGGACATTTCCTTTTTTCAATGTGGATCCACCCTCTATTGAAGTACAAAAAAGACAAATGTGTTCTTTTTCATTAATCATAATCGTAATATACTTAGACGAAAGCGAGTATTGTATTGTAATGCTCCGTGATGCCAGTAGAAGCATTTGTATTGTTACATATACGACTATTGTAAAACAAATATTTGATTAACAGGTACTCTGTGAGCGATTTAGGCACATTTTTATCGCGCTAAATTATAAATGGACTCTCACCAAATAAACGCGCCAAAAACGACAACAGCAACAACAACAATAATAACGATAACAGCGCCATCTTGCTGCAACATAGACCTATCCGATTCAGGGTGAACTATCTACCCTTCAGCACAATCGAGATCGACAAGCCTCATTGAACAATGAGTCCGGCCAAATATTTCTTTACTTGAAACACTTTCTAATAGTTTAGGAGTTCGCTAGCGGTAAAACGTTTTGCAATTATGGACGTATTCTATTGACATTTACCTCGGCCTGGGACACTTTTTTTCATTTCGACACAGGTTTTTCTCATATATATCTATATATATACTTATTATTAATATCTTTGGCATTGTAAAAACTGGTGGCAATGTATCGTGTATTAGTAAGTGTTAGAGCATTCAATGTTGTCAAGGTAACTGATCTTGTAACTGATTTTTAAAGATTAAGCCTGCCTTCAAGGTAAAATATTAGAGAATATTTTAGGTTTCTTACGTTCCCCGAGAAGTTTTGCACGAGTCTGTGGCAACAGGCTTATACAACAGGCACTCTGCGACCCGGAAATGTGTCGAGGCAGCACTCGTAGCGACCGTGGTTCTTCATCTTGCCTAATAAAATTAGTGCTTACCTTCTAGAGATAAACTTCCCTTTCCCTTCTCAATGAAATACAAAAAACATACTTTAGCACCTACTCCCGCAAACCATCACACCTTGCGCCCACGCATCTACTCACGCGACCTACGTCATACTTCAAACCAACAGAACAGCATCGGTTGGTCTACAGTTTTTTGTATGTCTGGATGGTGCTGAAGTTTACCAGTACTAAGAGCTTGATTGATTCAGACGTGTTTTGTTTTTGGTCAGAGTGGACCTATTTACCTTCCGTCCTTTTAAAACAAAGTCATCACAGACGCCTGTCAGTAACCGGCTTATTGACGCGTCATGATCAACGCATTAAATCCGGAATTTTTATGACGGCAACGGGGGGCTGCGTATCCGCATCGAATGCCATGACACTGTCTTCAACTTCCACAGTGCCAACGGTATTGCGGCCCGCCACTTCAATCTGTTCTGACAGTAACAAGCGTTTTTGAAATACCGATAGTTGCGACTACTCCCTCGTCGCTGGCTGCGCTTGTGACAAACGGGTGTCTGACTTTTTTGGTGTCTAACCTCAGACTACTTGCAAGTAGCGCCGCGTACTCCTGCTGCTGCGACAAAATCAGCGAACGTTATAGACTTTACGATTATTCAGGCATTGTCCAGAAACATAGTGCTCCTTTAGCACAAACAAATTATTGGACGTCCCCCCGTTTCTTTAGTAGCGGCAAAAGAACAGTTTAGTCAACCCTGCTTCCTTTGCAGGAAAACAATCGTGGAATTATATTTTCAAGCCGTCTCTATGACCGTTTTTCCACACCGGCAAATACTGTAGTACTTTTATATTATCCGAGCGATTGACCGCCCGTGAACTTCATCGAAAAGCTCAAATTTTTCGATTCACTTTTTCCACCGGACTCGGCCGAATGTCAATCATAGCTACTTAATATAATTGCCCAAGCAAACCGCTATTTGAATCACCAGTGCGGCAACTCACCAGCCATCCCAACACTGCCCTTGACGGCAGAACAAAAAGCAATAGTATCATATCTACTTGATTATACTGTGTCCAACATATATCAGCAAGACGTTATATACGGATACTTTTCTCCGGATATTACTCATTGTATTAGATAAACTAGCTCTTCAGCAAACAATACATGATCTTCTGAATCCGTTCAGAGAACTGTGGCTTCCTCCTCAAGATATCAGTGTAGACCACTTTTTATTAAATAGTATTTGAGTGGATTGCACTTAGATCGTTCATTCGTGCAAAAATCAAATTTGGCCGTCGACCAGTGCCTTTCGATGCTGAGCCCGATTAGCTGTGACGGCTTAATTTAAATTTACAGCCGATGGGAATCGCGAATTATGCAAGCGGTAAGCAGCCAAGCGTGACGCTTCTGATCCTAGTACACTGAGACATATCTTATCTTCGTGTTATCAGTGCTATTCTGCGTTTTTCCAGATTTCATACAAGATCGAAATCAGGCACAGAACACCCTATCTTCCGCTTTCAATTGTATGTACAAACTTGCCCTGTGGGAGAGCTCGCATATAGAGGACGCATTGTGTATTTAGTCTTGGGTGACATCTGAATCCTCTCAAAATACCTAGGCTAAATTAGACAAATGCTGAAAATCGAAACTGCCGGAATTGTCAAGGCTTACCCCTTTTTTTTTTTATCACTAAGTACAATATAAAGATATTGTAAGCAACTTTGTTACTATATATGCAAGTATACTACCGCATCAATTCGCGTGCGCCAACCAGATTAGAACCGAAGGCATTTTGATGTCGAGTTTCCGGCGTTACCGCCGATCTTGTCTCTTTGGTTATATATGACCATATAATCGTACATTAATCTATGTTCTTCAGAAGCTCCAAATGTTAAATGGAAACTGTGCTAAGTATATATATATATATATATATATACGTGTGTGCGTTCATATGGGTCTGTGGATTATGCATGTTCGGGTTCCTTGAAACTGCTTGTAAGGCCGCCGCCGTCGCCGCCCTTTACTCGACGACGATTTCTCGTTCACTATGCCCTTAATAACTAATGTTCTGTTTCACGTGGCCTGATTCTTATCCTTATTATGGTTGATATGTATGATGCTGCCCACAAAAAGTACGCCCAGTTTTACGACAAGCAGTGATTTCCTCTTCACTTTCTTTCAATATGCTCGCCTACAGAACGGGAATTACTTATAACATTATTATTCAGACATTGAACGTCATACCACCAGTGTTGCATATATGCACGAAGCGGCGTATGGCAACTGTCATTCGTATACGTACAGTTAAATCTATATGTGATTATATTGGCTTTATTACTTTAACTACGTTTATATTAATTGCTATTTTTATTTATTATCATATTTGTACCACTTCCTACTCGATATGAATGGCTATAAAAGAGAGGATACAAGTAAATGTCTATTTATTAACACTTTATGATCAAGTGGAGCACGGGGTGCGTTAGGGATCTAGCTATAATGGTATACGACCTACCGCTGCGGCGCCATAAGAGCCGAAATAGAGGTTCGCTGTTGCTTGCACGCTGATGCTACAAGCTCTGCTCGTATCCGCCGACACGAATCGGGTTTGTAGTATACTTGTAACAAACGCTCCATGCCGTTCGTGTGTATCTTATCATGCACGAACCTGTCACATGTTGATGCAAGATTCAGGACAGCTGCAAGTAAAGCCAGCGCTAACATTGCCAGTTACATGGCCCCTACCAGCGGTTTCAGTAGCCTCCATATTAAATGGTCGCAATGGCAGGTAGGTAAAGAGTTATCGTCCGTTCATTTCGCCTTAGTTTCAACTATATATTGTCGCAGTGCCGAAAGCGTTTGGCTGTGAATGGACGCCACGAGCAGGCTGATTACTTGTCATCATTTCCTTATTGTTAGAAGTTGCTAGAATTGCAAGTAAGAAGCGAACGGTGAGAGTTTGCGTCGGTAAGGTACGACTAGACGGGAGCTGCTCCGATTGGTGACGCTGTTAGCATATATAGGCATCATTATACCTTGTCGACACGTGTGTCGTTTTGCACAGAGGAACATCCCTTTTGTGTACTGCACTGGGAAACGAGCAGTGCTTCTTCGATTATGAGCTCTTGCTACCCATTGGCCGGAAATGGAACGCTGCCGTCTTACCTTGGATGTCTTTCGATCAATACGAGCGCAAAATAGACCGAGTGATGTGCAGACATCATGGACTTCTACACTAGAAATACACAAACTCGTCCTAAACATAGCTAGGAACGCTGGTTGACTTTCCATCAAGCCTACATTGGTGAACATCGAATTCATTCTTTTCTCAACTATTGTGATAGACTAGATTAGTTTGAATTATAGCCAATCAGTAAGTGCTTGTCGATACCTGGCTTTAGAGTTGATAGACTATAAAAGACACTCTATTCACGCTCTACGACACGAACATTACGCTGGCGAGTGCTTATAAGCTCCACCGAAAATAATGACTATAAGATAACAGATTAAAATCAACTCCTGGAATCTAAAATCCGAACGCTAAACTTATATTCGATAAAAAAAAAATTATCCAGAATATAAAGTAATGGAATTTGCACATAGGGCTGCTCAAAGGGCGCAGTTTTTAAATTCAATGGCCAATAAACCGCACCTACGTTTAACGTACAAATGCCTTTAGTTGAAAAGGAGTGCAAAACAAAACATAAGCAACTATTCACTATGCATTGTTGTCCAAAACATAGGTTTGTTTTACAAAACAAACATATTTTATTAGCGTATCGGTTTCCCTAAGACTTTCGGTATATGCAAATCTTTGTGTACATCACAATGTTTGCACAGCAGAGTGCAGCCGGAAATAGCGTACTGACTCTCGTGCAGCTCTGTTCAACGTTAGAAAACGCACAGGAAACGCTGACTGATCAATAGCAGCTGCCGTCAATAATAAAAACAAAAATAACAACGGAGATCTCTCGTCCAGCCATCTATTCTCCCTATAGCTATGATATTACTTTTGTATCTATTTCGCTTTGCTCTGTTGGAAAAGCTATTTGTCGAGTTTCTGAGATACGCCTTCAACTTGTCCCCCTTCGATTCACGACTACGGACACTCGCATCCAGTAAAGTATGTTCGTCTTTGCGCCATCCCGTCTGTTCCGTTCACGATGTGGAGGAAGAGCCACAGCGCTTACTACCAGTAACAAGGCAGGCTTAAAATGGTATTGGAAATTGGATAGCAGTACGATATCTTTGTCGACCTATTTCTGACGAGAAGCGCCGGTGGTAGTGCCAGCGGCAGAAGCGGCGCCATTTTGCTTCGACAGCTGTAAGATCGTTCGCCTGCGACCGCGTTGCACCGACAGCTATAGCTAAAAGAGCATTCGGGGGACTGATCGCAGACGCAGCTAGACTGTCGGCCCCTGCTGAGGCCGATGTACTCATCCGCTAGACTGGACACAACGTAAATATGCCATATGAAGAAGAATAGGACGCAGGGTAGGAATAGTGGGGCTGTCACGCTTGAGGATCGGCAACTCCACTGCTGTTTCCGCCGTTGGAAATGCTGGAAGTTCAGAAAAGGTTTTTAGAGCGATAATGGATGTTTGAGAATATCTGGGAGAAGATGATTTTATTGTTGGAGCAGCAAAGCTCGTGAGGAGAGGTAGAGTGGCGTTGCTGGCCGTCATCGGCAGTCACCCGTCTCCAGTGTCCTTGTCCTGCTAGTTATGGGGTAAGGGTTGGTGTTACCGCAACCGATGCCGTTGACGAGGTTTTGGTAATGGTGCTACTCAAAATAAGAAGTCTCTGGGGAAATCAGCGGTCGACCGTTTTCTTTTGTCTTCCTTCTCTCTTATAACTGCCGCTCATAGAGTTGTCGTTTTGGCGGCAGCCGGCTGAAGGCTGGAGCCTCGTTGGAAAGTCACCAGCAGCAACGGCCACCGCAGAAACAAACGCTAGACTGCTCAATGTCGGTAGTAATAGCACTACGATGCCAACGTAGAGATACTGCTTACGCTGAGCAGAGCGGCGAACAGTGGCGGCCCGCTGACTTTCACATTGAGGCACTCACAAAACGTCTCCCTCACCAACGAATTGTTTCCCCGCAATACCAAACGAATGCTGCTAGCGCGTTGGTCGCAGCTTATTGGAGTCATTTTTTACTCAGGCCCAGAAGCTTTTAGCTCGCACACGTTTTCTCCTCCTCTTGTTTTTCTTCGAAGGACCGTGTTACCCGCTGCTGGGCGTTCCCCTTCAATAGACATTGTAAAAACAGCGCTGCTGGTGCTGTGGTCATGCCTCTGGTCCTTTAGAAGCTGACATTAACGCAGCCGCCGCGCAGCGACGGCTCCCAACGAGTCGGTGAGAAGGAGGAAGGGAGAAAGATATTGGCTTAACACAGCAAGCCATGTGGCGCTAGTGTAGGCCGTATTGAAATGTGAGTGATATAAACAAGGGGTTCGCATGAAGACCAAGAGCAGATATTGAGATGTTTTACATACGAGTATTCAGTGAGGTAATGACGGGCATTTTATCAGGGAAAGCTTTATCATGTGACACTTGATACGCAGCTGACGAAATAAGCCGTAACTGAGGATGCTGAGCAGATCTAGTCGAATATAAAATCGAGTTCCAGTTGATTTGAAGTGCGGGCATATACTTGATTGGCGAATCTGGAAGGTTAGCTGAAATTCTGTAATATTATAGTGCCTAACTTAGGCAGCAGGCTAAGATATGGAAAAAAACTACATTGAATATACATCATCAACGTTTTAAATTGTGTCAACGACACCCTTTGCTTCAGATTCCCATTCAGCGGCAAGATAGGTGCAACACGCGAGAATGGAGATATTATAAGCAAGGGATATTATTCTTCGCGTAATGTTTAGTGACTTTGTCGTTGGAGAAACTGCTAGGCTGGCAATCACCATTATTATTTTGCTTACTATATTGTTACCGTCTTTCTCGTCTCGAATTGTACTCCCGTGGGTCCTCAATCAAGATAGTTTCTTTCCTCACCGTAGGTTGTATTTGACTTTTGCATTGTCGACTCACATACAAGCTTGCTTCTTCCAAATTTTCTTACGATGTTTATTTCGCAAAAGAAAAACGATGATAATGCATGGTTAACCCCATTGATACTATTTGAGAAGCACAATACCAACTATTCTTTATAGCCACAACATGCCACGGCCACCAACGCTGTGGCGGGAGCACGCCATCTAGACACCTGTGAACACGACTTCGCCCATCTCCGACCTCTGCGCCATCATCAGTGAGCCTTCTCACGCACAATCCTTAGTCATCTATACATTGTGTTCAATCGCTGCCTCATTCAAAGCTACCCCGTGCATGTGGTCCCGCTGTAACTAAAGCAATTGGGTCTTCGCTCTCTACAGAACTCTAGGTTCAAGCTGAGTAGTCTCAATCGGTTGTTCTGTATCTGTTCCTAGTCGACGCGTCCTCGCAGTCCCGGTCGGCTACACTTCACTAAACGCCCCGCTACGGTTGCTAACGAAGTACAGCGAATCACCTTTTGCTGCCAGGGCTTCGAGGCCTGCGGCATACTGTGCCCCCATGGGTGCACACGCAGTACGAGCACCATACAGCCGACGGAAATCCTTATTGTAGTTGATGCTATACGCCGCGCATACCACTGAACTTATGAAGAGACATTACCACACATTTCCACCACGTGATAGACGATGTTGGAACCAGGCTCTAGAACTGGCCCACCACTACCATCGCCGTGTGGTAACTGTGGTGGCAGTGGTAATTATGGAACGCCAATTGGCACTGGTGAAAGACGCTCATACGTTAATGTGTGTCACGTCAGTAGTGTTTGTAGCCTCTATCATTGGTCTTCGGTTAGGTGATAGCCGTGAACATGCCTCTGTTCTTAGGTTTTTTTTTGCCGTGCGTACAGGCCAAAATAGCAGTTGGGGAATAAAAAAAATGGTCCGATTCTCAATAGAACAACCCAATGTAACTGCAAACGACACGTAGTATCTTCCATAAGTAAACGTTATAGTGAGATAGTCGTGACTGCTTAGCGCTCCATCGTAGTAAAGCAAAATGACGGTTGTCAAAAAAAGAATTAATCAAAGTAACTTAGCAAGCACCTGTTGCTCGTCAATTAATAACAACAAGTAAAATGTCAGTAAGGTGAATGAAGGTAAAAAAAGCAGAAGGAAAAAATTTTGAACATACGTTGTGTCGCAGACGCGCGTGATTTCGGCCGTATTAACAAGTGAACGATAACGATCACGTTTTAGAAATCTGCAAATTTCAGGTACACGAAGTTTCCTAAATGTTCGGTGTGCTCATCTATGTGAGTTACATCACATCGGGGATATTATCTGCAAAATCATATGTTAATGAAGAAATATCGAATTTGGCCATGACGTTCTGTTCTATTCCCTGCTTCCCACGAGGCTAACCGTTTCCTAATAACTACTGACAAGCTATGTCAAATGTCCGCCGACTTTCCATTCAAACCAAATTTCGCCCCGTCTTTCGGCCAACATCGGCAAAAAGGTTGCACTAAAAAGAAAACTATTTTTTTTCGTTTGTCCATATAGACTGTTTTACTCTACTGATCATACATATCGGCAGTCGACTTCATCCTGAATTGCTTCCAACGTTTGGGAAAACAGCGTCAAAAGGAAGGAAGAAAAACTACAACTTACTTATGTATGGATGTTAGCGACGTGATTTGTTCTTCAATTACTTTAGCTAGATATCGTATTGAGGTCCCAGATACTCGTTAAAAACTATTTTGCGACGACGTTTTACAGAACCGCGCTGGGTCCCATGGTTGGGCATTGACGGTGAGACGAGATACGATGAAGTCTCAACGCGGGGACACTTCCTTCCCTCGCAGCTGTTTTTCAAAACGCAATAGAATTAGACTTTTTTTTCTTGTGCAAATACATCTAAAGCCACATCTAGTCGGTCACTTATTTTGAACGTACAGACGAATTGCCGTCAATAGACATGTGACGATTTAAATGGCTCTTGCGATGATTTGAATGATGAAACTATTACAATAACCCAATAGCAGACGACAATCTACGTATGTCTGGTGTAATATATCAGCGCTTTCTCACCATACCTTTCATGGCTTTGAATAAGCCTTAACCATTAAGGAGCAGCTTCCTTTTTTCTCGGCAATCGCCGAAACCGTGTTAAATTGAATCAGGCCGCCGAATTATCATCACTGAGGCATTCATTTACTATACAACAAAATGTGGCTATATCCAAGAGACGGTAGCGCTGCGCTGAACGCATTGACAAGTGCAGCGACAGCAGTCTACCCGTATATTTTCTTATTCATCAGTGTCGGTAGTCACAGCTGTCGGCGGCAGGCGACCCCCATAAGCGGACAGCGGGAACTGCGGGTTCTATGGGGCCCATTTCTTCTGAGCATCGTAGCCCTTCTGTGTCGTGTGCGTCACTGCCTTTTCCTTAGAATTAGTCATGCCAGAGGCCAGCAACATCGACTACCCTTCTTCTTGAATAATTGCTGTAGCTTCTTGAATATGCTAATAATTTAGTTACGTTATACTCGCCCGCCTCCTCCCTATCCCTCTGCCTCGTTCTGCACCCTTGCAGCGTCCGCCGCTTCTAAACGCGTGGTGACGCGAGCATGTGCGCCTCTGACGAGATCAACCATTGCCGCATGGCGCAGGCACACCGTACGTTCTACAAAAGCTGGAACGTCCGATGAAATGGGAAAATGCAGGAAGTGGCGCTTCGATAGGTCCCATAGGCTTTTAGTCAGTATCAGACCCCCTGGTGAGCGCTAGACGGTGCGTGGTTTTAGTTGGCGCGTTCTTTTTCTCCTCGGTTCTTTTCTTTGCGTGCGTCTTTGTGGATGTCCTGAAAAGCGCTGGGCAAGAATCGAGCGCATCCCGCAAGCTAACGCAGAGTTGCTACTTTGTCTTCTGCCATGTCCTAGCGTAACTATGCGCCTACCCTATTTTCTCCGGAAAGCAAAACAACTTTAGCTGTTAGCCAGTCCCATGTACGCGGTGTTAGTCAGAAGGCTTCTCGTTACAGCTGCCTTCGTCCTCGTCACCATTGTCAGTCAGCGTCTGCAACGTCAGCCAAAGCAACCGCTGCGTCGACTCCTTTTAAGCCGACTTTTCTGCGTATAGTTAAACTCTATTATTGCTCTGATTTCGGCGCTTGCGTGTTTGAGTTGCTATGACCGTTGGTTGCTTTGCTGCTGATACTGCCACTATCGGCAGATGGAGGAAAAAGGAGTCCGAAGATTTACTCTACGTATTTTCATGCCGTATTACAGCAAAACCACTGGCCCGCAGTCCATGAAGAGTGCAGTAAGTAACAGAACTAAGCTTGCCTGTATACAACGACGTGGGCTGCACTGACATGGCAGTCGAAACGTGGTAGACGCTGCCCTGGCATCGAAAACGGGCAGGAAGACTGAGACACAGATGTAGTTGTCGTATTCTGCTATGTCCTATTCTGTGTATTTTTTTGAAATAGCAAAAACTAATTGCCAGATAAATCTCGTTCTGTTGTCTACATCCCTCTCTCCTTATTCTCTATTCTATTCTGAAATTTTCCTCATATTAGTTTCACCTTTGACCACTTAAAAGAACTGTAGAACATGGTGTGGCACATGAAATTTCCTTTAAACGAAATCATTCAACGGGTTATTACGTTGAAAAATAGTGTCGTGACCTTATTGCGTATCTGGTTAATTGGCTACCGTTTCTGTTTGATTTGTAACAGCAATTTGGCTCCAAATTTTAGGTCTAGCAAAGCTCACAGCCTTCAAATGAAAACTATCAGGAATCTTTAAGATGTTAGATAATATAAAACATTGTAACATAGTAATTTAATTTATTCGATTATTTACAAGTTGAACTTGACTCAACAACTGTGTCTAACCTATTTATGTATAATATTGGTTTGCCCCAGGAAGTTCAGCAGCCTCTCGTTTTTCAGGCAGCAGGATTATCTGTCGAGCGGGAAACACTCTATGCACTCGCTAAAGTCACTGAAATTCATTATTTTGCTAAGAAAAACAGTTGGTTGTCGTGCACTTCAGCTTACATCGTACATTTTCGCACAAACGTCCGCGGGACTTGTAGTAGTAGGGTACTTTTATAGAGCGTTCGCAAACGGTAGCTCATTGTCTTAATGTGAAAATTCTGAAAATTTTATGAGAAGAACATCATAATTGTTGGATCAGATAAAGCACTATAGCGGTGAAATTCGCTAGCTAGGTATCTCCCTTTCCTATTCTGACACTCCGAAATAAGTTGAAGAGTTTCGAAGACCGTGCATTTGAACTAGATCCGTTCATAGCACGCACTGATCTATGTTTTTGTTATGACATATATATACATGTACGCGAATGTAGGAGTGAACACGATGTCAACCCAAGCTCGCATTATTCTAGACATTAGTTACTTTGAAGTTGTTTACGTTAATTATGAATTATAACGGGTATTCGTTAATATTACGCTAAGTATCCAAAAATTATTTGATTTAATCACTCTACTTTCATGTAAAGTAGGCCTTATTTTGTAGGTGCAGTTGTTTTTCATCAGTCATTTCAATATATCAATTAGTTTCAGCTCATTGAGCCTGCATAAGGACATGTCGGAATGTGTTCAGGTATGTCTTCTATAGTTGCATTATCTGGCTGTTCGCTGTAAGCGTTAGCTAGACAGGTAGACCTATACAACTGACTGGCGAACTGTTTAAAGATGTTTCAATCAGATCAAACGCGTCAAATTCGCGTTTCGAACTAGGGATGTTAGGTTTATCTCTCTATTACAACACTCTCGCAGATCCACTTAGCTCGTGCAGGCGAACAGCAAGACCTTCCCAGTAGACGTCTACGGGTGGTAATGTAGTTATTTATAGAATATATTTAGCATTAATTTAACTACCGTAGCATGATTGAAGTATCCAGCTGCATAGTGAAGACGTTAACCTAAAGCTGAGCTTGGTAGTACATCACCCGGTGCCTTTGAAATCCATCTTTTAATTAAAATCGACTAACCCTCATATCGAGACTTGAAAGGCCGTTGACGTATAGTTTATTGAAATATGTCTAAACATATATTTCTTCAATGCAGCACTGTTGCCGGATCATTCTAAATCGACATTTATTATGGCATACGTATTGGATTTAGCATGCTCGCGATACCGTTAAATTAATACAACTTCAACTGTGTACGATCCATGAAGCACAAGCTGCGTGAAGGGATATTATGTTACCTATAAATTCGCAAAGGAAGCGCCATTTTTGAATGAAGGCGCCTTGCCTAAATCCTCGCTATACATCGATAGAATAAATTTCCAACAAAATTAAGACAAAAATCGAGCGCGCCATCGAGAGTTAAAAACAGAACAAACCCAGCGCCCTCAGCAGTGAAGCCGGATGTGCGTAATACACTAGCCTTAGTCCTCGATAAGGTAAAAGACAACGTTGCCATTTGCACTACAGTGATGTATATCGCCGTTATTCCAAAGTATCCTATTGTATATTATGTAATCCCTGCGTGTCAGCCCGTATTCTAAAGGGAACACAAGACCGACATTCCACTATATGGCAGTAGCAATTTACTTTGAACTCGGAGCGGCTTGCAGGCGAAACAAAGACGTTTGCTATCTAGATTGAGAAGCAGGCAGGTGCGCCTGGCACGAAGGTACGAAGGCACGTAGTTCTAGCTCTGTAGATTGCAACCACGGAAATCCAGGTACTGGAGTTTTGCCCATATCTGGTGAGCGTGCTCACTGGCGTTCTCGCTCAGTTATGGGGTATTTTTGAACGTCGTTGCTAACGCGTGCCACCCTTAGGCGTTCATGGCGTAGTTCACAATTAAATAACGAAAGACAAAAAATCGAAGTAAGCGATTAGAATAAAAATAAAAAAGGTCTTAAGAACTGGACATCAAGGATACAAAACGACAGAAAAAAAGCTTGTAAGGTATTAAAGAATATCTTACGTCATGCACACAGGAAAGAATTTATAAGAATAAATCGCTGAGGTGATAAAGCCAACTCTTAAGACTGTTTGAAAAAGAGTCGTAGTGATGTTACTAATACAAAATGAGCTCAGACAACGCAAAAATATACATAACACTATTATAAACGACCTATACGATAGGGATATAAAGTAGAGCAACAGGCCAAGTTTCGTGGAAAATGAGCTATTATTGTTATTATAATTGAAAGTGCCGAGCGCTTCAGAAGGGTAAATGATATTTATTAGGTATTTTTTTTAAAGGTGTTTTTATTGTCTTGTGTATTGATCTACGGCACAAAACGTTTCAAGTATATGCTGTTGCAATAAGCGTAAACAACCATGAGGTAAAATAGTGCATACCTAATCCAATACCATTCATATCTTCAAAGCAATACACATATGCAACTAAAATTTTAACATAGTAGAATAAGGTAGTTTTTTTTTATGCGGAACTTACGTAAAAGCAAATCCAAAGTGAGCAAATCATGCGCAAATACTTCCTCTGGAGTTCCACCCAACCGTATAAACATACACAGCGACATTCATATGTACACGCAAGACTCGCACGAAGATAAGGGAGCAAAAGCAAGCTGCGTAAGCCCGCTGCCTGTCGCCTGATATCGTTGCACAATCTTTCGCTACTAGGACGGGGATCAAGCTCTGTCTGTCCGTTCGTTCGTATGTGCTCACTGGGGTTTATGTTGCACCAGGAGGCGAGTGATAGAGGCAAAGATGGAAAACAAATTGAAGATCATTGTTTAGCTAGTTGTCTTGCCACTTCAGCGTGTTCCACTTTTGTCTGCTGACAAAACCATCGCCTCCCGCAGTGTTGCTGGTGTTGTCAGCATCCACCCGGATGACTTTAACGCGGTGTCACGGGTCGGCCAGCCCGCCTAGTGCCATGCTTTCACCCTCCGTCTATTGAATTGCCCCAAGCAAGAGGGGGAGCAAGCAGAAGGAACAGGCTGTTTTCCTGCTTTTCCTTTTCTCCGGCTGACTTGATCTGTCGTCCTCCTTATAACCCTAATGGTGCCGGCTAGCAGGCAAGCAGAGGCCGCACTCCCACCGAGACCAGGTCCGTGATCGCGATCTTCGCCACTGGCTTAACCAGATTATCCCAAGCGGCCACCGCGGGTAAGCGGCCAGTGCTAGCAGCAGCAGCAGGACCGAGTCAGTCCTATTGATTTTCCGTAGGGACGCCAAATAATAGCGACAACGGTCACCAAGTCCTTGTCGTTGCCCCACATTCTTCTTTGTCGTCGTCTACCTTGGATCGTTGAGGATAGCCTGCTTCCTCTTTTCCTGTCCTGCTCTATGGAATAATCAAACTGTGGTCGCCTCTCGTGGCGTCATAGCCAGGGCGACCGTTTCTGTTCAGCTGCTCCGATTGAAACCGGACTGTGCTGAATGAAAACGAGATTTTGCGTCTACAAAACCTTTGGTGTACTTGCACGCTACTCGTATTGAACCGCGCAATAGAGACAAGGGTGTCAACGACAAAAAAGGAATGAGAGATGGTTCTTTCTTGTAGCGCCATAAGCAACCGACAACCAGTAGTTAGCCGATTCGCACTCACTCAGCAATGGCTCATAAAAGCTTCGATCCAATAATGTAAAATCCTGCTTGCTGAACAATTGCTGCCCCATGCTTTTCACATTGTACGCACTCTGAATAAGAAGCTGATGCGACTAAAGGGCGTCAACCGTCCTGATTCCTCATCGTTACGCCTAGTGTCATGGATGAATTCATGTGCTTACACTGGTGTCGATCCTCGGCCTGCGCAGTCCCATACAGACCTTACACATCGCTGGCACAGAGCTCGCGCCGGGATATGAAGGACTAAGCACCGGATAGGGAGCCGCCACTGCTTACCGCTACTTAGCACCGTGATTTCTTTCCTTTTTCGCCAGATACTTGTCCATCGGCAACGTTTCTCACCCTCGGCGGCCGTGCTTGCCGCTCCTGTATAGCTCTTATGGTACTACTAAGCTGTTAAAAGCGACGAATTCTCGTATAGCTATGTGTTTCAGCTTGTGCCATCCGTTTTGCTTCCCGTACAGACCACCCGACGTGTCTATTCCCCTATACTATCCCCATGTTGTCGGAAATGGCGACGCCATATTTTTGGTCGCGGGTTTCCGTTTGCCGCATTCTTTTTTGACTAACGGTGAAGCTGATGACAACGTGGTAACGCATAGAAAGGCGAAGCGTAGCAACAGCGGATATTTGTTCTCATAAGCTATGACATTTCCCGAGCCAAACGCAGTGTCGAAGATGGTGGCGTCGGCGATGCCTCCTCTAGATTATGCGTGGAGGACGACGCTTGCATGAACCAGCTATCCCAGAGGAAAACCGGAAAGCTCATGCTGTTTAGTAGTACAATCGCAGATAAAGCCGGTTTCTGAATGTGGGAACATAAAAGCATACATACAGAACAGTTGCAGAGACAGTGAGTCAACCGCGTATGTTACTGCGTAAATGAGCAAGTACGACGTACGAATGAACAGTACGCGCAGAATCGGTCTCACAGTAATTCTCTTCCTGAAGGATGCCTTTGTCTTTTCATCTGCTTGATTAAACCTGCTAGTATGGTCTTTGCTAGACTAGGCGTCCATGGCGAAAGTACATTACTAAAGATCAATTCATCCAGCCCGTCCAACGAAAGCCGAAGGAAAATGAACAAGAGGCTGGCAACAGCCTACGATGCTAAAAACACATGCGAGAAGCAGTGTCTGCTTATGGTTAAGTTGGTCCCCCCCCTTCACAGACTACTGGACATACAAATGCTTCAATGCGGTTATTCTATGAGGCCAGTTTCTTCAGTTTATGAATCCCATCACTGGGCCAATAGAGATTTGCCCTTTCATGACTTACGCCCAGGATAGCCGTCTCGCAGCGGCTTCATGGGTTGCTCAGATGCGATATATAATATGTATGTCAGTTTGAGCTGAACACGCCATCACAATAACGTGAGACAGCATTTACTTTTTACACACATGCAAATATCAGCATCACATAGCCGGTTCATGGATTTCGAAGTAACGAAATTAGTAGTTTCCTGCCGTCAATGAATTGTACAAGGGAGCTTCGCGTAATTGATTTGCGGCCATAGAAAAACAAAACGTATGTGGATTATGGGTTAGTATTGTTGCAATGAACACGCGCAACAAAGCAACGAGTGGAAAGCTAAACCATCAAGGTTATGTTCTTTTGAATTGTTATTAGTTTCATATATACTCGTCTGTTTATTGCGTTTACATGTATAGATGTCAACCACGTTTTTAGCGGTAGCCGTGAGTAGTGCGTACTATACGGAACTGCTTTGCCTAGCGATCATTAGTTAAATGCACTGCTTAGAAGGGTGCCAGCGCTTACATCTAGATCATTGTAAACAATAGAAAATGCTAACAAATACTTACGTTAACCGTTGGACTAACGCAAAATTGCCAACGCTAGAAGTAGGAGTAGTTTGCCAAATAAAGATTTCTCTTGAAGATATTTCCTGCATAGAAATTAGTGTTCAGTGGTAATTAGACATGATCGCCTCTTCGAATCAGCCGATAATTAAGAGAATTACCTTCGTGTACTCCGATCAGAATATCCGTTCTAAAAACATAACAAACCAATGATGAGCTAGCTTGGTTGGATTACTTATTAGACAAGCATTAAGTAAAGCAAACAGAAATATAACAAGAATAAATTGAAATACCTCTCTACATACAATTGGATTACCGCAGATTCACCCTCCGGATTGGTAATAGATGGTCAAAAATGCCTGACGAGTCAGATATCCGGTACCCGTTGGACAATAAGTCGAACTTATTATTATAAATGAAATACGACCCTTGGGCTTGCCATTCTAGACCCGCTTTTTCGAACAAATATTCTCAAGAAATTCGATTCGTTAACCTGCCCCATATCCTTTGGGACATGTTAGACACGTTTTGCGCAAAAGCAAAGTACGTGTCTGAACGGGAACGCACGAAATATATTGAAAGTATATCTATAAAGTATTGCTTATAGTCTCTCCTGTATCGTGCAAAATAAATGTGACAGCAGCTATGGAATATATTCCATTAACTCGACTAAGTTGTAGTAGGTTAGTGCAGCCCTTAGCGATTATGGCAGCATGTCTTTAAAGCTCATTTTTAGGCATTCTCTTCGCACAATGAATCATTTTATCTGTGTCAGGACAGAGAATAATTTATACCAGGTCTGAAGATAGAGCTCCAGACTAAGGCAGAATCTCACATCCAAACTGGAAGGCATCTGGCCGGTTAATGTACATTTGTTTGAGTGCGTTACTAAGATAATCATTGCTGACAGGCGTACTGCCATGCTGGTTCAAATCCCAGCGACGACAAAATTACTACAAAGACTAGTCATCAGGAAAATAAGGAATTAAAGAAGATAAAGAATCATTAGTAAGGTCAATCACTGCTTGTATGGTTGCCATGCCTTTTTACAGGTCTGTTGGATGAACTCCAGATAAATCCAGTAAGACCACTTCAGCTAGACTCCTGATGGGAACAAGTCTTTCATGCTATACGTAAGAAAAATAGTTCCAAGGACTTGTTCGTATAAGGAGAACAGTCAGAAGTGCGAAATAAAAAAATTCAAGACTTCTTCTAATACTCTTAAAATGAAACTGAGTAAGACATATTGACTATGAGGTATGTATTTTACACACCGCTTATGTAAGAAAATGTGTAAGTATGGAACGAATGGTAAATAAAATGCATAAGTTCACAATTATACGGTATACATAACAAATTCCCATACGCAACCTATTCGCGAAAAGGAGTTCTTTCAAGCCACATAAAACCTACTAACCGAACAGAAGTACTCAATAATTCATATACAATATACATACATAATACACTTAATAATTTAGGAAAAACCGCCATCATTTCAGTATTTATGTAACCCAACTGCCATTTTATAAAACGCGGACAAATTTGAACCTGAATGGTCATCTTCCAATTCGTAAATCAAATAAGAAAATCCTAGTCTACTCCACTCGTGGTCGCCTGTGCTAATGTCAATGAAATAATAGATCATCTTTAAACTTTATTGCATACCGCCGTTCATCTATATTACGAGCTGGCACTAGCTATTACCTTGTTGGCAGTGGTATATCCGGTTCAGAAATTGTAATCGATTCCTATCGGAACTTGTGTCTGTTTAATAGGAACGCTAACTGGCTATGATTATCAGAAACCTAATATCGCCATATTCCTAACCGGTCGTAATTAATCCGATGCTGGCAGCGTTCCTAGTCGCGGTCGCGTCTACCACGTCGAATAGACGTGAAGGTCCATGAAATGAGCGGTTCTACGTATGCCTTTTTCGCGCCTTGGATGCCAGCGACTACTCATCTAATATAACAACAAACATTTTCAGTTGGCTACGATGCCACAGACCCTACCCTTTTGCTTGGACCCCATGAACAAATGAGTCCGTCATTAAATCTCAACCATCATAGGAAGATCGTAATTCACTTTAGCTCTTCTCAGCTCCCGTTTCAACGTACATTGCAGTGGCCATTGGCTATGGTAGCTTTGGTGCTCCGCAGTTTCGTCTCCATCAGTTCTACTGTTTTGGAGCGTCCCTTCGAGAAGGCCCCTTAGATCGTCCATTTTGCACTTGTTCGTTATCGATAAGAGCGCCAGAGTCTGTGTTCGCTTCGACTGCAGACACCGCAACGCTAGCTCCTATTCCTGCTACTAGTTTTGCAGTAGCTACTCCTACGACGTGGGAGCTGCAGCCATCCTGATGGGTCGTTCCTGACGTCGAGGCAACCAGACCCGGACAGTCTTTTCTCTACACATACGACAGCTTAAACTGGTCGACGAGAACAGTGCAGCCTGGTAGCAATCCCCAGTGTCCGGCATCTCTCCATATTTAGGGCGTTGCGTGAATAACGCCTTTTAACTACAACTACAGAATTTTAGGAAATTTATGATAGCGGAGCTGAGGAGAGAGCGTCGGAGCAAGGGAGATACGTATCGCAACTCTACGCAATGTGCACTCTTGGGAGCTATTAGAGCAATAGGGATGAACTCCACGGCGAATTAGCCATTTAAAACATCGGAAGAGAGTCGCAGACCAAGGTTTTCTAGTCCAGTTGCATAGGCAAGTTTTACTTAAAATAGAGCGTTAAATAAATGATCTGGCTGAATATACATTAAAATAACGCGCGAAGGATTAGAATAAATTAAAACTGAACCGTGCCATATTTGACGCTACTTCCTAATGGAAACATGCGACACTTGGATCACATTTTGTTATAGTTTCTATTTTAGCTAAATATAGGCATACGGCCGCTGCGTAGCAACGACATGTAGGCAGCTCTCACCCAGTAGCTTCACAATAGAACTCATGTTAGCTTGACTCCTTTTCGCATCATAAAAAACAACAGTCAGCGTTGGG
Organism: Varroa destructor; assembly: GCF_002443255.2. Lineage (NCBI taxonomy): Eukaryota > Metazoa > Arthropoda > Arachnida > Mesostigmata > Varroidae > Varroa > Varroa destructor. The sequence goes on along the minus strand of NW_019211458.1, from coordinate 23,083,937 downwards.
TCTAACAACGAGATTATTTATGATGCCACTTCGCCCGCGAAAAATTAAACCGTTCCATCGTTAACAAGAGACAACCATTTATAAATAATCCAGCTTCCATAACAGCTTTACGCGACAACGGGGTAACAGAGCAATCAAATACCCAATTTAGTTTTAAGAGAAAAACATGCCACGCCAGATACTGCGTTAATTATCGTTCATGGCCAGTAGTGAACTGGCGACTTACATCATGAGACCGGCTTGTCCCAGACAAAATTACGTTGCGTATAAAAAATACATTTAAGAATTTCTAAGCCATGCGTCCTAAACACAGAGTCGCTCTAGTAGAATCTGTAGGAGACATTGTCTCCGGAAAAGTTGAATCAAGTGACGCATTTTGGCAGTGATCAATGGCCGTAGATGTTTTTTGTTTGCTTTCAACCGGGTTGCCCAAAACGAAAACGCTGGCTCAGAGTTTAAGGGCCATGTGTAGGCCATTTAGTGCCACTTAATCGCTCCGCTTGTCCTAAATTTGGCTAGTGAGGTGCATTATTTCGTTGTTGTTTATAATAAGCCGTAAGTGCAGTGTACAGTCCTAACTGTGGGATTCTGCAAAATCTTTTCAACAGCGTATTCATAATGGGTTTGCCGAAGTTTGCCAAATGCGGCTTCTCGTATTATATGAGTGATCATAATTAACCTAGGCCACGTATATTCGAGCAGATTGAAGAATAGAAAACGCCTTGACATGTTAATGTTTTACTTGCCCAACATAAATAAATCTGCAAATATATTGCTACAATTCATGCGTGTCGGGGTTTGGAGTCCTACGTTACAATAAACCTCTATTCGGTGTTGAAATGCACCTTTTAAAGCCATCCTATTTAACAACGCATTGTTTCAGCCAGGTTGGCCTGTCACGAAGCTAAGATGAGTAGATTTCAAACGAAGTTGCCTTATCAAGTCATAGCATACAATGAAATATTCGATTAATAAAAATCAAGTTCTCACAACTAACTAACTGGCACTGGTTGCATAACCTCATTGCGGGTATCCAGAAAGTGTTGCAAAGCGGACGGTTATATCAAGCAATAGTTTTTATCTTATCACTTGAGAACAAGGATGGACACCCTTGGACAATTGATGGATATTTTATCATTGTGGGGAATTGATTGAACGTTCTGCATCTGCGAGACACTGCTAAAAATGATGCAGTTGTAGCAAAGCTGGTTCACGTAGCGACCAAGTACTGGTTTGCTATGCTGATTAATGAAGTTATGTATGATTATACATGTAGAGAATCGATTCTGGATTGACTGCGTGCACAAAATATCGTATCAGCGTACCCATCTATTCTATAGCTATTTTTGAGTTCTATAATATAACATAACATAAAATATGCTTCGACGTCACCATTGCTGCAAAGCAATATGACATTGTGAAAATTCTAGATTAAATAGGAGCGATTCCGATCCGTAAAATTCCCTTTATTTGCCTTTAATTGACGAGGCATAAATGTATGTTTAAAGGACGAACACCAGTCAGATGAATAAATCCGCACAGGTCACTGAGAACACGTTCCCCGACAACGCACGTAAAAGAACCCATGACATAACAAGATATGTTCGTCAGCCCAAAGGGAAAAGTCGGGCCTTTTGGGCTCGTCGAAGCGTCACCTTCCCATGTCGATAACTCCAGGCATTTGTCAAGAAAGAGAGGTCCCTTGACCGCTTCGATGGTGACCACAGTCGAGTGAAAGAAACGAAACGATAGGCGCTAGGAAAAGATGGGTATTCCGATTTTTCAGCGAGTTCTTTCGTTTTTATCGCCTGCTGTCGAACCAATGCCCGGTACGGGAGCCGAGCCGTTGGGGGAATCCGACGCCATACCGCCCCTAAAATGAGCTGACGCTTAGGTAGCAATAGCAGTCGCGACCAAAGAAGGGGAATGAAAAGAGTTGGCCGTTCTATAAAATGTGCCATTTATCACGTACTAGGAAAGGAACATACGACAGCCTCGATGTCAAACGCGTCGACCACTCCACAGCGGCCCCTTGTGCACTGAAAAACGCCATGCCGGTTTGCTAGCATGCCGACTTGAGATGAAGTATGAGCTTACTATTCATAGAAGGAAGTATAGCGATAGCTTGAAGATTTTGAGAAGTAAAAGAGCCAAAGAAAATCCGGCTATACTTAGTAGACATGACGGAGGTTGGCGGATGGGCTGCCCGTTTGGTCCAAACCCTGCCCAGATTGTCCCAACGGTCAAGTTACTTTCACTGATGATTGAAGTAGACATAGAAGGTGATTGCGAAATAGACAAAAAAAAAAAGAACTCCAATTAAGGGCTAACGTAACTGTTTAGTTCTGAAAAAAAACTGCAAGCACATTAAGAACTTAACAATTTCTCACCATGCGTACAGCTAGTAGAATGGCATTTGATGATATCAGTTTTCAATACGTTATCATGTAACTAGTCTCAACAAATTGGGTCAAAAGTTATTTCTACCTTTTGAAATCAGTGTTTTATAAAGTCTGTAGGTGGAGTAACGATCACTCGGCTGCTCATAACTTTGGTAGACTAACCTTAGCCTTACATAGTGCCAACAGTGAGATATCTTTAAAAGTATACTGCTCACACGTAAATAATTAGCTTGATTGCCAAGGGCCTCGTCTCCTAAGTAACTCAAATTATTTCAAACGCTAATATCAAAGGAAATGAGGCCAATACGTCAGGTTGTTTGCAAAACCAGGATTTTCTATAAAAAAAAAAACGCGACCGTAGTATTGGACCGTAGCAAGAAGAATCGATTGGTGTCAACTACAGAATACTAAAGCGAACTCCATATTTTCTAAGTTAATCGATTCTGGTTATTTCGCTTTGTGGCCGTTTCGCTGATTTTCACGATTACTTTATGATTCGCCATCTCTTAATAACTTCAAGAAAAATTTCAGCGCCATGAAGGTTCTAGTGGCTCCTAAGCGTTGCGTTCTTTATAAAACTTCAAAAACTAAGATAAGATTTGCCGTATATCTCGTCTCAACTACCTGTCACCTATAGTGGTCTGAGAATGGTCACCAGGACCGTCACCGCGAACGCAGATTCAAGCTATTATAAGAACTGTATTAACCGTTGCTTGCCCATACTGCTTTTTGAGGATCGAAAACTACGTGATAATACGGAGGTAAACGATGCGGCAACCACGATTCAGCGACAGCGCTCAGGCCGCGGCCAGTGCCGCTTTCGCCTGGCGATGAAACGCAAGGAAGCAAATACTACCGAAACAAGAAGAGCCGGAGGAGCGAAATGCGAATAGAAACCAGAAACCACTTACAGGGAGAGCTCGGATCAGCGAAAGTGTATTTGGAGCGGGAGCACTGTGCAGCAAAGAAGAGAATTCGAGATAGAAAAATTGCCAAAGTTAAACGGGTGTCGGTCGGGTAGACGGTTGTTAGGCAAGCCAAAGGCGTCAAAGGACGGAAAAATACAGGACAGGGCGCCAAGTACAGCGCGACGCACCGTGGAAACGAGCATTTCCACATGAGTAATTTGACGTCGTCTTTATGTCGAAGTGATCAAAGTAGTCACAACTCCTGCAATAGCTGCTGCGGGAAATGACGTCGGTGTAAAGAAGGCGTTATTAAACTATCAATAGCTAAAAGCCAGAATCTGACCGCAGTCAAAGTCTGTTTCGCTTAAAGTCAGTTGTTGGCCGATCTTCTGGTTAAGTTATTTACAAAACAGATGCCACTTAACATTCCGCAATGTATTCTGCAAGTTCTATTATTCACGCACAGGTCCACGTTATTGAGTTATAATTTAATGTTGCGGATTTTACGACCAGTACTGCCGTTAGACACTGCATTGGGCGACTGGCTCCCAACGCGAAACAAAGTGTCTCTGCTCGGACTCGGACCCAGATTGCCACGGGCATCTCAAATTTAGCAGACAAACACTTTGCCATAATGGGGACACTGTGTGATTACTAACATGAGATTAGTGTACGGTTCAACGTAATACATACCTACACGTACGCGGCAGGCATTTTGTTGAATCAGCGCTGCTTTTTGGCTGCTTTACCTGTCACTTGATCACACAGGCTGCCTATTATTTTAAGTAAGATGTCATACACTTAACCACCGTGACATCCTCTATGACGTTCATTTTATGCCCTGTTAACTCAAATAATGAGTTTCATTTTTGGATCAAGACCGAGTCCTGGGGCTGCCGAATGCAAGGAAGCCGAATGAACTATATCAACGCTACCAGTGCTTGTGCCGGTATTATGCCACACGTATTCCTTTATTCGAGCACATGTGCTGATGTCCTTAAGAGGTTAAACTTTGTACTAAGTTGAGGAACAGAACGCGACCTGCACGACTTGTGATTGAGAAACGAACGGGATATTTTTTTTATCTTTTTCTTGCATGTGACAATTTTTTATCTCAAAGGTTGTTTATGTTTGCGTCGTTCCAATTCGTCAGACTCTCGCTGACTTTGTCGTCATTGTCAGACAAAGTAGGAGAATAGGCGGCGTTTTTGCCCCAAAGTTAAACCGGCTCAGTGGCTGTATGATCGTTTGGCGCGGCGTCGTCAGTTGCACACCTAAAGGACGTATGCACTTTGTTGACAACAACTAGCATCAAGCACTTTAGGCGTTAGTGCGTAGCTACCTAACTCTTGTTCTAAGTAGAACAAAATATACGATGTCGCCTGCAATGGTTGTCGCGCGGGTATTCAATCGATAGTTTTTTCTAATGCTCGTTTATCGTTAACGGTAGTGATGACGTTGTGGGTGACACGGTGAGACAAAGATAAGCCACGTCTTTTTCCCTCACGGACTCCCCATTTCGTACTTGCTCGCCCATTCCCCAGTGCATAGAGGATGAACACCTGTCTACCAACGAAAGGATGATCTGATAAGCGCGTGCCGGGCTCTACTGAGGGCGGGGACTGATCAGGGAGGAAAAGAGCGATTTCGAGTCTTCTGGGTGCGGGGAAATCTGATATTCCGTAAAACTTTTAATGGCACTCTTACTACCGTTGCTGCTACGACCAGCACTACTATGTCAACCGGGTGACGAAAAGACGCTAAATGGATCTGCATATCCTCCCTTTCCAAACACATATTTTTTGTAGTCTCGTTAATTGTCGGCGTCGCAAAAGCGCTCGGATACACCGTATGATGTGTTTCCGAGAGCTGAGCGAAAAACGTAGTATTTAAAGATATTAACCAATATTTAATATAGGTGGATTAGAATCCATCGCAGTACATCGATGTAATCCATTGAAAGAAGTGTAAATCAAGTGAAGTAGGTGTGTGAGCAGAAATTAGTTCATCTTATACAAATAGATGGCCATTTCTTCTCTAGTATTCATACTATAGGTTTGTTAGCGAAGATGAATAAGATTCCGCTCGGTGAATATAGTGTAAAAAAGTGTCTTGATGCTCAGCGATCTAAATAGAAAGCCGTTCGTAGAATATCTTCTTTTCGATTCACGCTAGCTGTCCGCCTTTCGTGACTCACTCTTGTGGATTGTAGTTAATGTATATGAGCCATTTCCGTTTATTTCATTCACACTAATATCGCGCGTAATATCGCAGGGTACTTAAACGACAAAATCTAAAACTAGGCCAATAGAGACAGCAAGTGAGATTAAAATAACAGAATGTTATGGCACCACCTTGCAACTAACAAATGCTATTCGTAACATGATGTTAAAGCACTCATCATGAAGAGCCTGCCTCTGTCATTCACGACCCTGTCCGAGTTTAAACTGAGCCGAGGCGACTTGCCGAAAGCTAGGACCGACCAGTCCTCGTTAAAGTGAAGCGATCGACACCGAGGCCATGCAAGGGCCTTAAGCAGCGATTCCTCACAACGGTGCCACTTAGCGAGTCATACTCGCGCCCCATCCCCGAATGTCTTCCCTCGGGTCTCTCAGTGCATAGAGTGTCGACGCATGCGAGGACCCGTTGTACAGGATAACGCCGTCGGATAGAAGTGTTCGTAGCATGTACATCGAAGGGGTCCAACAGCAAAAACATTAACGTGTGGTTCGCTGCTGACTATCCACAAGTATCAAGTGCCCGTATCTTCTGCTCCTATTTGCGTCGCTGCCGCCACGGCTGCCTTGGCAGGGTCTTCGATTGGAAGTGGACTGGGTCGGCTAGTGGACAAAAGGAACGGCCAATGGCAGAAAAGACGCTGCCGCCCGGATGGCGCCCGGGTTTAAACGATCGACTAATATGACCACACGGTCATTAATCTGAAACAAACTTGTTCGTTTTTTCCTGTTAGAGACCTTTTTTCTTGTGGTAGCGATGGTGCATCAACGTGGCAAGAAAACGTAGTGAAAAAGCCAAAATGGCGCTGGTGATGGGCCTGTGGGACCTAAAAGTAAAAGAATGGGTAATTTGAAGTTTTCTTGAGTGGACAGTTTATAGCGATCGCTTATGCTAAGCATAACAATGACAGCGGAACATTGACATGGAACATGCGGGGGTCAACTAAGCTAAGAGACACAGACGGATGGTGCTGAATACAACTTGATTCTTGGTGAGCGTTGATGCCGACATTTTTTTGGAATTAACTATCAAGGATACTATATTATATGTCGGGTGCATGTAATAAATGTCGAACAACTTCTAAATGGATATATGGATCGATTAGATAATAATCTTTAAATGGACTCCGTGTTTGAGTGCGTATGAGGTCAGGTGTCCATCTCCAAAGATGGACTACGTTTACCATTTCTGTTAACGCTAATTTACTGAGTAGGTATCATGCATGAAGAACAGAGTCATGCTGGTCCGTTAATTTACCTAATGCCAACATGATAATTATGGCAAACACGTCCCTTCGTAGGGCCTAGATACTATCTCCGACTATACGAAATGGCGCCACTGTGCACCTGTTTGCTAGTATAGAAAATGCTACATGCATTACTTAATATTAAGTGGTACATATATATAATTACCTTGCTTGATCTTTACTTTCCGATAGAGCTCTTCAAGACCCAGTTATTGTTCAGAAGGTTGTTGCTGAAGAATATTATAAACGGATCAAATGCTTCAGTGTATTCGATGACACAGTTACTCTTCGTTCTATTGCGCATCCAATATAGCTATGTAAACCAATAGGAGATGAGAAGCAGTAGGTACCGTAAAAAGTTTACGTTCATTGAGATACTCATATGTGGTAAAAATGATTCCGGATAAGAAGGAGACACATTTCTGAGCAGTGAACTTCTAATAACAACAGGCAAGTTGTCTATTCCAGGGGCAGTGAAATATCATCATAACAGGATTATATTCATACAATACTTTGTGTGAACTAGATAAGCAAATAATTGTTTGCCAGTGTATATACAAAAATTGACTGCCCGAGGGAAGTAGTTATTAAGCATAAACACAGCGCATATGTGAACTTGTCTGGACGTAATATTAAAGCTGCAATCGAATTCGGAGTCGAAATGGCTCTGATGTACTGTCTACGTCGGTACTTTTGTCCTCTAATTGTGCGCGGGATAATCAACGGATTGAGATTTTTTTTCACTGACCTCTGTCTTTAACAAATCACGATATGCCCATCCTCGTCAGATACCTATGATATGACAATCGTTTTTGAGGTACCTGCCATTGTGCAGTAGGCCAATCTCTATATAATAGGCCTTTCAGCTTCCCTCAAATATGTCCGTGCTAGATCGCTTAAGCGAACTTCTGTGCAAAATCTCAGATGCGTGGATCTTAATCCAAATACGGGCCAAATACACCTTTGTCAGGCATACGATGCGATCTAAAACACTTTATAGTCTTTGTTCTACCGCTATAGCCTGGGATTTGGTGCATACGCTTGTTCGTTGCAAATGAAAGGTGAGAAACGAAGAACGCGTTCAAGCGAGCCCTGTGCCCTGAAAACTGCGGCCCACGACCTCTGTTGTTGTACATGTTCCTGTAGGCATGGATGCAGCCTGGAGTATTCAAGAAACTTTGCAGCCAACTCAAAGGCCCAGCTCGCCTATAATACGCAAAGGCTAATGGGGCTACCCCTCGCAACGCCCGCTATCCTATTTATCTTCGAACATACGTTCGCTCCTTGCGGTGCTACTGCCGCGTAATAGCCCTTAAAAAAGGCCCAACAGTGGTCATAGTAACAGCAACAACAGAGGCTGCTAACGGCAGCTTTGCTTCGTGCACCTGCATTTGGCCGATGAGATTTTCGTTGCAGGTAATTTGCGTATAGCGTGTTCTCGACCCTTTTAGAATTCAACGAAGGCAGCTAGCAGCTTCCCCACACCAGCTAACATAGAATTAGTATAATTACTTTTGAGAAATGCGGGCACAAACTCACGCGCGTACACACGGCGAAGTGTTGACCAAAGGGGCATCTTTGCTATGCAATATGTTATGTAAACGACGCGATCGAAGTGACGAGATGAACAGGTACAGGCTGTAACAGTATACATGTATGCATAGCGGACTGCTAATAGTTCCGACTGAAAAAGCCATTCCTTCAACGAAGCTCACGAGCAAATGCTCATCATAGGATGGATTATGACTTTGGCTAAGGAAGACAGCGCTTCGTAGTCATTTACTGCGAAGTTAAACGGATTGAATGTTCTAGTTCTTCTACCACAGACCAACATGAAATTCCGTTGCGCATCATTTTTCAAAACAAACCTTACCAATTTTAACGAAAGCCTGTATAACTATTGTGATTATGTATAACTCTGCCATACTTGTCCTAATCTACGATTATGATTCCTATCCGCAATGTGATGCGATAGTTTCTCCAGACGATGCGCTAGACCAAAAAAATGGTGAAAATGTCAACCTCATGTTGTCGATAAATTGCGGTACCATGCACGCAGAGCACGATACCCTACTTTCATCTAGCATATATATACATGTACGTATTCCAAGCAACTTGACCCAACTCTATCTACCTCGACCGCACTTCGTCAAATGCCGATCGTTCCTATAGCGTTCAAGATAATAATCTCAATGTCATTTTTTATATATATATATGCAAAATTCATGTTTATACATCGTATAGGCACAAGGGGAGTAATATTAGAAGGCGTAACTATGAATTCTGAATACATTTCTCACAAATGGCGTATTTGAAATTTAGATCGTACCGTCTGATTTGCTTATGTATCATACTTGGTAATTGAACGCTTATTACGACGTACTAATTTGTAAAGTTACGTTCAGTAACTTAGTTGTCTATTTCCTAAAGGTGGAAAATTCAAATGTCCATGTATGCGCGACGATTTAAAGATATGGCTATTTCGACGCTGCAAATCTACCAACAGATAACAGAAGCAGTGGCAGGAGCTACGAGTCTAAAACGAGAATCGTATACACACATCGTTTTCGCAATCAAAGAATTAACATTGCATGTAACATATGCACGTCACATTGCGTACAGCATACGCACGCACGCACTCATGGCGAAAAAAATATGATGTCGACTTCGACCGCTTATTAACTAGCTCTTGGAATCGTATTAACCGTAATAACAAAAAGTTAGTCAGTTGCAATGTGACATCTTTGTCCACTTCGCCGGACGTACATTCTCTCTTATCGTCTTACCTATAGAAGATTCTGTCGTAAGAGGATTCATAAGAGAATTAGCAAAATTTCCGATACTTTTTTTTGCCCTACCCTATCTATGCACAAGAGAATGTGCAACACTAGTTACCAGCCAGTTGTTTCTTTGGGCATATATCGATTTAAAGCACCTGTTTGCTGTTTGTCTGGGGGCGTAAGATCAGACATTGCTCGGACACAGCTTTTCAAGAAACCGCAATCTAATTGGTAGTATTTTCTCGTTGTTTTAAAAGTAAAATGAGATTACCGTTAGAATGAATGCTACGATAGTTTGAAATTAACCTTGGTTAATTTCACTAACGTTTACTTAACAAAGCCTCCTTAAATGTCAAAAGGATGAAAAATATCCGGACAGAGATAATAGAAAAACCATTTTAAGCTCTAAGATCGTCACCCAATGCTTAAAATGTCTTTATAGACTCCGGTCAAGCTCAATCGGTGGACCAGTCGATTGAACACTTCTGATATATATAGAACACTTCTGAGATATACAATATGTACAGTGAAATAAAGAACCCTAATTCAATCGAGTTATAGGCGTGATCAAGGTGACATCAACAACGGTTATCTGTTAGGCGACTTAGGAAGCAAAAAATCGAAAAGTTAGAACTTAAATAATTAGCTATTTTATTATCGTCCCGAAGACTGTTGTGAAAAAACTACAGAAAAGCATCTGTAGTTATACCGATTGGGACATCAGTTTTAAGATAACGGCTAGAGGAAATCTGCTTCCGTGTTGTTTCAGCGTACGTTCCATACGTTCAGGCTTTTTTAATGTGAGCGTAAATGCCTTACCTACCTTCAGCCTTTGATGATCATAATTTATGCAGAAGTTCAGTGATGACTGCCTCTAGAAATGAATAATTTGTCATGACCGGTATTTAGTGCAACTTACATTAAGCAGATGTAATATACAAGGTCAAATGTTCTTCCGCTTGGAATAATACACAGGCAAAAATTTAAGGCTATACCAGTTTATTTAGAAAACGTTTGTTTTTTTTATGGTAACGCATCCAATGGTGCTCAACGGCGCTATTTAATAAATAGCAACATTTTCCTGCATCCCTCAGCATTTGGCACCCCCGGCGACCACCGTAGGAATAGCGGTTTACCAGCTTATCTGACCTCAATACTAGCCGGAGGACTCGCCCCCAACGGCCACAGCTGTTAGCGTCACGCTGTTCTTTAGACGCCACAGTGCGCGTTATCATTTCATCGTAATCCTTGAAATGCCCATTCTTTTTTAACCATCCTTAAGGTCTCTTGTATTTTTAGTCCCGGCAGTTGTACATAGCTAACAAGCGTTAGTCCTTCCTCTCCCTCGATCGAATACGGAATACATTTATCCAGTTCTATAATTCGCATGACCAACTTAGCCATTTAATAAGTTTGACAAAGGTATATTAGTTTGAAGTACACAAGGCAAACGTCTAAAGGGATATCCCATCTCTGATGTAAGAAATCCGAAGCAGCGCTTTGTTACTGTTCACACTGGAAGCAGATCTGGTCCTCAGCAGCTAACCTTGGAGAGAGTTCATCCTCAATTTTTAATTTTTTTTTATAAGGATGAAGTTTTGCAAATATTTTTATTTTTGACGGAACATAACATTTTTTTCGGTGTTAATATGCCCGTTCTCAATCGGTTTAGCTTGTAGAAACAATATCGAGTGAATATGGCTATTACAGAAGTCGGGAAAAAAATTGTAGAAATATCAGTCGTTCATATTTGTTTACATTTATGCAATAAACCGGTGTTCTTCTGTCGTAGCAAAACGAGGCGCGAGGAAAAGGTTCTCAATATGATAGAAAAAAGTTTTCAACTGCATCACTCTGAGTCTTTTTTTCTTACCATTTGATTACGTGTCTTCGAACGTTTCCGCAGTAACCGATCTCCTATGATCGACAAGCACACGCGTAACATTTAATATTATCACGTATTGATAATGTGAAAGATGAGCACAATGACAACAGAACGACAATAAAAGAACGATTCTCGTTGGAAATAAAAAAGACAGTTAAAGACACCCTATCTCTATCAAAGGCCGAGGGCTAAATGAAGGAGAACAAAAATACCTGTTTTTTTTTTTGTCTTAGACACTGTCGCCAGTACTTTGCTCCGCTAGTCCCGCGTACTACCCACGGCCTACGCGAACGGTTCAGCGCGAGAGTCAGCTTCATTGAGTCCTTTCTATGCATTGGCTCTGAGTTAAGGTTTATCAACGGCAGTACACGTGGCAGTAGCAGCATCGGCGATTCAAATATGATATAAAGAAAAAAGAAAACAGGTAGTAGCTGTTGGGCTTCGTTTGTCGATATGGTGGCTTTATGTGCTTATAGTGGTACTCTACGTGTATTTGTTTCAGTTTAGAGTCATCGGCATCGTTGCTATGGCTGTGGATGTCGCGGCTGATCATGATGCTGTGTGGTACTATCGCATCTAACGGGCTTTGATCCCCATGATTCATTCGACAGGACCGACTGAACTGGCACAGTTGTTGAGGCTAGTTTCATAACTGATAGGCGCGCGAAGGCTGAGCTTCAATGAACGCGTAACACGCAATGAAAATCTCCTCTAATTTTTGTAGAATTGCCCTGGCCTTCAAAGACAGTGTGACTGACTACTACAATTATCAGCATAGCCTTAGAGTAGTCGCCTGTCGCACTGGCGGATTCAGAGGATTTACTACTCAGCAAATGGCAAAATCGTTCGTCCTATCGATTCGGCGGTACAAGATATACGTTGGTAAATTGTGGTTAGATAGCATGTGGGAGTAAATAAGTTTTTTTTTTTGAGAGTGGAACGTTAGTTTTAGAAAAGTAGCAATCTGTGGTACGCATATGCATCATAAATTCGAACGTCAGTTAAAACATCAGGAGCCGACGGCGACAACGGTTTCATCTTGAGGTTATATGAATGGGTGTCGTCGAGATTTACATATGACAGCGTTTCATTGCCATTTATTCAACATGCATTACTAACCTCCTTCGATACTGGAATAATAAATGAATACCCCAGTTCAGTTCTTCGCATTTATGAGCAACTATTTATCCAGGTGGGAAAAATAAGGCAAGCGGATAAATCCGAGAACATAGTGTATAATGTGTTTTCTCTCTTGTATTTTGCACTAAGCAAGTGAGGGTTACAACCGACCTTTTAATTGAAGAGTCGTCCATATAACTAGGTTTACATGTAAAAGTAAAATTGTTGAAGCGTAATCTGCAGCAGAGTATGCGTTCGTTTCACACATACACACAATAACCTTTGATGTTTTGGGAAGTCAAAGGTTGTGATGTGTGGACTTGAGTGTCAGTGAAGCGTGCATATGAGTTCTACGACAAAAAAATTTAAATGTTTAGCCTGTTTTTTCATTATATTTAACCTGCCACTAGGCAGTCCTAGGGTGAGCGTCAGGACATGTAGGTGTCTACTTCCTTCCTAAAAAACGAATAAAAAATGCAGTACAGTAAAAAATATTTAGTGAAGTGAAATATACGTTTCTGCTTGATCGACTGATTTTACAAGCTTTCCTTGATATTTTATGATTCACAAGCGATAATTCGATGGCTAAACATGATTTGATTGACCTGAACTATTACCAAAAAAAATTCTGTTCCACTTTCACTTTTGCTTGTAAAGGCGATCTCCCGGTAAAGCAAGCAAAGGTAAACGTCGAGGTTCAAATATTATTTGCGTCTTTTTTTTCTGTAAGTTGGTACGATCTGTAGATGACGAGCTATAGTGCGACTTTAAGTCAGAAGGATCTTCGTCTCCTTGTTACAAATCTGTATTTGAAAAGATAGAATATTCTCAGATTAAATCTGGCGGGACTCAAATTTAGAACGGTTTTTCTGTAACAAGATCAGTAAGCTTAAAAGAAGTCCTGTCGCGACCGAAGCTGGACTGTCTCCAAGAGGACCACAAACTGATATTAGTTCAGAAAATGTATCAGACATTTATGACATGATTCTCGCAGCTATTAAAATCAACTTGAGCAGAATTACAAATGCGATTTGTGCTAATTAGTTACGTTTAGATAGGCTGTTACAGTCTTGCATTTCAGCACTGGAGCTAACCTAAATCTTAGGTTCAGATATAGATCACTTAGGCAAAAAAGTAAGCCACTCCTGGTGTATGCTTGTGACCGCAGGCGCAGGCCGACTTCGCCAAAATAAAAATACTTTTTAAAATTCTGGCACAGGTCTGGGCTGCAAGCTTCGAGAGTCCACCGAATACAGTGACGAAAGACAGTTTGTTCATAAAGGAATCCTTGTTGTTACAACCACTCGATGATCTAAGCAGGGTATTCTGATTGTAATAGTGTGACTAGGTAGACATTATGCGGACTTGTTCTGTCTTATCAGATCAGCCGTATCTGAGAAGGGCCTGTGAGAAGAGATGATCACTATAACGGTCGTCCTACAGCATGCTAGAGAAGCCGACCGTGCCCTCAACTTATCGTTAACCTAAATTCGAAAGGGTCTGAAAAGTTCAGGCAACTATCTCATTTATTAAATTTAACTTTAAATTGTTATTCCATATTTGAATATTTCAAGCAACAATAGTAATGATCGAATATTTGTTTTAGGTACTTAGTCTTCACGTTAATAAGCTTTACGTAATAGTTATATTAGAACAAATAAGACTTACCAAAATAAAACAAGTAAATGCTTAAGATGTGATCATTGAACTTAGAATTACCAGACCTCATAACAGAAAGGTTCGATTTTCCTAAACCTCTCTCAGGATTTTAGTTTTAAGCTCTTTTGGTACGTCAACATTTTGCGCAGTTAACGAAGTTTCAGAAATTATATATACGTAAGCTCGCGGACGCTTTCCATTGATACGCATAGAAATGGTTACTCAATTTTTTAAGATTTTTCTCTATTCAATGCCAATTTTCAAATTTCTAATTTTCGTACCTGTCCAAAACTGCAAAAACATGAACAGGCAGTCATATATCTCGATAATTAGCACCGAAAAAAAGAGAACAGCTCGTCACGGATTGCTGGCCCGCGCCGTCCTCAAAAATCTGTTTACCCGGATGTTGCTTGACACTCATACATTCTAATTAGCTACGTGTGCATTAATGTATTATTTATACATTTTCTTCCACTACTCATTCTTGGGCTGTATATAATAGGTGAATAGACTCGAATAGCCTTTGGGCTAAGGTACGCACCCGACAAAAATGGGTTTAGGCGTCGAATAGCGTAGTGCGACCGATCCAAGTTCAATTTCGTGTGAAGATGACACACTTTTCTAAAACGGAAGGTACTCTAAAACATCCACTCCAACTGGATGAAATGTACAGCCATTGACTGATGAACAATGCCCGATCACAAAGGAGTAATAAATAGATGAACGACAGATAATGCGCATTTATCTCTATGATGTTTATTCTCTGCTGTCTCAGATACACATGTTACTCAACAACGTTAAAAACATGTCTGTCATAAATTGGGATAAAAAAAAAAAAGGGCCAGCGACAAATAAATCTTATGCTAAAGCGATCTGAAGGCACGAATAAACGTATTACCAGTGATAGACGTTGCGGCCCATGTTCCCTTTCTGCAATCAGAAAATCATTCTGTCCACAAGCTTCCTGTTACCTTCTTGCGGAACAACTATTAACATATTATAATATTTACAAATACCTGCAAACTTCCCTACGAAATACGGATATAGTTTAATGTTAACACGTTTAGCAAGGTAGTTAGTCTTCCTCATTGGCTAACACCTCTTCACCATCGCCCAGATCAGAAATGAACAACAAGTTCAGCTTTCTGCCAGCGACAAAAATAAGAAAAAAAAAAAAGAAAAAAAAAGTCACTTATTACAGCCTATCTGCTCAGAAACAGACTTGTAAAAACATACCTACGAGTGCTTCCAGTTTTCTACGATAATTATTAGCTGACCATGGAGCCAATCACCATCATTTGTTAGATTATGCCAGTTGACCTTTGGAGCGTCAACATGATAGAGCTATATACGATTTTTAGAATATCTAGGACAATTCGTTAGACCTTGAAACGGACGAGATTCAGTCGCCTATGGTAATTTTCTAAAAAAAAAACGACATTATCTTTGACACGTTTGAATAGTTTAAATTTCTTGTACTGCAAATCGTATAAATACCATTCAAATAGTACCTAATTCAATATCAATAGTATGCAAGTAGTAGCACCTTTACCTAGCATTCGTGCAAGAAAGTACTTAAATGAGAAATAATTAATCCAGCTAAGGTTATTGCAGGTTATATTCAACAAATAAACCGTCTCACAAAACCTGAATCACAGCAGTGCTTGACCTTTGCGGTTAACGAGTTTGCTGCTCAAACCGATACTTCAAATCAACACTCTAGGCCTAAATAGGAGACAACACAAAAATGGAATTAGGTAATTTTTTACATTTGCGATATTTATCATTTTTTTCAAATATTACATAAGGACCCCGTTTCTAAAAATGTATCTAGGCTCCGTTTAAAATGTTACACTAGTTTTTGATGCTATAATCTTCGCTACTATATAGAATATATTGTTTTCTTAATGCGTGCATTTATCCTATAAATGATTACATACGTATAGCCTGAACACCGAATGAACGTTATCCACGTGTGTGCGTAGAACATCCGGAGGATGTTAGATGTGCTTATAAAGTTCGTGGAATAGACGAGGAAGGACAAATTGTTTGATAGATTTGCTCGGTGTATGAAGCACTATAGTATATATATCACTGTCTTATTATCGTTTCGCATGAAGAGCAATATTCCTGACTGTATCATAAATATTATATCATTATTCGTTCAGATGTTACATTTCGGTGCATTCATAAATACGGCCATTTTGACAGATTTTTGTACGGAGTCACGTTTTGAAGAGATGCAATTAGGACCTTTTTCTGAGTCACACTGTCAAAGGTTAGCAGATTCCGACCTGTTCTAACTGCACGTTGTTTGTTTGCAATAGCATCTTCGCTTCGGTGTTTTATGTACGAGCACTTAATTATTAACCAGCTTATCGATTAACCTTTATAAGTGCCGCCCGAACGTTTTTTTACAAAACTGGCGCATTAGACGTTCAACTTCACACGATAATCTAGTTGGCGGCCGTCCTCAGTTTGTTGCTAAGTTACTGCCAACAGCTAACTCGCCTGCAAACTATGATATGAGCGATGAGTTTGTATCTGTTGCTACAAGCCGACATGACGTCAACAGGGGTGTCCTTCAGCAGAAGCTTACCACGTAAGGCCAAGTAGACACAACGGCTTACCCAAGACCTCGTAGAACATTGCAGAAGAGGAGAGCATATTGATATTATCGACAGCATAGAGGAATTAATAAGTGGCTAAGGTTGATTTTCAGGTTTATGAAAATGTATACAATTTACTATCCACGGGGCTAGTAGTGTTTAGAAGGCGCATTCTGAGTTAAGTGTGACCGCTATAATGAACGTAAGAATCAAATAGTTCGGATGTAATTTTCGCTAGAAATACAAGTTCCTTCAGACAAAGTCAATCAGCGTTATCAACTAGGACCGACTTGGTCTCCTCGCTTTAGGTATGTTCCCCCATTACACCGAGGCCCATTGCGCGCACTGAATGTATAAATGACACGCGTCTAGAGAAGCGCTATTATGTCTTCCCTGAAAATGTACACTTTTGATTGCTTCATCTCGCTGGTGTATTGAAAGTATTCGCTTTAAGCACAATTTAACTAGGATTGTTGTTATCTAGAGGTCCTCTATCGCCACACTCTAGCGCTACTTTAGTATAGGTGCTTAGAAACTGGTCACATTTGCTAATTTTTGCCATTATCGGTCAGAGAAAAAAGGGGGACCGCTTTGACTACTCTACGTCATTATCTCCCCAAAAAGAAAAGCCTCCTTTAGTTAAGATGGCCCTAAAGTTGATTTTCCAAAGTAGGCTACTACCAATTCAATTATTCTTCTTTTTTTTTAAATTATAAAAGATCCTAAGTTGTTTTTGTAGCTTTCCGGATAACTTTTACTCTCTATAGTAAACATGCGTTTCTAAGTAGTATTTATATGTAGCCAGGTAGAATGTAAATCGATAGCATGTATGTTTCCCCATTACACCGAAACAAACCTTTTATATTATTATAGTTGTTCCGGATACGTTGGGTATCGCATTGTATTATAGGAGCCATTAGAACGGATATGTGTCATTATACAAGCACCGCTAACGGCACTAACGTGGTGCGTGTCAAAAGGTGATCCTTGTTATTTACATAAGTGAGTCATCAGATAGTTCAAAGAGACTACCCCGTAACAGTACAGTGATTAAATTAGATGACGCCGGACATTATAATTAGTTAATAGGTTCTTGTTTCAAAACGCTACAAGCCTTGTGCAGCAAGGACGCCAATAATATGTAGCTACTATCCATAGCCCAACATATATATATATATATATATATATATTAAACTATTTAAACAATTGAAATACGGTTCAGTTACTCTGTCCTAAACAAGATATTAGACATTGGTGAATACTACTCGGAATGGATCTGCGTTATTTTTTTTTCTTATTCAAATAATAGCCTAAAAATGACCTAGCAAGAATGCTGAGCGCGGATTAGCTCTTTGTTTAGTTTTCGCCTATTCATGCACAGATGGCACTAGTATCGAACTACATATATATTAATATATTAAGTGCTGTATTGAACAATGGGACATTATTGACAACTATACTTAGAAGTGCAACAGCCGCGGTATTTTTCGATCACGTGTACCCTTTTTCTATAGTGCGCGATTATGTAAACTAGCCAAGAGTTTAGGGCTTATGGTTGACAGGACACGGTGGTTCTGTCATCCAAAAAGTTGCTCGAATTGTAGCAGCAATTGAGTAGAACGGTAGTTCTGCATAATAGCCTGTCTGTAATGGAGGTTAGGTAGCGACTGAAACTACCAAAATAGACAGCTTCTACGTTTCGAACGTCAGGCACTTCATATATTCCAAGCTGCTGCCCTCGCTACAGAAGGTTCGTGTTGGCCATAATAATTTATTGCAGCATCACCTAATGATTATATAAGCGTATATCTTCGCGGTTGTCTTTTTCAGTTATGTCTATTCCTTCAGGTAATGCGTTGATGCTTCTTAGGTACGGTACATAGCCGCTCGACCGGGACGACGGCGTCGGTCTCATTGTACACTCATCTTATTTTCTCAACTTGCGCTTGCGAACTTCTATTGCCAGTCAATTCTCTTACTATAGCAGACTTGTGCATTGTGCTATATTGTTCTTATATACGCAACTGGATAGCAACATAGCTCACCGAAGCGATTTCTTTTTTTTATTACTACTTGTGTTTTTATGAATGTCTTGAAATATTGACTTGCAAAGCTCCATCGTCCTCTCTCTGCCTTTGAAACAGATGCTATTTTTGGCATTTTCCTCAAAACAACTGAAGAAACTCTCGTTGGGAAAGTCGAGTATTTTTTTCAGGTCCCTTTATTGGGTTAGCGAAAGATAATCGGTCTAGAACCTGAGCAGATTTTTGGGTGCTTAAAAGACGGTCGGCACCGCAATGAGTTCGCTCTGCAATGGCTTCTATTTTTGATTCTTCGACTCGCAAACAATAGTGTTTTTTGGAGTCAGTCTTCTGCTTTGGTCGGTTAGCTCTAGTAAAAGGAAATAGAAAGGCTTCTAGTTCGAGGCGCATTCACAGGAGTGTCGGGTATGAGGTCGAACGAAACGTAAGTAAATTTATTATCACAGAACAGACTTAATAGGATTTAAAAGCTTTCATTCTCGTTTCGATTTGCGGTTTGTCGTTATTACCTTTTAATAGTGGATACTTGCCCATTATTATATCATCTCCAAACGTAGCGTGTCTCTCATTACTGGATTGCCCGTTACCGTGTAAATCGCTCGATTTGCTGACCTCTATACGTTTGTTTGTTTAATATACGTTTATGCATTCCGTTATAACAATATACGGTTGTATATTCTCAGAGAATTTTTTCATTGAATAGACTGGGTAGGCTCAAAAGTCCGATTGAGTATGATAGAATACTTCGTTTTTGCACTTCAGTACAGCATACGTGCAAAAAGTAGCTGTATCCCTTTTCTGAATGAAGATTTTTCCCATTTCTCTTACTTTTGTAATTCGCGATTGTAGCAGCAGTTCCGTTACTTATTCCACACTGTTCCAGTCGTGCGATATTGAGAGATTACTCTTTTTCTACTGAGATCCAACTTTGTACCGGTGCTTGGTTCGAATTCCTACGATGCTTCTCGGGTATTTTTCTTCGTCTAATATCCATTTTGTATTCCCAACAGTATCTAAATGCGAAAAAGACCGATGTACTTAAGTTTGACATATGCCTTGGCATACAAGTTGATTTCGTCAAATACACTGATGATGCTCGCCAGATCCTTCAATAAAATCATGGATTTTTATTTGCAGACGCTATTATCATTATTATAACATATGTATTACTATCAACGTGGTTATTAGGGTCATGGCTGGTCGTCCAGGTTGTGGCGATTCTTTGAGCTCGAAGCTTTTTTCAAGGGGACTGCACCGTTTTCGTGCATCGTGTGTGTGATAGTTGTCAAAGACTCGAATACACCCCTGTTTGTGCCAACTACTTTTTTTTACAGAAATTGAAGAAAGATTTTATGCTGAAAATTTTGTTTTTGCTTCACTGCCTCTTTTCGAACAAAAATCTGTAACCACTGCTCGAATTCCAGCAAATGCAGTGCTATCTGATAGTGTCAACTTCAGTCTAAATGCGTTTTTATTCCATTTAACTTTTTTCTTTAAATGTGAGTCGGTTCGAACAGGAGAAATTAAATTGAATTTATGTTGGGTTCTAATATTGCATTGTTAAAAACGTATTGACTTCCTGTAAAAAAAATAAATTTCTGTTTATTGGCCAAAACATTCCCGCTCCAAGGCATAGAGCAAAAGGTTGCGGAAATGACAGAAGACTACTGCTCTATTTTGTCGTTGTTGAATCATACGTGGAAAGGCTTGACTTAACGTATGTCCACTCCCATATTATCTCGGTAAGCCGAAATTGACCGTATTTTTCCAAAAATTCATCGTTTTATATCTTATCTATAGCATCTTCTAATTCAGTCTACTAAACTAAATTTGATGCAGATTTACTGCTCCTTTATTATTATTCTCGCCATACCAACGCACTACCAAGCCTTGAAGTTAGCATATGTAATAAATCTAATATTCACGCCTGTTGCTAGGTGGATTGTACAAAAAAAATAAACATAGGACATAGAATATAATTGTTACATACGATTATACTTAAGTCCTATAAAATAATTATTGATGCATAGTGCGAAAATAAGCAATGCTTATTATATATTCTTCTTAAGCATGCTAACGTATTAGAAGAGAGCTCTAATAGGCAATGTCCTCTGTGGCGCAAAATACAGATTTCTTGGTACCAAAGGTGCCGGCAGAGGTCTCCGGAAACCTGATAGCCGCGTGTCTAATAGATAAAGTTGTAAAATTAAACTATGTAATTACGTGCCCGCGCGCTAAATTCAGGGATGTGTGGGACTGTCTGTTTTCATGTGTTTGTTCAAACATACTTGTGCCCATTTTTTGACATTTTTAAGAATATCTGTGAAAAATTAGAGGTAATGCGGGTTCTAACTGAGTTGAAATTTTGCCAGTTTTCCTAGAAGGGTGAAGCCTATAATTATAGGCAGAACCCCGCTATACTACAAGTAAATTTGTGACGATAATAAAGCTCACAGTACTGAATCGAGAAGCATAATTACTTTATTTTCCAGTATAATTGTATACTATAATTTCCTGTAAAATATAAAGTATGCCATTTTGCCTAAACAGGAATGTGGGACACTAACTCTATGCCTCTGGTATCGACCACCGCCTAAAGTCAATTCACAACGTATCTGGATAGCGCTCCAAGTAATCGAGGAAAACCTATGGTCGGGCAATACTTATAAAAATTCTAACAGGTTATCGTGGTTTAGGTCACCGGCAATTCGAATATTCGATCTTAACTATAACGCCCATAAATGTTAGTTTAAGCAAAAGAAAATCCGTATTTTCTGCGCATTGTAAATGAAGCTTCTGGATGAGATTTCCTGCGCTTACTAAAATACTTAGTTTTTTTTGGCTAATGATAGAGATGTATATATATATATATATATATATATATATATATATATATATATAAAAGAAGTGTATTTATAAACATGTTTTTGGTTCTGCATCCTCTTTTATGCCTGTCCTCTAAACCTGCGGGACTGAAAGTTGTGATCTGATCAAAAATATGAGATATATATCTGCGCTATCAGTCAAGCGGAAAATATTTTGCTTCCAATATCTGTCTACATTTCCTTGATTGCTTGAGTTTCATAGAGTCAGTTTTTGTCACAGACCAAGATTACTTTGAATGGCCGTTTCTTTTTGTTGGGTTTTTAAATTACCTCTGACACTGTCTGCCGAACTGGGTCTAGTCCCAGTGTGCATGTATCGGCTTACCGTGTCCTCAAAGTTGTAATGGAGCGTTTTTTTCAGATCCCAGCGAACCCTATAAATTGACCATGTCGAAGCTTATCCAGGGCTTAACTATCCTTTCTCGTGCTAAGGGTCGTTGTAAAGAAGATCCCTTTCTCATTTCGGGTACCGACCGTCTGCTAAAATTTCTTCTTGCTATCAATCGAAATGTGTATGGTCAAACGGTTGGTAATGGCGTTCATGCGAGACCCATTTGATTGCTTTCAATATATTTCTTAGCATATGCCATTTGGCGCCTATCTGCGCCGAGGGCTTTTGAGGAAATTAAACCGAATTTCAACACAATAAGCCTGTAGTTTTTCGTCAAAATAGAAATAATCGGCTATGCATAGCTATGAAACGAATTTGGACAAACCCGCCCAGACTCTTACACGACCTCGTTTCCCCAGCTGTGTGTGTATATTTCAGCAGGTAAGTAGCAAAGAAAGCAGTGATGTGTACGGAGTTTTTCTGTTAACATGAACACGATCGCGTAAAAAGCTGCTACAAACAAAATTGTGACAATGCAGCGAATGCGGCAGTCTCAACACTGCTAAAGGTTGCCGAAATTACTCGCCCACCAACCTAATATAATTCTATGGAAATACGCAGTGCCTAGAGATCATTGGTTTATATGATGGTAATAATACTGTTATTATGTGTAGCAGCTGCTATGGTTAACAAGCGCCACTAGTTAAAAAGTTAGTACAGTATATCCGTTGTTATTTGCCCAAGCCCAGCGAAACTAGCTGCTTTCGTGCCCCAGCTGTATTATTCTTCTCCTGCAATTTTGACGCCTCGGCGAGCTATAAAGGTTAAATGTTTATTATTAACACATGTTTACGCCCTCCATCTAGTTCAACTTCTTACCGCCTAGTGCCTCAGATTTAATGCCGTTATACACAAATCTAAATGGTCCATAGCGTGACCTTTGAGCAAGTGATGCAAGCAATACTTTGGCCATGCAGCAACAGCCTTCGACGACAGCTTAGAAAATAGGGAAAGCGTAAATATTATATCAGTAAACAAATGCTTCGGGAAATCTAACTGTTGATCGAAGCACGTAACTTGTATAGGCTGCACGTATATTTGTATAGAGCGTTCGGCTGGTCTACATATTTGTCCATTTATATATCCCGTTCTTACGTAAATACTAGATTTATGTACTTCGAAAATGCCCTTCCCTCCGTGGACTGTAAACCGATAAAAGTCGGATTTCACACAGAAACATTGATATAAATAAATGGCATAAGAATGTCTGATGAATAAAGCACGCCTGCAAAGTATACAAACAAAATCGGACTAAAGTTTACATTCACGAAGTTAGAATCGTATGAAAGCAAATAATACATACTCGATAAGTTCTTAGCCTTGAGTGTTACATCCCTCTATTTTGAGATGTACAACTTTTGCTATTTCACGGCGGAAAATCATTTCAGTGTGACCGTCATGCCAACTATGAGCGTATTGACGAGCATCGCATAGTCATATTTTCATTACATACACTCATAATTCGATCACAGGAGTTCACGACAGTCTTTGACCGTATGTCATTTTCGGAAGCTGATGCAAAAAGCTGTCAATCAATGCAGTCACAGTAGAAACTTGTGTCGCGAAGCAGGGAGCGTATGCCACAGCCGTCTATCCGGGTAGGCAGAACATCTGCCTTGAACATGTTCTACATTTTAAGCCGCTGTGCCGTCTGGCTATACCATGACAAGATCTAAAATTGCACTCCTTCGTACGAAGTTACATCAAAACTTAACAAATGGATCGAATCACCTGTTCCTTTTCTGTCCTTTCTGTTAAAGAACACAAATCCTGATCGGGAAAAAGACAAACGACATGCATCTGCCTGTGAGAAGTCGTTTTCTGTATCACAGGGATATTCTTATAAATGGTTGGCCGCTGGAGTATCTTTTAATCTACCCCAACGCCTGCTGACGGGTCAACGTACCTGTATACGCCTTAGACAATTCTGACATTCGGAATTCAACTTCAGTTCAATTCCTCTACACTGGTATTGAGCATAGAAATAAAGGTACTCGAAGCACGTCGTTGTGTTAAAATAAGAAAAAGAAAAAAAATATTAAAATAACGATTTTTCAATCGAATACGTAATTGCTTTTAACCTATTGCAAAGGCATGAAAAAGCTATTTTTGCCAATGCAGTGGCCAAAAAAGCGACTGTCAGGAACTCATTTCCTTGGAGAATAGCTTCAAAAAGCTTTAAAAATTGGCTGGATTTCGTACGGTACTAGCGTTGCATCGAGTATGTTAGAGAAAGCGTCGCAGGACGACTGGCATGTCAAATTTGATGTGTCACCGTCTATAAGATGATAGGAAAGGACACAGGCACCACTAGCCAATTCTATCCGAAGCATTTATACGGCAGCATGTTTCTCTGGTTTTAGACGTCCGTATACCAATGCTAAGAAGAAGTACATAGAACTGTACTCTAAGAAAAGCTTTTTCTTTCTAGACTTGCATTTTTTCCATCGTCAAGACCATACATCAAGACCGTCTATTTGACAGGTCGTGCATATTACATCAGGGCTAAACTCATATCTAAAATTTTGCTTTTATCATGTTTTTTTTAGGTTGTGATTTTCGGATCTTTCATTGCAATCTAATATCTCGATCGTCTGACCAATCTTTAGATTTTGTTCGTAGTTCTCAATATTTCAAAATACTTTTGCCATACAACTGTCTAATAATGAACATTAAGCTTTTTTTCCTGGCTGAAACTTCGCCGTCTTTTTTAACTTTGTTTTAATTATAAGCTTTTTCGTTCTTATTTTTCTCGACGTCAATTGTATTACCTGTGTTGTCTTAGGTCGTGTTTTTAGAAGTGGTACATCTTCGTTATAACCTGAATCCAGGATAAGCATTTCTTTGTTTTGGACAAAGTGCTACACAGCCAGGCTTGTGGAATAAAAAATCATCTTTTTCGATTGTATGTTGGGTAGATTTCGTTTAGCCACGACAGAACGATGAAGTGGAAAAGTGAACTCAAACCGCAAGCTACATGTACAGGGTGGTACGTTCGAATTGGGGAAAAGATGAACGGGTATCCGTTCGTCCGCTACCTCTAACGCCGACCAAAAGAGAGAAGAACAAGACAACAACCTTATTATGCCAAACAACAATGAACTGCTTTTGAACCTGAACGCGGCTATTATTAGCTCTTGTCCAATCTTCAGCCGCTGGACGAGTACCCACCAATAATATTATAAAGCTTATTTGTTACTCAAAATCGTTGAATGACGTCATCGCCAGTCTTCATGTGACTTCTCAAAAGTTCGAGAAAGACTCGTGAGGCAGACCGGAAAATCCACAATAATGGTTATATTTGACTGATTAAAACGACTTCGAACATTTTGATACACCGAGGCCCTTGATACGATATTTGACGGCTGTTTTAATAACAATTGGCGATCGGGTTATTCAGGTAAGGTCCAATTGTTCGTCTTCTTGAAACTGTTTGTGCCTTTTTGCATCTTTTGAACTCTCTGGTTGTTTGGAGCTTCACTATCAGCCCAAGATTTTATTTTTTTATATGTACGGTATTTGGCCATTACCTTATATCTACCAATGTCATTTAATGCACAGTTGTTGCTAGAAGGTTACAGAAGGAATATTTTGAAAATGACCAGCGAGCGATTTAGTTGTACAGATATATATTCGGCTTGAGTAAGCTTTTTAGATTTCTTTTCTAATTTTTACAGTTGTTGATGATCCATCGTTATATGCTGTTGAAAAAGCATCTCTTAGCCTTATAATTGCCATCCCATCGCCGTTCGGGATCCATTTGCTGAAAATACTCTTCGAAAGAATTCAATAACAGTATCTTCAACTCAAAAAATCTACCCCATTCGGTTTCTCAAGCAAGAACGCGGAACCATTACTCTTAACTATAAAATCCTCACTTTACGTAAAATAAAGATCCTTGCATACTTTTTCTGACTTATGAAAATTGCAAACAACGGAAAAAACCCGTATACGAAAATTCACTTTTTTCGTCCGACATACTCGCCTCTGGAAGCGGAAGTCAACGAAATGACTGCAATATTCTTGGAAGATAATTATTGACGTTTAGCGAACAGGAAATTAGAGAATGAAAACAGTTTACAAGAGCGGTTTATAATTTTATGCATCGTATTCGAAACGGTAGCGCATCTTGATGAATACTGCCAGTCGGTGTCGTATCATCAGCCTTGCTGTTCTTACGCGAGAGAATCTTCGTTTTATCTATCACCCATATATAGAATATATGTATTTGGCCACTAACATAAAGTATTAGGCTACAACAGAATGACAGCGGTAAGGACCATTGGCCCAGTGCTCCTTTTATAGCATCGAGACATATCGACTGTGACGATCTGAAGCTTTGGCTCAAGGTGGAAACACCTCGAAATCGTATTCTTTCAGCTGATTAAGTAGATCAGATTTTTTTTATCGGCTCGCGAGCAGCAAGCGTCGTAGTGAAAACCCTATGTGCCACAAACACTTTTTCGTAAATTCAATTATAGCTGTTTTAAAATCTCTCAGCGGACGTCAGATTCACTACAGTTACTTCGTCATATCCAGAAAGAAAATGGCACCAAACTATACTTCTGCTATGTGTTTAACTGCTACTCACAGAGAAGCAAACGATTGTTTATCCTGAAAGTCATCAAGGTGGGAATAAGCTGTTAGGAACACATTTACGTGAACATTAAGCGGTACCTGATCAGTATCGTAGGGGGCCCAGAGAACTGTTATCCGCGCACAGCATAAAACCGTTCAATGTGTCCATCAACACAAATTGGCCCTTCATAAAGCATAAATAATATTCAGTAATATTTACAAGGTTATTACTCATATGCCTGTGCCATACGCGCGACTTCTACAGAAATGCTAACTAAGGAACTTCAATTTATACGGGTTACTTAGATGTGCTTCCGCCACGCTTGCCGTTCCCAGCGCCAACTTTAGAAGTCGCTTTTATATAGTGCGCACGTCGTCTTGTTGAAGTATGCTATCCTATATTAGAAACCACTAGAGCTACCGGAAGAGCGACGGTATGGCTATCGCCCCAGGGGTTCACTATAGGATCAAGTCATCATAGATGTATGGGCGAGCACTCGTCACAACGACATTCATGAAGCTCTCCTTTTCACTTTCGTTCTTCTTTACATAATACATTTGCCTTCGTGCGTGTCGTCATTGGGCAGATACGCGTCCAATCGGTTGTCAATAACCGAACGTACACTTCACTAGCTCATACAACCGACGAACGTTATATGTTTAAATTTTAAACACATTGTGCGTGCGAGAGCAAGCGCATACTATTGTGTATATGAATGTTTTGGGGACTGCTAGTAGACATTGGCTGGCTCCGAATGGCTGTTTGAGGACTCAGAGTATGGGCAATGAGCCGAAATTATTGATGGATAACCGCCATTTCATGAAGAAGTGGGGACATTGAGTTGCCATTTTTAGAGATCCGGAAGGCGACCCATGACAATTCATTTCGCGTCGTTCTTATTATATATATATATATATATATATATATATATATATATATAGCAGAGAAATTAGCTTTGTCTTATGAATCTTCTTTTGAGTTTTGGAGGACGTTCGATGAAGACACGTACGGAAAATAAGACACATTCTTATACGCATCGTTTCCAGGACAGCGTTCGCAAACGAACAATGTAGTAGTGATTATTTTATATTATCTCGCATAAACTTACTTACATTTAAAATTTAGGTATCACTTTGACGGAGCCGCCGTATATAGATCTAAGTTGCTTGAGGGTCACTTTTCCTTTGAAGGATATAACTTCTACTACTCAAAGATGAAAAGAAAACGCTAGGATCTTCATAATGGTCTTCGTTTTGTACTAAATATCACGGTGCCACTTACTATAAGGTTCATAATACATAATACGAATAGCAATAACCTCTGGATAGATTCAAAAGCTTGGAGATAGACAAACAGAGAGCCTAGCAAATGTCATGTTTAATAAACGAAGGAGCTCAGCCTGTAAACATGATTCTGTAAGGGAAGCTTAAGACGGAGTCCGAACTTCTACATAGATGATAACAGCGACGTCATAGATTAAAGGAAACAAGCCGTACAGCTACGAATGCCGACTGCCATCGAAGAGGTATTTCGATAGACGACCATAAACATCGGTATTGTTGTCAATATTGTAGGGTAGCGTCATTCTCTAAAGTAGATTTTTGTTCAGTGTATGAAGCTCTTCGTGCGAGTACCCAGACACGAACCTAGAGATGTCCCTCAAATTATATTTACGTTTTTCTAGGCTTACAAGATATTCAATTAATATCTTCTTAATTGCCTAATTAATCTAACTAACTAATCTCTAATTAAGTGCCTTAATACACAAGCCGAGCCTATAGATGCGATTAATTCAATAATAAACGACCGTACAAACCTGGTTCTGTATGTGCAACTGGAAACAGTTATATTCAATTAGAAGTATATAATCCAAAGTACAATAATTAGTAGAATATCTGATTGGAATGATTAAGTTTCCCTTGATTCAGATACATATGCATATCCAAGCCGTACTCGTGCTCATGGCACACCCGATGTCCGGACCAAATTTTCCAAGCACAAAATGCTACTAGATGGTAGCGTTCACTTTCGTTATTAGAAGCTCTACCGACCTAATTGCTAGTGATTACACATACAATCGACTATATATAGCAATTAATTCTAACCCACACGAAATTCTGAGTCGATTTCTGAAAGCCTGGGGAAATACTTAGCGTACCCCCTGAAGTACTACCTTACAGCGTCAAATATAACAACGTCAAGCTCAGTGATTGTTCATTTCAACCGCATTTACCTCTCAGCATATTGATGCCGCTTACAATGACTAGACAATCCGTAGTCTGTCTTCAAGTCCAACGACCAGCGCTACAGGCCAATGTATCTTCATCTCCCAACAACTGCAGCGGCCGTAGCGCAAATTCAATACAAAGAAAACTGGTAGCTCTTTGTTCGTTCCTTTTTGCTCAATGAGCGTCTAGAACGATGCGAGTCCAACACGACATTTCAATGCAATAATAATTTACATCCAAGACAGACTGATACAAATGGTCCCCAAACTAACGCCAGGGCAAAAATTTAAAGAAACAAACACTTTTCCCCTTGTGTCTCCCGCTAGTCTAGCAAATGAATGCATGGTGATGTTTTTCTTTCGTTAGGGGCTTTTCTGTTACGCCATTTATGCAAATTGCAAAACACACGGATTGGCTTGCTCCAAAGCTTTTAATATGTTTAAAAATAAAGTAGGTTAGTAATAGGTAGTAATAATGAATGTCCTTTTTACATAAACGTTTATGTTTTCATTTATGCTATATCACTCTATCCTTTTTATCAGACAAGCATTACATCGGTAATGATTATTGCCTTCCAGTCTTTCAGACATGCCTAAACAGTACAATGTGTCCGTAATTTTTAGTCAACTGTCTAGCATTCAGCATTATTTGGACCGATTAAATACTGAAGGGTGCATATAGTAGGGACATTTTCTACTTACATAACCTTAACATTCAGTAGAACCCTAATCTTCTTGTAATATAAACCCATTTTAAATAAGTTGTTGCCTAGACAGTATAATATGGCCAAAATTGATGCCTGTCGCTTATTGTTGGCCAATTATTCAATACCACGAAAGAGGTCCAATGTCCAATTATATTGTCAAAATAGTATTAACCGTTTTAAGCTGACATTGAAGCAAATATTTCTATATTATTATAATATTACCTAACTAAATGTATGTAATTTTTATCGACGCTCTTCTGCTATTTTTCAAGTAATGCTATAATCCTATCGCTATAGAATTTCTGTGGTTTCTTGGTGGCAAGAGATTTTTAAAGCTCTCCATTGAAATTAGAGTAACACTATCCAGAGACCGAAGCAGACGATATCGTGATAGAGCAAGATCTGAGCTATACGACAGATGCATTAAAACTTCCCATCCAAGTTCTCTCAATTTTTCCCCCGTAGCCAAAGGTCTATGCAGACTGGCATTGTCATTGTAACAGTTTACTATGCTCGGTTGATTTTTTCAATGCATTACTGTAATCGTATTGGTTAGTACAAGTTCCTCTGCCAAGCAAGCAAGCAAGCAATCGCTCTGCCAAGCAGTAGCAGAAGCTCACAATGCACAATATTTTTCCAGTCATACTAAACACATGGCACCAGCTCCTTTGATCTTTTCCAGAAATGTGTGTGACTCATTTTTGTTCATACCTAATCAGCCGCTTTAGAAACCGCTTGACTTTGTTTGTTGCGTTTCTGGTGATTTTTGCAGATGGCGATAGGATCGAGCAAATTTTTTTACGTCATTTTGTGTGTCACGCGAACATCTCTTCTTGTACCAAAGCTTTTTTTCAAATGGTTTAAACTATTCAATGGTGAATGTTTGCTTTTTGGACATGATCATCGATACTCACACATCGATGATGCTTAACTTTCGCAATAAATTCGTTAAGTTTTTTCGTAACTGGTTGATCCCCACTAGGGGTGCCTTTCGCATCGAACTTTCCAAAACAAAATCACCAGAGCAATTTTAAGTTACCTCTTCCGATAACGCACCTCAACCTGGACAGCATTTATCGTAATAAAAATTTAAAATACGTGAATCTGAAGGAATTTTATTCATCTTCAAGGCGCCTAGCTCTGAATGAAGACATTTCAAACAATTTAGCCAAATCTCACCTTTGAAATACTGACGCGCATCTAGCAAAAAAAAAAAACAGAAAATATTTTTCACAACCCAATATTTTACTTCAACCAAGGAAAACCGTCCACTGTCATTGAATCGATCTGGTGCTGCTGCTGTGGAAGTGAATACAGGTTACTGTATTTTTGCTGACAAGCACTAACTAACCGACTAAACGATCACTTTGGCTATTCGTTCCATCTGCTCCTTTAGACCCCAGTCACCGACGGTGCGGCAGTACAGAAACGCAAGATGGGACATTACCCACTCCCTTAATATGTCTGTTTGTATCAATTCTTTTCCTGCATACGAGCTGTGATTCAAAAATAATGTTTGCAATGAAATATTCAACGCCACATAAACCAACCCAGCTACAAAATGCACACAGCCATTTGTTAGAAATTACGCAAGAGCGGTCAGCGGACCGTTGCTGTCGGTGGGATGTCAACGTGCTAATGTCATCATCAAAAATGTCATTACAATGAAAAGAGTATTGGGCAACTATCTTCCTCTGAACAGTCGCTTCGTCTGTTGTCGTTACCGTCCGTCACCGACCAGTAAAAAAGATAAAATTAAACCCTCTTGGCCTGCGCAGTAATGCTGATAGGAGCAGCATCAACGAACAGCCCCGGTGGCTCCACTAACAATGTAGGCCTGCGCAGCGTAGTGAGCAGATATATACTGACACTGCTGACTGGTGGTCTTGGCTCGTTTGGCTACCCCGAGTATTCTGGAATTGCTTATATACCTCTTTAAATTTTCCTATAGGGGCGACCTCAAAGCACTTCGATTTATCACTAGCTGCTAACGCGCCAGCGCCGTATTCGCCTACAGGCATATATTGACAATCGACTAACGCCAAGGTTATAACCAATAACGAGCCTGGACTTCTTTGATACGCAGACAAGTATAGAGATCGGCGAGGGGGAATTGTACGTGAACGTGCGCTTTCCTGCTTGCTGTAAGACGGAGGAAGTTCCGCCTTTGAACCGCGCACCCTTAGCCTTCGGCGGCGGTGACGCGAACGACCCTATACTTTCTGTCCCTTAAGGGGCGAGACGTGTGGTGGGCGAACAGTTGGCTAATCCTAACTGTATCGACTTTGCTCGGTGTGAGGCGTACTTTGGCGTTTATTCGGAATCGCGGGACGGCAACGAGCGGCGAAAGGCTGACGACCAAACCAAAAACGGGCAGACTCCAAGGTCTTTCATCGACTACGAAACGGACGAACGAAGAAGTTCAGGAGCAAGTCGTTTTCCGATTCTTTCGTTCTTCTGTGCCTATGCTTGCTCTAGCGAGTTCTTGGCTCGCCGGAGATTCACTCCAGTACTCCACTTATTCCTTCTCGTGTTTCGCTTAACGGCTCACCGCTTGCGAGATCGCCAGCCTTGAGGCCTACCAGCAGGACCACGGATGCAACTACGCCAAGTAATAGAAGCTGTTATACCAGCGCTGTGAGAGGGATGTAGATCGTGGTAGGCTTTTTCTTCTTACTTTTTGCTTTCTTCAATTTTCCCTCTCAGCAAGAATCCCTCATCTAGACGGACTATAGTAAACATTGGCGCGGGACAACGAAGACCTCGACTGGCCGGATCCAACTAACCTCGTACAAAAGGCTGTTCTCCCACTCAATCAGCGGGTTGTTCCTCTAGTCTACTCGTTCGCTCTCAAGGACTTAAAACAGTTTCTTTAGGAATTCGGTTCTGCTCTTATCCAGTTTTGTCGTCGTCCCTTTTGGCAAGTACTGCCATCTCTTTGTGCCTTTCTTAGTGGAGCAGCCCAAGCGCTCGATGAGAACACGTTCGAGTAGTCGCAACGGACCAGCGAGAAGCAACACTGCTTTGTTGTGCACTGCCCTCCTTACAGCGTTCTTTACACAGTCTAATGAGCTGCTGGTAGACCCCCGTTCCCCTCCGCTGGCTGTTAGCCGCTGCGTTCGTCATCATTGTCGCCTCTACTACCACCTAGAAGTCCGGATGCTATTGCTTGATACCTTTTCCGCCGAACGAAGCTGTGCGTTTCTGCTCTTCCTCTTAGCAGTTAGACAGTCAGGTCAGACTTGACCCTTCGACTGAGTGTCTAACGGCTAATAAATGAATCAGCTTATCACTTTCCCTCCTGCTGGCACGACGACAGCGAGGTTGTCGGCGACTATATTGTAAGCATTGCCTTTCGTTTGACCTGTGCGTAGGTAACTACAGCCTATCTGAACTCATTGTATTGGATCGGGCAGGCAAAATTACCTTCAGACCGCTTTCGGCGTCCCGATAGTATCGCTGTTACCGCTTGACCGCGAGCATACATAAAGATATATTATTATAATGTAGGTCAAGCGTACGGTGTAACTCTGTCGGGTCTATACGTCGGCCTTTACCTAGTCAGTTACTTGGTTCTCTCGATTTGACCTTGCCGGAGGCCGCTGCCGGCTGAGCACGGCCAAACCCATCTCAAGTGGCGTGAGGTGGGTGATGCGGTAAGTTGCGATGGTCGTTGTATAATAATAAAAACGGCACTTCAGTGACTCTCTCTACTACCCTGCGCAAGACCGCTATTACTGCTTTGTGTAGCTTAGTCTATTCTTGCCAACCCAATTCAACGCAAAATGCAGATAATATCGCCTTTGTATGTTCTGTCGAAAGATATCAATGATCTGCTGCTAATGACGAAGCTTGACCGTATGCAATAACACGTGTATTAGCCAGAATGCCCCGATCAAATAGGTAACCTGGTTTTCTTTTTCGGATACTTTGTGCATGCGTTATGCACTTGTATATACCCTGATGTAACTCAATTGCCTGCCCGGCCGAACAAGTTGCCAAGTTCCTGACCTGCGTATTTTTTGAGATTCTTCAAATATACCTACGTGAAATTTGAACGGTTGAGGCCACGGCCAACAATACGCCATATTATACTGACAAAACCCAAAAACATTCGTTAACGATTTTAGTACGTTCCTTTCTTTAGTATCAGTACTAACTCTTTACGGGGAATTAACTCTACAGCTAGGCACTATGTAACGAACACGCGAAATCTAAACAAAATCTTTTTTACACTTAAGCCTTTATTTAAAAAACGTTCGCGTCCCATTTTTCTTTTACTGTCCTATGTGGGAATCCCTGTGTCCTATGTGGGAAATACAAACTCTACACAATTTTATTTTGTTCTCTTCGAAAAAATTTTGCTCTATATATAGCACCAAATCATGGTATTTAAACAATAATAAATAAATGCTACGAGTCAATAATGTTTAATGACTTGAAATAAGGAGGCCAGCAGTGATTTAAAGTGTTAACGGTAGCCACTGAGCAACCCCGTTGAAAGGTTTGTCTTTAGATCTAACTTTAACAGACAACTTGAATTATATGCCGATCTAAGCTCAATGGGTGAGAAAAATAGCGGAGAGATGTTGTTTGCAAATGTTTATGAATGGATCCCGCAGTCGTCTATAAAACTATCGATGAGCTTCTATAAAGGCTAATGTTTTATTGCTAGTTTAACGCAGACCTCCTCAAAAACAACTTGTATTAACTTGCAAAGTGCGGTACTACTTCCAGAAAAAAAAAACATTTTTATAAAAAATGATTTTAAATCTAATATCATTGTTTGCAAAGACTAGATTTTCGCAAATCTGATTTTCAATTGGCCGACAAACGTTTCGTTCATGCTAGAGAAACCACTAGGGAGGGCTACAAGAAACTTTAAGCTTCTTTGGAAATCCTTTCCTGCCCCTTACATAGGACTATCATCAAGATCATACAAGTTTTGATAACGATGAATCATTCTAGTTAGAATGCGGAACACACGTTAAGGTATTAGACGATAAAGTCAAGCCAGGTTTTAGCGAGCAGCTCAACCTATTTTACACATGTAAGCATCCATTGTACCGGAGCGGTACTAGGTCATATTAAGGTGCCTGATAAACGTGCTAACATGGGATTATAAAGGGTTCGTAGTCGTTAGGTCGATATTCAGTTACGCCAATTTACTCGCTGCCCAGTCCCACGTGGCTGGAACGCTTGGGTCCCGCAGACCTGAAAAGGACTCTAAACAATCGACGGCCCTAACTGAGCGATAATATATCCAACTGATTCGTGAAGTCCGGCCGGTACCTACAGGGCATTGCAGACGTTACAAGCAAGCAAGTTTTGTTTATCCCACGGGAAATCGTGACGGTCTTTCTTTTGGCAGCTTGACTTTGAGCCTGCCTGAGACAGTGTTGTACCTGGGCTACTATTCGCTAGCAAAGCAGAGTGGCCATTCAAGTGTTATTCTCATTCATTCTCTCTCTTATAAGCGCATTTGCACTATTTGCCGACTTGGAACACAGTAGCTACCCCGCCTCCCATCCAACGCTCTGGAAGCCACTGCAAGCTAGACTCGTTGAGTTAGAGTCGAGCTAGCTGCCCAAGCCGGTTGCCAGTTGTCCTACAGAAGGCGCTCGATACAGCAAGTAACATAAGGGAAGTGAAGCTTCGTTAGATATTCCTCCTCCGTAGCAAGCATGCTAGCCCGGCAAAAGAAAGGCACTGGATTTTTCGTAATGCTCCTCTGCCATCCCTGTTTGCCTACTTATACTACTGTTTTGGTCTTTTTCTTTTGTGTCCATGGTTCTGTACTTGTGGGTGTGTGTGAACACGAACGTTCCATGTACTGCGCGTCTGTCGGGAGGACCCCTTGAGAAGCGAAACGTTTGGTGACAAACATTTTCAAAGAAAGATACATGCACATAGGCCTAAGCTTAAATATAAAGGGGGTACAGCTCAAGGCTTGTTTTGTCATTCACATGCGTGTCAAAGAAGGATCTGGAACCTACACACATTCGGTAAATGAAGATATAGACAGAGAGATGCTGCCACATAGGAAATGACTCAGATCTTCCAATTCAACAGGAAAAGAGTAAAGTTATGGCATATTTTAAAAATGTAGTTGCCTGTTACGAGAAACTGTTTTATTATTTTCTGCAGACAAAAAAAAAAAACTGCACTACCATATTTCAGGGGGTTGAAATAGCCCGTGTATTTATGCTGAGGGCCTGAACAACTCTGATAGGTATTTCATTATTTTGAATTAGATGGGAAAACACAATTTAACTGTTAGCGGCGATCAAACGCACCGAATCGTCACTCTTGACAGCGGATGCTACATTGAGTAGAAACCATAAACATGTCTTGCTGTTACGAAAAGAGATGCATCATCTAATGTAAATTACCTCCTTTGTTCTAACTCAGTCCTACGTTGCTTACAGGTGCATTGGTAAACAATACTCAGCTGATAAACGATGCCAAAAAACAGACATAGACGAAACTTACCAGTACTGGACGTTCAACGAATGCAACAGAGAGCTTGAAGCTGGGAAGGGATAGCGTTGCGTGTCGCATCCATTGAGTGACAGCAATAAGCCCAAAGGGAGTTTTCCCTAGCGGGAGCAACAAGTTAAAGTATGACAACTTGGAGCATCGTGTGAGACGCATTTTGTCAAAAGCCGCCAGCTTGCTCATTCAGTTCAAAGCGGTTTGGTCTGCTACGTATGCACGCCGGCGGTGTCACTACCGTCGGTAGGCCTATTCGTCAATAGTGACGCCTGGAGTCATCGTCATATTAATAGTAGATTCACTTCAAATGATTATGATTTAAGTGAGCTACTATACCGAACTTAACCTGATTTTAGCTTATTTAAGCTCATTTAGTTCATCAAACATTGGGATAGGGGGCTTATTGGCATCTGTTTCCCCCTTTGGTTCGATGGATTTGAAGATGATGGCACCGCATTGTGTCAACCCTAGGATCTGGAGTTCTCTATTGATTACAGTACCCTTTACGTATTGTAACCCTACGTCTTTACTAGGTAGGGTTCGCAGGGTAACGTTACTCACCTTCTTACAACAAGTACGAACACTAATGTTCTATTTTCACTGCGATGTGGTAACAAATGCCAGCAAGGCTTAACCTTTTACCTAAGTATGTTCTTGATTTCGAAAGCTAGCACTGTCCATTGCCTAAATGTGTACGTAGAAAAAAATTCTGCATTATGGCTCAAAGTAACTGTAAAGTAAGGAGTTTTTTTTTTAATATTTTAAGGCTTACATTAGTAGAAGCTCAACCTTTAAGAGTAAGATCATTATACAAGGCAGGGAAAATTTTCTTGGGGTATATATATATCTATATATAAAATGAAGATTCTCAACATTTTGCCCCACCTACCTATAACACATTTTACTTAGAAAGAGAACGTGCATTAATGTGCAAGAAAAGGCAGTGAAATTCAACGGCCTTCATGTATCTACTTTTAGTTGCTGTCCGATTTTTTTGTGTATTCCATAGTTAATTTAAACCGTAAAAAGTATGTACTACATATACTTTTCATTAAACGGTGAGAGTCTCTAATATGGGTAGTTGACTTACTCTTGGTCTCTAATTTCTAAGCCATATTTGTTAATTTTTTTGTTATATGTTAAGGAATGATGGCATAATTTTTAACCTATATCCTTCGTTCAAACTACAACGTCAAACATCTTGTTTACACGTGTTCCTTCTACATATATAAGGAAATCATAATAAACATTTTGCACCATGAATCCAGCATGGCGACCAATGCGTTGACGGCAAGAGCACCGTGCTCCATAGCCTATGACCCCGAAGTATTTGCTTTAGATAGATAGATATTATTACCAACTTTGAAAACGCGAGACACTGAGATACCGTGTGGTGGGAACCACAGCTATGAGCACGTTGTTATCAAGACGTCGACGTCAGACATTGGTGCGAGGCTCTTTTTGGGCCTCGAAGCCTAGAAGTAGCGGGATCGTAGGGGGTCTATGTTGGGGAAGATTTACAGAGAGAGCCAGTCGTGTAGCGGCAGTTGCGAAGCTGGACGACTGGTCAAGAGCATGAGTGAAATCCTAGCGCTTTGGATAGCGGTCTGGTCGCGACCAGCAATGGCACTGTCATTACCGCCTTTCAGATTCTTCAGCGTTTCTTATCTTCTTTCTGTTGCTGCCCGTCTTCTTCAGAACGAAGTTATTCCTATATCTTGTCTTAAATCACGCTCCCGACACAGCTCCTTTTAGATGGTCTTCCACCATTGTCGTGTCGCTCTGCGGGAGGGTAATGCGATTATCGTACACTGTTTTTACACGGTCTTAATGCCTGCTTTGGTAGTAGAGCGAAGCCTAAAAAGCGGGTACGCTGCTTGCGTCGCTAGAAGGGACACAATGCATACTTCTGCAGGCCCTTGCATCTTCTGTAACGTTCTGTGTGCGACTTTTGGCGCTAGTCGCTTGGTCGGTACTCTGTTGTTATCAGTCGTTGCAACTTTGCTTACCCAACTGCACATTGACGCCGTCACGCAACATCGTCTTGGGGTCATTACCGATCAACTCGATCAAACAGCCCTACAGCGCTTCTCACTAGCGGGTTTGCTTTTTGGAAACAAACACAGCGTTTGTTCTGAATAAAGGTAGCAGCAAAAGAAATTCCACCGTGCAGAGCTACATGTTCTTAAATCTTGTGCAGAAAGAGCGTATCCAAAACTCGGTGTTATTGTATAGGGACGAAGAGATCGGCCTGCCGCTTTTACTCCTGTAGCTCGATGCTCGGCGCGCAACGGCGACGTGGCTGTTGCCTAGATGTCACGCAGCTAAAGTTTGTCGACTCGAGGTACGCTTGTTTATTTGCATAACGTCTTGCATTGAATAAATGCTTGTGAGTTGCACGATCAGGCTTTTACTTCTGAGAAAGGAAAAGGAGAAATAGGGGATTCTGTAGGAGGGATATGTCCACTTAAATGGCGTCGGCATGTTTTAAAAAATTAATTATATTGTATTCATTATGTCGAGTGCAAAGATGTATTTTGGGTTTTACTTTAGCGTCATGGTGAGGACAACGGGAAAAGAGGAGGAAAACGCATATCCGAAGGTCTTATGTCTTAAAAAGTCACCCTTTGGTAGACCTGGCAAGAACAGTTTTGCAAATGTCGCAAGAAATTATTTTATTTATCGCCTTTAGGGAAAGGAAATCCAAGTAAATGTTAGACAGAATTCTTTGTCCGTATGAACAGCTTACAAGAACCGGCCCACTGATGGTTTTTTAAATAGCGCTCCATAATCTAAAACTGCTGCATGGAGCTCCTACCAAACCTATTTAGAGATAAGATACTCTTTTACACCACAAAACTGGAAATCAGTAAGTAAATGACTATATTCCGTTTAAAACTCTTCTGTTTGAGTGATTCTGTCTGCAAGCGTACCTTTGACGCAAACTACCGGTATACCTTCCTAATAGAAGGTAAATGCTTTGCAAACAATTCACGATTTACTTAAAATCTCTGAACTGAGGTGCAGCAAACGGTTCATTTTGTGATATAATAATTCTATCGTCTAAGGAAGACGAAGAATGTTGCATGAAGAAAAGCAAGTAAAACAGGAAAAAAGAAAAAAAATAACAGCACGCCTTTTTGTTTTAAACGACCGGTAGATTTTTTCTCACAGCAAACCTTACGCCTGCTGTCAGTAACCGAATGTGCTCCCTGTATGGTTGCCACAAACGAGTATTCAGAGAAGGTATTCACTGGGCGTTGGCCAACGTGTTTGACCTGGTTTCTCCTGTTACCAGTCTAGCTGCCAACTTGGCACAAAAGAATGTATATAGTATACGTATGTAGAGAGAGGCACTTCCTATTGGAATACCTATACTGTCTCAGTCTACGTTTTTGTCTTACCTATTCAATACGACCGCCTTCCCGGTTGTTCATCCGACAAGTGTGATCGCAAATAAAGTCCTACACTTTCTTTTCTCGTTCGGTTCTGCCTCTCTGCTGAGAAGGCAAGCCAGGGAAAACTTTGTCTGGAAATTCTCTGAACGCCCGCCTTTCTGTAATATTGCTACCCGTACCGCAGGTCGCAGCTCAGCGACTAGATCCAGTCCCTTCTTTTATTCACTTATTTTACAGAATTATACTGAGTCGCCTCGAATAGCGATGGCATTTCCAGGCTCATGCGTAGGCATCAATTGCTAGGGCATTACCTTATCCTAATCATAGCCACAGCTGCTGTGCGGATGCAACTCGACAAAAATGGGTAACCAACACCCTTTATAACAATGCATATATTGTGCGGTCTCTCAACGCAGCTCTTTCTCTACAACTACGTACTAAGTCAGTTTAACAGAAACCATAACAGTAACCCTTACCAAATATATGTAGCGGTAACTCTTTCAAGTTCCACATAGGAAAAGAAAACGTAAGTTTTCTCTGATTTACTAGCCTTTATAACAGCGTTGCAGTTTAATTTTCTGTGCTTTTTGTAGGTTCTACAGAACGCAAAACGCGTCCAACTGCTGATTTCACTGCTATACGTGCGTGTGTGCATGTGTCCATCATGTTGGCTGTATGTGCCTCTCCAAACCTTTTTACTTGTGGACATAGATATTGGGAGAACGTAACACAGTGAACGGCGGGCCACCCGCTCGAGCACCGTACTTGCGCAGCAAAGCCACTGGGGAGTCTAAACAGACAAGAGGCCAGAGAAGCCCAAAATGAAGCGACGTGTCGCTTGATCCTACCAAGGCGAGAAGTGGCCGCTCTTGGTAGCACGTTGCTTTGCCTTCCATAGCCATTGCCAGGAAATCCCAGTGCCAGCAGCACTGGGCTAAAGTAGAAACTGCCTGCTCTTCTAGCACCCATCCGTATCTCGCCATTCTCGCTTATTTTCCAGTCTTTCTCCACCCCCGCGCCCATGCCTTAACTCTACATTTGTCACCCCCGTCTTCTAGATCCTGGCTTATGTGATGAAAGTTGGCCTCTTCCATCTATTTATTTATCATTGAAAATACGTATCGCCGTACGGATTAGCTCTGAAAAGAAAGCAAGCAACGGAGTGAAGTCGGCTGGTCGGCAGCAGACGGCAGACGGCCAACGGCTTACATCATCTCTCGCTGACGCTGCCACCGCACAGAACCGTTCTACTGACAGCGGCCACGACTACGTATCACTACCATGGCGACTGTTACCACCGGTACAGCAGCGGTAGCAGCGGCATACAGAAGTGCTACTTAGGTGAGGCAGCCGTCGCTGCTACCACTGTCATCGAAAATTTCTAGAGGCCAACTGGCAGGTTATCAATCCTCTTTGTTCGACACTTTGATGAGATTTACAAACGCAAAGGCGGCAGCTGTGACGAAGAAGACGCTGCTGAGGACCACGGGGACAACGCTGCTATTGGCGACGATACTTAGGGAAATATAATGATAATGATACTGATTATGAAAATGTCAATAAGAAGAAACGTAGTTATTGTAAATTACCTTTAAAGATTCCACTACACGGTAACAACACGCCATAGAGAACGACTTCAATAGCACATCTCTCGGTGTCTCCTGCCTATGGAGCAGTACTTATCACCAATGCACATTGGAGGCCTCTTTTCTGCCTAACGCTGATTCATCTAATTACCCAATCTAATACTACCAGTTACTTTCAAGTGAAGCAACAAAGCACTTATTGGTAGAAAGTGTTTTACTATCTTTAAAACAGCGTCAAGGGACCATCCAGGCAACATGTTCGTGTCGTGAAGTATCATGCATAAAATATAATCAACTACCACCTTTAACATATATACCATAGAATAACGTGTAAATTTCATATATACAAAATATATATGCATCTGTATATTTATATTCTAAATGTCCAATCATAGCAGTGAATCTCAATATCGATTTTGAGAACTCCTCTATTATTGAATGTCTTTTTTGCTATATCTTTTTCTAAATGTCTCTTCTTTTCATTTTGTAGTCGCCGTTCAAAAAACGAAAAACAGCTAAGCGACACGTTACGAAAACCCGAAATGAAGACTCCGACGCTCGGCTAAGTCCGTTAGAATAAGGACGCCTGAAGTTGTCCCTCAGCTGCTCAGACCGACAAGTTCGTAGTCATGAACGAAGGAGGACAGCGTACTAGATTCAATGCAACTGCGACGCTAGATAGCTACGTTCCCAGCTTCGATTCCGACAGCCCCTTTCAGGCCTCGGCCTATCGAGGATTTAGCCGACAACGGGCCATCGCTACTCAGCGTCAGGCCGCCTTCGTGACCGGAACGGATAGGCGGTGTTATAACTACTCTATAAGGCAAGACACGTACGATTTCACTGGTACTGTTCTCTTACAGCAGCGGGCCTAGTTCGGCTGTTGCTGCTGCCTAGATTCAGGCAGCTAGTGCTTCGACTCCACTGAAGGAAAGAAATAGCGGGAGATGAGGGTCTGAAGCCTTGCGAAGAAACGGAAGAGCGGACGACGTGGGCCGATGTTGAGCTAAGAACCAGCCGTGTCTTTACGAGTCGTTGTTATATTCTGACTTCATCCGGTTTCCCGGAAATGTACTGGCTAACAGCCACCAGCCTATTTTCCATCGTATCTCGACTACCAGGACATTTCGACCCCGGTCGTTTTTTATCCATTCGATCTTCGCTTTGCATTTTCTTTCTTTTCTTCTAACACGGCAGCTACGAAAAGACCGCTAACGCGGAGATTCTTTCTAATGCTAGGTGACGGCCAGCACGAAAAACAGGCTAAAATAGGGTACAGTAGGCTTAGATGATGCCAAAATGAAGCTTACTCCTAACAAAGCGCCTGGATAAATGTATTTCTTTCCAATGTTATGACCTGTAAAGTAATAATAATGCTAGCCAGGGCACACACTTAGCCTACCAAGGCTCACCAATGGATCACCGCTACTGTTAGCGCTGATAGTGAAAATGACAGCCATGAGTTGGGGGCTTCGTCCCGATTTAGCGATACTGGCGTTTAACGGCATAAACAGCAGATGACCTCAAACAGATGAAACAACCTAGGATATCAAGTGATTAGTTATGGAAACGGTCGTTTGCACAGGAATTTCGACGGACCCTAAGGGTTTATACGCATGAAGGGTACTTGATAACGTTGGAAAAAACATGCGCATATATCATAAGGCGCGTTCGCACCCCCATGTCTTGAATGGATCAAGAATAGGCCTAAGACCATTATTCCAAGCGATATTAAAAATATCTTAGATATCTCTATTGAAAATAATCATACGCATACTTGCGACCTTGAAGGTGAGAATTAATTAATACTTCTATTCACTCTGTTGTAATCGACCTCGCTAACATACGGCAGACTGCGATAATTTGTTTATAGTACCTTTAAGTTTAAACGAAGTACGTTAGAATTGAGGCCGTTCTATCTTCCTAAAGCTAACCATTTTGAACTCGTTTATCAATTGCCGTTGATCCTTCCAGCATGTTCATGTACGCCAAAGCTACTCCATCACAGAAAATCTATTTGAGAATATTCCGTTGAAACCAGTCCAGTCAAGT
Organism: Varroa destructor; assembly: GCF_002443255.2. NCBI lineage: Eukaryota > Metazoa > Arthropoda > Arachnida > Mesostigmata > Varroidae > Varroa > Varroa destructor. The sequence continues at coordinate 23,040,729 of NW_019211458.1, read as the reverse complement.
TGATTCTATACAATGCAGAGGTACATTCAAACAAGTTAGTATTGCCAAAAATGCTGCCTTTAAGCTCAGTGGCTGTCCACGGTAATTTATTCGCCACGCCTCATATTACCAAGCTGAAATTTCATATTTTTTAGCGTCAACTAGAATAGAATAACTCGTTCTCGAAGAAGTTTTCTGAAACGCTTGCTGAGCAATTGAAAGCGTCAAATAGATTTTGCCACCTTTTGTCAACTTACAAGTTCGCTTCTCCAGTCGCTCAGTGTATAGTTAAACAAATCTATTTGTTGTGGCAGTGTCTTTCGAATAGATACCGCGAAATGGTTCTTAGACGTCGGTTTTTCTCTCTTAATCTAGTCAGCGTGATCAGGCCTATGCGTGGTTGAGCATGCCTATGCGCATTATAGCCGTGCGTCTTTAGCAAACTATTCTATGAACAGACCTTATCCCCCCTGTCAGGAAGTAGCTACTCCTTCAAGAAAAACTGACTTGACAGTATACCAGACTTCCTCATGACCTGAACCCATTAGCAGGTCGGAGCTCTCCCTGGCCGTGGCCGCTTATCTAACATGAATTAGTCGCGTTCGTCTCCATTAGTTTCCAACCTACCTACGTAATAGAGACGAAGCGACTATAAATGAACGGGACGGCCGTCCACTTGAGAGACAGTGGACCTCAAGACTGAATTCTTCTCAAAACGCTTTCTGTTCATGTATCTAAGTGTGAAGTTCTCCGCAATGCTGACGAGATTAAGAGATGTTGTCGACTGCTTGTATATGGAGTATAGGGCATAGAGAATTCGAATCCGGCAAGCCTCATGTGTAATGCGCCTTTCAAACTTGCAAAATGATACAAGGATAATAAAGCTGATAATCGAATTAAGTTTACAAAAGAGATAGTAGTTGCGGTCTTTACTACTATCCATCACTCTCATGGCTTCAACAGTTAAAGGAACTTGTCTTTGAGAAGCGTTTTAGCATGAACTTTAAAAACATATGTCTTTTCTCGTATGTCAGACCTTTGAGCAGTTGCTGTTCATGGTATACTATCATTTGTGTGCATATTTTAACGTATGCTGCTGCCGACTTGAGGACTGTACCGGCCATGCCATTGTAACATATTGAAACTATTTAGCTTTACTTCGTCTTCCATACCGACTAGTCTTTTCGTAGCTATGTTAGTTCGACTATTTCTGTCTGAAGTTCATTCGTTCATTTTAATGACGCTTCTTAGATCTAAAATAAATTCAAAGAAAGCAAACTAAGTATGTTTATTCACACATTAGCCTGTCACATATATATATGTGTATTGCTTTAGATTCTGCTACCGGTATTTCTGTGTGGCCAAACATCTGTTCCAACAAGAAATCCTCGAATGAGGGTTAGAAGGGGGTAGGAAAACAGGCATTGCAGTTATCGGTAAGATCCCTGCCCCTTTTACTTCAGATCGACACAAGAAAAAGACTTGAGGGTCTCTTAGACGTCCTTTCAAAACGGAGACAAAAAAGAAAAAAGGCTATTTCGATTGCCGTCGAGCACTATCGATGCTTGTTGGGCAAGGTTAGGCCGTCTGCAAACAGAACCCATTTTAAGGGCATCCTTGCTGGGCATATCACAATTCATTTGCTGGCCTTTGCTGGCATGTACCAAGATTGAATAATTTGCCATAGGCACGGCTCAGTCTTTCACTCTAGATATATATAAGCCCCAAGGCCGCATTCGGTTCGAAGAGACTGAAATTAATCAGTAATCAAACAACAGTCTCATATAACTAACATATAGCAAAAACAAAATCAGCGTCAGCAGCAGGTGATTGCAAACGACGCCTAATATATGTTAATAAGGGGAACACTTTGTGGTCTCGTATACAACGGATATATGATAACGGATATAACGGACAATAACGGAGACACGAAGGATTCATTATGTAGCTCCTACGCTGAGTTAATTAAGCATCCCACTGTGAAACAACAAGAATTTTATGCTCATCTTGATAATCCAAAGATAGCTCGAATGGCGTTACACTGCACTGTTGATACCATATTTAGATGCCGAGAAATGTTACGAAAATAACGTTCGTGGTTATCCGTCTCAGAGAGGATCTGGGGGAAACTTTTAGTTTCCATTTACACATAGTATTCGGCCGTCATTCAGGGAAATTGTTCGCCCAGTCTAATCTTTGTCCGAACGTTAAGACAAGATGCTCTGCAGATGAGCTTAATTCAACGTGCTTGGTGGATTTAAAAGTTTTCAAGGGACCATATTCCATTCAAGGAATATTTAAAGGAAGACCAAGTGTGTCATAGCTCCACTTAACGTTAACGAACCTACAGTCAAACATACGACTTATGTGATAGGAGACGATTGGCGAATCTGTCTTTTGAGGGTCGGGTCACCAGCAAAGCGGACGGCAGGCCAATTGTTTTCACAGGACCTCGTGTGGAAATACAATACGAATGATTAACATGAATGGCATTTAAACTGAACCTTCCAGAACTTCACGTTTTAGCGTTGGCAAATAAGATTTAAAGCGATCGCAAATTTATTGTAGAAAACATCATAGGTGATAGTCTTTTACAACATTAGAAGGAAAGTGTTTTCCATATCGCAAGAGCCACTAATCTGGTTAAATCTGTGTCACAAAGAGACAGATCAGAGCAAAAAACCATATAGCGAGATGAAAAAAGTCTGTCAATTTTCAGCTGATGTTTGACGCAAGTATGGAAAAGTTTTACACTGAAGTGGATTATAGGTGTGAATCTATGGCTTACCGCGGCCGCCCTCACCTTTAAATAGAGAAATAATAATAATAATGCTGCAAAAATACAGGTCCGAAAAGATAAGTTGATTATATACGCCAGCAACCAACGTTTACTGAACAATCTTAGGTGAAACATCAATGAGTAAATAAGTAAATAAAGCGGGTTGCTATGGATATTTTCATGACAAAACTAGGCGTTTGCAATTAGGTGAGAAACTTAAAGGAAGAAGGATATTTAGAGGGAACGTCAAGACCTGCAGTGGTGGCGACTTTAGCTGAATTCTTAGACTCGAACCTGTTTTTGGGGGAGAAAGACACATTGTAGAGTCATCCCATCAGATACCGTAGTATTTAATGAACAGGTCTTTTTTATACGGCCGCAGCAATTGTTGACAATACACCACGGCGATTTAGCATCAGCAGAAGATAATATAGGTTCCTTCGACGATAGTTTCAATACCTTTTTAATATGACTCGTTGCGTTGTTGATTGATTTTATCACGAACATATATGTTCCTCGTCAAGAAGAGAGAGAACTAGTCAAGGATACGCCCAGAGCAATAAAGCTACACCGAAAAAATTACACGAATGGACCACTTACAATAAACGCAATTTTCCTCTAAGAAAGCAGTGTCATTGACATTATACCGTTTAAGAAGTTGGCTGCAGAATCTGCATCTGCAAACTTATATATGTGTGACCAATCAGCAGGATTAAAAGTACTGAAGAATCGATTAAAATTACTCATGCTAAATTTTTTCCGGATTAGTCGGATTGGCTTCAGAGATACTCGTTAGAAAATGAACAGCCGCATGCAGTAGCAAAAATACGTAATTTATACACATTTTTTTTTTTTGTTGTAATAAACACGTAACAAACCTTCGTAAGGCAAGCATGGTAAGTGATCCGGAGGCCTTTCATGTACAAATAGTAAATTCAAGCTCGTGTCACTAAGCACAATTATGGATATTTATTGAACGTAAATTGTAACATTAGGATCCAAATAAAGATGTAACGGTTCGGCCTATTGTTGAAACAAATTCCAATGACAATACATTAAGTAGATCATTGCCTCAAGCAGTATCTTACAATTTCTACATATTCATTAGGTGACGAAAAGGATTCAGCGGGACGCACCTCGTTATCATATTGGGACACACCATTACAGGCGTCCATAGAACGAATTATCGTACACAGTTGAAACTCGTGAATTGTAAAAGCGGCAATGCCAGAATCCTGCATGAACGTTCCCGAAATGTATGCAGCATGAATTTTGCCATCTATAATAATTGTGCCAGTTATTTATGTTTGTCCTTTGCCCCCATGTCATCAAATATGGGCTACCGTAATAGATGCAAGAATATTTAACAAGTTGTCTAAATCACACGTCAGCTTGGTAACAGAAAAACAGAGATGGCTTTCCAGTGCAACAACAGGCAGATTTAGGAATTAAATTTTGCTAGTTACCTATCTTGTTTGGTGGGCTTGTTGGGCGCACATATATCACGCACGTTCATGGGTAATAAACACAATTTGCTATTTAACAGAGGCATATTTTTTATTGCACGTAAATAGCGATACTATATAACGAAAATCTCGATGTTGCTGATCATATCAGAAGATATATTTGTGCTTTTTCCTATTTGAAAGGAGATCGCACATTTGCGTTTTTATGTTCTTACTTTCTCAAAAATACCGGGTTGTCCGCTTAGATTTTAGTTCCTGTTTTTTCGGCCATCGCTATCAACATCGGCGTTATCGTCGTGTTCGAAGGCCTCACATCGGATGCATAGCTAAAGCCGCTACAGCAGCTTTAATAGTGATCAGCCTTATTTATTATTAGGGGGTTGTTAGGGGGCACAGCTATTTTTGACACAGCCAAAAAAAAACTTCACATTCGTAACAAAATGACATAAAGCAGCTTCCTTTAATATGATTTAACTGAAGACATTGCCTACATTGAATTGCTACTTTCCTGTATGCTAAAACTATCGAATTGCCACACACTATGATGATACTCGGTATAGGCTAAATCATTTATGTATGAACAATAACTGGTAATGTTGATACCACGAAATGTTTGCAGGACGCCTTCGTATTTTGTTTGCGAAACAGATACCAGCAGGTCAGCTTTTCTGGGTTTCTGAAATTCGAGCTATTTGCCCAGCGAAGCCGTGTCTAGTGTATGGAAGGTGGGGCTAGTAATTTTACGGGTGGTAAAAGTAGCTGATAACATTCCTGTTTCACTATTCCTAATTCACTCGAATCGCTGACAATTCTAGCATCTATCAAAACCTATACGAAATCTTTCATTTATTAAACTTGTTACTTTTTTACTGCGTAGTAACTATTGTCACTGGTGATTGGCACATTAGAAATTCGGATACTAGAACCCTTCGCCCCATAATTTTCCATAGCCATTTTGGATAAAAACGCGAATTTCGGGGAAAAAACGGTAGATTGGGCGGAAGAGGGTGCTATCACTGTCACCGCGGGCGGCTGCCTTACTGACACATGACTGACCGAGCAAATAGGCGACGATGTAACCCAGCATATCTTCTGTCTTATTTCTTGTTCACTCTCCCATTCTGGAAATTCGCATTGGCGATAACCCCTCTCAGCAAGGGAAAAGGACGAGAAAAGGCATCCGAAGGCTTAGATCTGGTGGCCCTAAATTTACAACCGTCATGATCATACCGCTGTTTTTTCAGCAAAAAGCAATTACTCATCTGTAGCATAATTTTGATATTGTGAGGCTAAACTTTTAGATAAATTAGTGTTATATTAATTTACTTGTTTTATGAAAAAAATATAAGTATCGCGCAAGTAAAATAAACAAATAAAGGTAAAAACCAATTCGTACTTCAGGGCAACATAAGTTACAGTAACATGTACTTGCGAGGCATGAGATTCTATAATATATCAGTCGACATATATATCTGAATGGATGTAATCTTTTTGAAAGCTAAGTAAAGGTGGTGATGAAAAGGTGATGTAATACGTGATTTATAAAAACTGCTCAATTTGGGGGAAAGGTTTACGTAGTTATTTTCCTTACGTACGTACGTTTCCTTACGTACGTAAGGAACATAATTACGTAGAAAAAAAACTTTAGATCACGTATTATTCGAACATTATGCCTACTTGCCTATATTTTAGTTTCTTCTTGGATTGGAAATAACGGAAAATAAAGTTTGATCACTGATAAGGATGCATTAACAATTGGTGCTCGCATACCTCTAAGCTTCTCTTCTGTTTGTCTTATATACTAAAGACAATTCATAACCAAACTAAGAGGACCTGGGCTTCTCCGTAAGCCGTAATAAAAGTGCCCAAAGCACAACAAAATCATGTCTGATATAAGTATTTGCTTTCTGATTAGTGCGCACGATATGAATACTATTATAGAAATACGACGAGTCTTGTCGATTGTTGCGGGAAAAAATTCGCTCCGTGTACTCAGACGCACAACATCTGAGTAACTAGTGCAGCTTGCCAATGGTATATTTCGTACTGGCCTTATGTGGATTGCAACGCAAGGCCCATCCCTCCTGCCACCTTCGTTTAACAGTCGGATCGTTGAATCCGCATGCATATCTTCGCCAATTCAGACCGCATAGTTTCTTTTTATCAAAATGTATCTTTTATATTTATTGAAAAACTCTCAATACTGCCTAAGTAATGAAATGAGTTAGCGGTGCTATGCAATATACTAGAGCTGCATTCGAGTATATCCTCTTCGAAGTATTAGGTTGGGTAGAATGTTCCCTTTGCAACCGACAGGTGTTGCTGCCGTTAGATCGTATTTAATGGAAACTTACCAGGATGACTGTCTTGACTCTCTTGCGTGTGCTCGAATGTCTTATTAGATTCTTAAAGAAGTGGCGACTCGTGCCGGAAAAATCGCTGCCGAGACAAAAAGGGACTGTTTTACAAAGTCAAAGGCGAACGTTCGGCGAGTATTACTACTTCCCGATTTTGGTTTAATCGCAGAACCGAGGATTTCAACTTGAACGACAAACCATCCTCCGGATGCTCACAAGAAGGAACGACGACGAACTGTAGGCCAAAGATGATCTAAGATCCCTTTGGACGCCCAGCAGTGACCCAAATGATTGTCGGTTGTAAAGTAAACCATTGTGAACTCAGTGAAATGACAAAAAACGAATGATAATACGCCTTTCATTGAGAAAAGTTCTTTACAAGATCGCTACCGGCAATGAAGAGCTGATATTTTACGACACTTAGACGGCAACCAGAATGGCTGAAGCTGTCCAGTCTAGTTCAGCAATACGAAGGAATATTCATGGTTACAAGCTGCATATGTTAAGATAAAGAGGGAGCTACAAAATTCCTAGAACGAAATACAGGAGACAGTTACCCAAATCAGCTCATCCTTCTGAGCCACGAAATAAACAGAAAAGGCCTAGGAGTAACAAAAGGCAACGCAAATATATTGCTGCATGACAACAATACACTACACACTGCTTTGATGATCCAGCGGGCACTAACAGATGCTCAATGAAAAACTCTGCCTCGCCTGGTGTACGGCCCAAACATCGCTTTATCTGGTTATCACTTGCTTTGTTCGATGTAGCATCTCCAAGAAGGTAGACACATCAGAACAGAAGCTGCGATCCACAAATAGGTCGACAAATAAATCGCTTTCAAGGACGAAGTCCTTTTACCTCGCGGAAAACAACGGCTAATACAACGATAAGCAAAAGTCATAAAAGGCAAAGGACATCACTTTGACTAAGATGTTTTCACTTGTTCGAAAGTTACAGTGAATTAAAGTGGCTCAAAACAACGGGATTTTGTGTAATAACTATATAAACAAGCTACAAAAAAAGTAGGGCGATAGTGCGCATTTACATGTCATTGAACAATGTTGAAAATATTTCATCTTCAATATCCAGACCGATATTCAAATATGGGTGCTTCACTTTTCGCCAGCTTTTGTGTTGTCGATAAGGCGCTGCTATGGATGGTTGGGATTCACTAAAAAAATTGCCTCGCGTTACATTTATCCATATTGAGATTGCTGCGCTGCGTAAATTCATCAAGACACATGCATTTTATCTTTTCTGCACAAACCTGTTAATTGCGGCTTTTTAGATACCTATGGTTCAAAGGTAACTTCTTGCACTTACATTGAGTGTGTAGTACTTACATATCTTTGGCGGGACTCTATGCATTTCGCGTTGTCTCTATACATATATAACTATCTACGAAAAATTAATATATCATAGGAAACGTAATGTAAACCAACGTCCTTGGGCCACTTTAAAGGAACTTTAAGTATTCTATTAACAGGTACACATGCACTCCTCTTTCAAAGCAGTTAGAAGAACATACCCTTGTACCGATGCGTTGTAACGTTTATAAGCTACACTGCATATGCAGCATGATACAGCCCAGGGAAAACGACGCCACATATCCAAAAGTACTCATTCAAATTGCTACGAAAGATCGGCTACTAACTACCTCGCCAGACCTTGACAGTCATACGGTTTGCCTGCCCACGAATTGTCGATAACATAGGGACAAGGCGGCTAATTCGTAAAGTTATTTCTAAGTTTTCATGCAGTCATATATCCTATTTTGTTTCAGTTATCGGGTGAGATAATAATGTGTCTGAAAACTTGACCTGGAATAGGGTCTCGGGGGGCTCGTAGGATCTTCAACAAGGTTTGCCATTTCTTAAGCTAATTTTTATAAACCCGTTTTTTTTTAATGAATTTTATTTTCAAATAAGTGTTGCTGGACAATAAAAAGTGTCACGCTTCAATTTGCCTCTTGTAAAAGATCTTCAGATTTCGAATGTTAGATACGTTTTTCGCACAAACGTTCATCGAACCACGCCGCGCGTCGCCCATATTTTAGTTAATCGATTTTAAAGGCGCAGATGTTTGGTAAGTGCCAACACGATTTAATTCCAACCAAACGCGTAATGCGTATGTGTAAACGAATTTGCAATAACAATGGCATAATAAGGCATGGCAAAGTCTCCGTATACCGTAATATCACTGAAACACAGAACGACAAATAGAAATATTGATAACAACTTATCTGCAACAAGCTGCATGAAGCTTTTTTGCTTTAGAACAATTTACAACATAATTGATATTATTGTTGCGGCCTAGAAAATACACTCATGCTTTTTTCGATCGCGCGCTCTACACTGGTCACACATATGTATGAAGAGGGTAACGCGTAAAATAGTTGAGCAAACGACGCAAGATGAACTCATAACTACAAACCAGACAAAAAAAAAACAATAAAAAGAGGGTACGTGATGAAATTCAAGGGACTGGAGATGCTTTTAATAAACAGAATTAGGAAGCACTTTATTAGCCTCTAGTCAAAAAGACCGGTTAGATAAAGCACTTTTAGTCAAACATGAAATTCCCGTTTACTTCCAATTTATTGCGTATTGGATTCACTTGTCGAAAACAACAACGACACGCTAACGTATCAACCCATCGTCCACGCACAAGTCCAATGTGAAACATGTAATCTTTGTCTAACTCAATCCAACAAACGCGAGCTCGACCCAGGCGTCAAGATCAAAAGTACATATGCACATGATTATAGTCATTCCAACCGTGAATAGAACTCCTTCCCAGCCATTGTTTCTATGTGCTTTCATCTAAAATGACAGGACGAGATAAAACGATATCAACTACGAAGACAGCGATAATAACAAGACAATGCAACAACTGTGTGACTACATACTGTAGATCAGATACGGCACAAAGGCATACTACCCCGAACAAACGACATCATGGATACTCTCTTCCATGTCACCGTTGTGTTCCATCGCCCTATAATATATATAGTATCTTCGCGGCAGATGGCTCCGTCTTCTACTGGTCTCGTAGCAGCTGGAGGCGTCTGTGAGCTTGTAGATGATGAGATTACTTACTAAAATCAGAGGGCATAGTTGGCGTGAGGCGTCTTTTGGAGCTCGGTTTAAGGGATCCGACACTGCAGTATTGAATGAGTTAGGCAAGAAAGAGAGTGAGGTGACAGAAACGGCGAGTGAGAGCGTGAATCTGGGTGCTTTCTGGATAGCCTTAGCTCGTCGGCTGTCACGACCATCAGAGAAGGCGCAGAGTAGAAGTGCCCGCAAAATACCCGCCGTTTCACATTCTTCCAACGGTGTCGGATGCCCTCTTTTCCTTCTTTCCGCTTTTTTTGCCCCGTTTTTTTAGATCCTCTTTTTTAGTCGCCTGGACCCCGCACTATCTTTCATCATCAGTCGCGTCAGTTCCCACTTTTCTGCTGCTCTCTAGCTTCATTTCTCTCTCGTGCTCGATTACTCTAGCTCCCTCTCTTCGCGGATTCCCTTTCGTTGCAAAGGAGAGAATTTTTGCGTTGCAATCCCGCCTTCAGGCAGTTTTGGGACACTGGTTTGCCCCTCTCTGCTGGCTCTCGTACTCCTACAGTTTTTTGGTCCTTTTTTACTTCTATTAGAGCGGTGTCCCTAGCGACCTTGTTCGTGCTTCTACCCATCGCCCCGCACGTTCCTCCAATTTCTATTTTTTTTTAAACTGGAGCCTGCGCTTTCTTGGTAGAAGCACCGCTAACACCAGCAGCGGTGACTGCACCGTCATTGCTTCCACCACGGTACAAGCTTCGCAAATCTCGTATAACTAGGGTCTGCTGATTATTTTTTATAGCAATTATGATCACGATGATAATCGCTGTTCCTGGTTTACCCTCTGTATCCTGTTTGTCTATTTCTTCCTTATTTTCTCTTTAGCTCGATTTGCCCTTTTTCACTAATGGTGGTGGTGTTTCTTCCCAATCTAGATCCTTCAGAGCCGTATTCGTTTTATTTCTACTCTTCTAGCTTTTCCTTCAATCTGTGTTTTTCCTTTTTATCATTACCCTGGTTTCGTATCAGTAGGCACGCCTGTTCACCTTTATTCCCATCTAACACCGATTCCCCTTGTTTTTCAGCGCGCACTCACCGACATCACGTCGTTCCCCACCTGACCGCTGACGTCGTCCTTGGATTTCTTATATTTTCTTCTGATCGTTGTCTTTTGCGCTGTAGCACCCGCCGCTACAGAGGGCCCGTGTCAAACTCAACGTTTGCATCAAAGCAGAGATGGCTGATAAATAAGGAAAATCCTTTATGATATTTTACTCTATACCCCATGTTTAGATAAATTTTTTTTAGGGATTTTGCATCTATCCTAGCTAGTAATCCCTTCAGTAAAAAGGTTTCTCCAGGTTGCTTTATTTGTTCATCTAACTATAATGCAATATCTGCGTAGCGAATACTTTTACTAATGATTTAAACATGGCTTGTTCAGTTTATATAGAATCTTTTTGAGTAGCCTACTCCACATTTTAGAATCTTAGATGCTCAGTGACTCTTTTCATTTAATTTTTTAGTTATCAGTTAAATAGGTGTACATTGTCCAACCCTGTAGTGTTCTGTAACTCAGAATTAATGGACTGGTTGTTGAAATCAAACTGCATGTTAATACGCCGCACTGCTGCAAGCGGATTCAGTGGACTGAGAAGCTTTGGAATTAGTTAGGCGCATTTCAATATGTAATTTCCCTATCTAGAACTTCCCCATGCGAATGGACACTGGTATATGCTTGACCACGAGTTGTCTTTTTTGAGCGCTGTAGTCGGGCGCATTTAGATTTGGAGAATGAGGGGGTCGAAGCCAACCTTGGATATTACTTTGCTCAATCCAAAAAGTGACCGAGGCATGGCGATGAGGTCTGGCGTTGTCATCAAGTAGCCGGACTTCATATGCTTTCGATTGCCATGCCAGCGATCTACGAGTCTCTTGAGGAACTTGAGATAGTGGACTTCACGCATTGTTTCATTTTCAGCGAATACCTCGTAGCAGCAGCTGGCCCCTGATGTCTATTGCAAACGCTACCATCACTTTACATCTGAAGATTTCTCTCCAGGGCAATTCCATTTTCTTGCCTGGTCTGGTGGTAGAAATTGAACAGAATCTTGTCAATGGCAACCGTATACGTCGGGTGGATTTGCCTGTTGATTTAAATTTCGCCAGTAACACGTGGAATGCATGACACGCATCTCCAGTTGACGTGGATTTTCACGGGGGACCCATTTCTTACTCAGTTTCCACATTTTCAATATATGGGTTATAATTCTGTAACAGGTTACATATGAAATGCCAGTCTTAGTAACAGGGCTTCTTGACTTCAAGCTTTGCTGTAGTGGAAAGCTCTGCTTGGGGCTATGTGTTTTTGTCTCTCAGGTCGCGACATCCGCTCACCCGTCCCTTAGCCTTCAACACTCCAGTCTTTGCCCTGGAAGCATTTGCACCATCCACGTATTATATCTTAGCTTAAGGCCTTCTTACCCGATATTTTACCAACCTTTAACGAACTTCTGCAGCCCGGTGCTTCCGAGGAATAAGAACGTGATCATTAAGCGTTGATTTCTAGCCTGAAAGATGTCTTTCCTTTGAACTCACTTATGCTAGAGTAAACTCGGCAAGTTTCCACTCGCAAGTTTCTGAGTAACTGGCGACTGATTTTAACTGTTAGGTAAATTTCCTCTGCTATAAAGTGTAGTGCAAAAGTAAATCAATTTCAGAAGTCAAGCGGCTTCGCTTGTCGTGGTCCAAGATTAATATTGTACAATAACAAACAAAACAATAACCAAATGACGCTTCCTAGAATATAATCAATCTTCGATTTATTTAACAGCTTTTACGAATTATTCAATGAGAGGGCATCGGAAAATCTAATGCAACAAAAATATAATAGTGGCAGGTCCTTTTTTGGGGAAGGGTTGCCGAATAATGAATGAATTTCTTAATGGTCGACGGAACGTGACTGCTTTCCTCTCGTAGCGCTAAATCGTATTTCATTATTTCTGAGTCTTTCTATAAAGAACTCCTGCATTTGCCTGCTTACGTTAGGCACGGCTGCGTTTTTGGATCGGTTCAATCTCTTAATCCTGTTTCGTTGTACTATTTATCATCCAGCGATTTCAGAAAAGGTCATCAGGTTCGAAGTTTTCCCCATAAAAACTTCTGATGCATTCAGAATCGTCTGAATCGTTCTGATTGTCTCGAGATATTATTTATGAGACGATAGTAACAAACACGATATTGCGGTCAGACGAATACCGGGTTTTCGTTTTGTTTTTTGTTAGCTTTGATCTACTTAACTGCAACTGTAAAGAACATGGCTCATATATTGTCGTGTATGCGACCGCGGCTGCAGTGTCTCTAGATCTTAGGACCTTTTTCTCAACACTAACGCCACTTGCAGAAGTGCCTGCACCTTGTTCGTAATTGTGTCACATGAACAGTTTCTAGGCAACGATAATCTCTCTTAAGTAGTGCACTCTGAGGCTTATCAAAAGCGAGTCCAAGAGACCGCAAAACAACTAGAACTGCTCTGTTCGGAAGAACGAGTGGCAGACCGAACTGTTGACAGCGAAGCTTACCGTTGCTGCGGTCCCCCAATGGCAGGGACAGAAAGAAGAGAAAATTTCAATGAAATTCATCGATGCAGTGTAGGTTGCGTTCTAGTGAGAAAGCAGGCTACTGGCTCCCTCCTAAGAATTTGAATCCTATCTCTTCACCCGTGTTCAAATGTTCATCTTCTTTCCATGGAGTAGCCCATGATAATATCCAAATCGTCGCTTATATGCAAATACATATAACAGAAATAAAATTGTGTAATTTATTCTGCAACTTATTCAGTTGTCAATACTGACGAAAAGTTATCCAGCAAAGGAAAAGTTTTCCCGAACCACATAAGCTACTTACCTCCGCAAATGCCTAATATTCGTGCCTTGTGATTTTGTTTATATCAATTTAAATGACAAAGAAGAATGTAGTTGAGCAATAAGGATCCTTGATTTTTGACCAAGTAGTATCTCTTTACTCGAAAAAAACTTAAAGCCAAGAGGAAATTGAACACAAAATGGACCAAACATAAAAGAGTATAGTACTGCAATTGATTTCCGATAAACTAACAGAAGCCCTATTGTTTATCATTGATTGTTCATATTATACGCTAACGTAACACATTATGATCAGCATTCACCGGTCCCTCATCCTGAATTACCAACGCGTGTCCTAAAATTCATTTTTATTTAGCATTAGAAGCTGCTTAATTTTCTTCTCTACAACGCTAATAACAAGTACTAACTACGGTTTGGGTCGAGTGACTTCACAGTTTCTAAAGCCGCATCTAAAGACCGAAGAGAAGACGCCAAATTAAAAGAATTAGTCTTCCGCTAAGCGGAAGACATCAGATCAATTCATCAGACGCTTAGCGTAGTGGACTGACTGCATGAACAATATTAAACTTTTGTTATTATAGGTTCTTCTGTCAGCAGACGTTCACATTATTATCAAAAACACTACAGATTGTTACAGTCATAGGCGATGTAGTTGTCAGCTTATTTGCTAGAGCTTTTGGTTCCTATTTAAGGTAGCTGCTATCACTACCCATGACAAAAGTGACTTAGCTCAAATTTAGGCCGTTGATTCACGGCAAGTTTACATTCACCGTGTAAAAGATCGTACATAAATAGCTCACCATGACAGCTAAACATCATCATTCTAAAAAAATTAGATAATTTTTTTTTCTAGTAATAGTAAATAATAAATAATTTTTCTAATAATCTAGATTCCCATTTGTTACTGAGAATCGCCTTATTGTTTACCTTGTCCTTTTAAGATAATATATTTTCGCGTATCATTTATAAACAAAACACTAGTTGTTATAGTTCAAAGCGTCTGGTGTTTAAGAAGAGCATAAGAATTAGTAAGCTAGAGCTCCGAAAAAAAAAGTAAATGCCAATGTGCCTTTATGAAATTTGGTCAGAATATAATAGCTCTACAAATGGTAAACGTTTAAAAAAGGAAAAGGCAGAAAATGATTTATATTATCCTAATTATAACGACGATTTAAAACAAGCTCTTATTGAAAGTCTTTACTGCATCGTCATGCACGTGAGGTATCGTAACATAACGTCCCCGACACATGTATCCGCTTCCGACATAGTTGTTCTACAAGTACAGAGGTTATCATAAGCGACATATGCAGCATCGATAGAATGCGTCCGCAACTGCTGAACGAGACCGTAGCTTTCCCCCGCCGAAATAGAATTTTTTTGGAGCAAATCTGTTAGAACGATTACTATATTTTCCGGATCCTCCTGCTCATCTGTTTTTGTTTAGCAAATCTAGGATTCGTTCCTTGGCAAGGTGATTATTTAACCCATCGAGAAGGGTTACCCTCGCACCAGTCGCTTGGTGTCATTTGTTGGTGGCAACACCCCTTGAGAAGAGAGATCGTGCCAAGCTTGCTAGACAGTCTCGTCTCGAATATCCCAGAACGAGACAATATTGTTCCGTTCAAATGGAGCGTGTACTAAGTTCACTCGTCGTCCTGGAATCGGCCCCAGCCCAAGGTACCGAAATGCAAACTGCTCAGTGTCGAGTAGCAACTATCTTGGATTCGTTTGCTACATCCAGTACTACACGCGCTAAGCCCAGAGAGTTTGTCGTCCTGCCAACGATCATGCGAATACATATAGATATACATTCTAGTTACCATCGGCCACAATTCAAGCTAGCGAAGTAGTAGCCTATCTATACCTTTACTGAGCTTCGATTTCTTCGCGTTTTCCCGATAACTCTAGTAGACGTACAAGGGTTCTTTTTAATCGAGTGAAGCCAAATCGTTAGTTGCTTGCCGTTAAAACCGAAGCTTGTAGAATGCTCGCACAGCGCTCTCATGCATCTACTTTAGGCGGGAGAACATCTGCTATTACTATACCCGTGCTATTGGTAACTGATGGCCCTGTTAACGTACGTCTTCGTTGGACTCCAGCCTAATCTATTATTACGTAGTACAAGTGAACCTGAAAACTCTGCCTGGCAGCCTTTTTCTATATTTAGTGCCGGCCTTAGATGCATATCGCGCTTCACCTAATCCGCGCCATCGGCATTTACATGCTGACGTGATATGGGAAGTGTGAGCTGCGGTGCCATTCTAAATGCCAAATCAACTGAAGACACTGCATGCATCTTCAGGAATTAACATATACATTTGTAGTACTCGTCGCGATCTAAGGATTCGTTTTCCTGTTCTCTGATCTTACGTATTTCCGGTACAGCGTCTTTAGTCAGTCACTGATATGTGGCGAGTTTAAGCTTTGTCTAGTCGTGAACCTTGAGATTACGCTTCATTAGAAGCGATTTCCTAGCTAGCGAGATGGGGAAACTACACGATACCGACTTACTACTTGATGAACTATCTTCGGTTTGATGTTGTTATTTCCTGTCCGGTGTACGTGTATACAAAGTAATCCTTAAAAGGCAATGTCTTTTCTATGCGGCAGCTGGTTTCTGCATCGTCAATTTGAAATTTTCGCATGTGCCTTTCTCGGTACTACTGATGCGTGATTTCAAATATTAAAGTGTCCATATATGACACGTATAATATATCCTTGTTAGCTACGTACACCTTTTCTTCTCCAACCCTCGACCTTGAATGTGTCACAACTTCAAGCTTTGGGGTGTCTCTAAATATTAGCATGGACACCGTAAGGTGCGCTCGGCCTTGTAGCCATGCGACCTTTGGCCTTTCAGTTTCTCTAATTAAATGCATATGGTCTTATGGAAAAAAATCCCTCCACAAGCTACACAGATCCGTATTGAAACTAGCATAGCATAAATGGAGGAAATGATGCAGCTATTATATTTCTCTGAAATACTATCTCTTATTTGCACTCCCTAGATAAAACAAAAGTAAGATTTTGCATGCTATCTATTACATAACTTTGGCCATTTTTCAGTACAGCCATGTCGAGTGACTTTCGTACCTAAATGTACCTTGCGCTACAACTGTATCTTTTAAGATAGCTTCCCGTTGCACCTATACTCAATCTGGTTCTATATAGCAATTTTTGTATGCGTGTTTCATTGCATTTAACAAGATTGCTGCAGTACGTACGCAACAAAGACAAAAAGATAAGAGCCTCAACACAGCGCAGCCTAGTCTATGAACGAGGTTATATAAGGTTGCCACACTGCTCTAAACAGGGCAAAAAGTTTACCTTTTTCTAAGGGAAAAAGAAGCTGCAAAACAGAAAGAAGCTATTTGCGCTTCCGTTCCTGTCACAACTCCCAGCAGCCACTAGATCTATATGAGATTCAAGGGACCGAACAGCTAGAATAGACCGGATTTGTGTATCTTGGTTAACCAAACCTATGATTAGGTGGAAATTGTTAGTTCGTCACGAAGGAAGAAAAAAGATCATTGTGCCAGATTTTGAAAGCTGGAACATGTTCATTCATCATATCGTATGTGTATGCTTCTCCTTATGATTTTGAAGCTATTTATATAGCCTGCTTCCAAACTCACGCAATAGAGCCGATATTCTTTTATGACGGATTGTACGAACGCAGCGGGTCGCCTCTCTCAGCCTCACAAGCTGCCCTCAAACTTAACGTAGGTAGATGGGCACGTAGCAATAGAATAAATGATAATTAAAAGAAGACGAAACTTTAAAATAGCTAGCGGCACTTACAACCAAAGCCTCAACGGTATATATATATATATATATATATAATATTCGCGAATGATGAACCTTTCACAAACGCATTCAGGCAGTCTCAATTAGAGGATAAAAAATAATTGAAAGCCACGTAAACACGATGTATGTATGACCTCCTAAAAATTCATTCGTTATTGTTGATCGTGAAATACCGAAGAGTCACTCTCAGATTTTTAGAGTTCTTGAACTTTGAAGTAGCCAAGTCGCTCGATGACGACTTTCCATAAAGCAATAACTTATTGTAAACAACAGTTGGCTCCTAAGCTGATTCAATGGCATACTAGACGATATATAAATTGCAATGTATTGAAAATTAATTCAACGAATAGCCGGGTTCCCGTATACCATTCGTTGATTAAAAGCAACACAAGGAAACTGAGTTTTAATTTCGACGATGCTTTTGTGTATAAGGAAGACGATTTCGTACCGAATTTTTTCCTCTATCAATGAGTAGACCAGGCGTTTGTCAAGGGCTGCTAAATATCTTGCCGAGCGGCATGGCTAACACGCATTGTTGACTGGGCCAGCCTAATGACGGCATAGGCCCAATTCGCATTGAGCCAAAGGGGTGTTTTCCATATAAAACATATGTTTTCTCGTTCTATTTTTTTAGCTTATTTTCTTATCTAATGGCAGAGACTGCAACCATGTGCAAAGTGTACCGACTCTCGTGTATGAAACGACATGTGCATGATGGCGGCGGCTGTAACCATAACAGCAAATCATACGTCTTTCCTATGTCTTCCTCGATGCATCGTGCATCGATACTTCACTAACAAGCAATAGGAAGAAACATGGCGTATAGGACTTCGCAACTGGGCTGGCACGTTGCAACGTAACGCATGCTCTTCGCAGGTTGTGGCAGGACATTAAAATAGACGCAGTTTTACGGTGCGTTCTTCCCTGCATGATACTCGTAATAATACCTCATGGTTTTAGTCCTGGATAATTAAAAGATGACGCTTACCTGCAGGTTAGAACGTTAGAAAGCACCCCCCTTGTGCCAGAAACGATATGCTTTTGCAAAGCCAAAGATTCTCTGAAAGTCTAACAAAAGTCGTCTTCAAATATAAAACAGCCGGCATCTATAAGCAGCCGGACTGCAATTAACTTTCTGTTTATTTACGTTATATAATAATTTCTGCGTTTGTAATTAGCGGCCAAACTCAACTTTCACCGACAGAGACCTGACCGCTGTCGGTCTGTGCACGTACGCTTATTGGTGTATGGGTAATGAGGCCAGTAAATGGAAGTTATAGAGACAAACATTGCAAGCATTTTCTGCTGAGTCCAAAGCAACGTATTATAATTGCGCTACCGGCCGATACAGAGCTTTCTTATATTGTGTGTTCGCAAAGTGTTGCGAAGAAATTTTCGAAGTAAAAATTTGCCCTTCGACCGTGCAATTAATGCGTCCAAAAAACAGTCGCAGTTTACCTGCCTCGCTAGAAAACGTCTAGAAATAACAATTAGTAATAATATACAGGAGAGACGGAAGGGACACGGTAGTAATAATCAGTTAAGAGTGTCAAACTTAATTAATTTAGGAACGTAACAAGTACAAGCACAAACATACTAATAAGCGTAACTTCAATACTTTACAGTTAATTATTTGTTTAATTTTCCTTAAACAGACACGTACTACAATGTAATTAAGTTTAGTGTCTCTAATTCGTTAGTACGCCAATGTTTTTGTTGTTTCAACAATTATCATGCGTCAAAAGGTAATCATTGGCTAAAATGTTCTATGAATGCCAGTTGGGTGGCGGAGGCCTAATAACAAGGCTTTATTTACATGTTGACATACAGCACGTGTTCGTGAGGCCCTCTCTTGATAATGGACGTTTAATAATCTGAGTTGCTTTAATAACCCGCAAAACAAAGCCATGATCGAAGCCAACACGCATGAGTCTTGATTAGCAAATAGGTAACGACACGAGAACAACTGATAGCTAAAAAGTATTAGCGACACACAGGATCTAACACAGGTTAACTGAAAGGCGAAAAGTTGTCGCGTGTTAGGCCCTTACCATATACGGTAGCTTAACATGTTGCATCAGGCTACAGTATCGATCCGCTGTCCAGCGGTGTCTCTATTAGTGCGCTTAGAGACAGACAGCAATGCACTTCGCCGGCTCTCAGATAGATTCGATCGCGTCTCGCCTAGCTTCGCTAGATTTTCGTACTTCGACGCGTTCTAACGATCGGTTTATATGGTGGAAGTATACTGGTACCAGCAACGTTTTGTGAATATCTAACAGTTTCTATTTTACACAATATTAGAAGTCATATTTAGTTTTAAATAGATCTCACTTACTTTTAAGCAAAGATAACTGTAGTCTTTGCTCAAAAACTGAATAGCCTTTTTCAATTAGATTAAAAAGGAACATATACAAATGCTTCGAGGCCTGGGGGGAGAGGCAGGGGCAAAAAGGGAAAAGAGAATATAACGAATGGTAGCAATCATATGTATAAAAGAACCACAGATAGCTATATAGGAGGAACTGTGGACTATTAATTGGGTGTGTGAATCATTTTTTTTTTTATTAAACTTTCGTCATAGTGAGAATCTACTGTTTAAAATAAAAAGGAACTCGTGTCGAGAGATAAATCCAATGCGCAAGTGAAAAGTGTTAGGAAAACAGTTACTGATCATAGAGTGACTAACCTAATGAAAGAATCCCAATGAGTACCTTATATACGACTGAATTTCTGCCAGCAGACAACTCCCCAACTTAACTACAGGCCGATATAGCACCAACTTAATCTACTTAACTTAGTTTACTTATTTGATGAGCATCGCGTCCACAGCAAGCAACGACATAGTCAATTACCTTTTATTCCTCGGCCGCTGGCCAGCTGTAGGCCTGAAGGCCGTAATGGCTACTGCAGGTTTGCGGTAATCCTTTACTTATCACCATATTACTCTCCCCCAGTCTCTATCCCAAAGCGCCTCTGCGCGTAATTCCATTCGCTTAATTAGTAATCAAAACTACTACTATTAATGATAAAAAATGTTGCATAAGTTTTCGCTTCCTATCGAGCGTATGGAAGAGTTTGTGTGAGCCTACCGACCAGTTGTACTAACGTCACAAATCACAGACGCAGTCTACGCCAACAGCCACTGCAGCATTTGCTTCGTATGATCATTGCCTATTTATCCGTTTGCGTTCACAGTCGACGCATCCGTATCCGCGGCATTAGTTCGCGCTTTCACCGTGCTCGTGCATTTACAGTTGGCCCCTATTTAGGGCTTAACCAGTAACAGAGCTCCTTATGACTCGGAGTCGACACGAAGGACCTGTACAGTTGCTACCGCAAAAAGACTAACAGGTAGTCGTTCTAGTATTTCGTTCATCAAAATGAGTTATATCTAGAGATCTTTGTTGGGATAGTGAAGGATCTAAGCCCTTAGGGAGTCTCCTCAGTAGGGTTAGGACAGTTAAGTTACTACAACAATTAGAGACGGTGTGTGCCTTCGCCGTTGCGAGAAGCTTTACGCTTGTCGGCAGCGTGAAACGGCTGAAGACGAAAGCGGAAACGGCGTTGCTAAAGGGGAGGTATTAATAGGATTTCAGTCATTGCCCGACGAGCCGAAAAGCGACCGTCTTCGAAGGGAAGAAAAATGACTACGCATTTATGACCTCGAACTTTCAACACGACAGGCAAATTAAGCAATATAAACTAATGATAACATTAACACTGAATAGTAACTGGCGATGGTGAAATAGTTATATGAAAAATATTATTATGTTATATATAATGAAAAAAGAGGATCAGTATATTAGCGTTTATCGAAGTTACCGAAAGGGCGATTCGTGAAGGAGAAAATTGGCTGGTTTTGTCTATCTAAGGGTAAGATTCAGCGAAAATTGAGCTTTCGACATTCACTAAATTGATGTTCCACTTGTTTGTTTATTTAAGTAAATGCTATTTGGCGTTTATTTGCGGATATTATTTAGTATTGGTGAAACGTTTTTGGCCAAAACTTTCTTTAGTTGGATCAGACAGGACATCTTGAGAGTTATCTAGTTTCATACAACGACCAAATTTCGCACGGTTGTAGTAATGTTAGATATTGATTTATCCTAAATAAGCGATGTCAACAAAATGCCGAAACTTCTAAACAAAATAATGTTATCCGGTAGATAGCCCAGTCAGTGAGTAATCCGTCAACGCTTAAATAATATCACACCTTGCTAACTTAAGCTATTCAACTAAACCAGAATGTTCCTTTACTCAGGCTTCGATGAGATCAGCTATCAACTGTTTGAAAAAAATAGATGGTCGACAAGTTTTGACTTACTCACAAGTTACAACTGTCTTTTTCTGTAAGGTCATCAAAAATTAACGCCTCGACAGTCTTCTGCAGATTGTATATATATATATATATATATATATACGTATTGCGTTGCATAATTCAGGCTCTCTGGTGGCAGCACTTGCTACTGCTTACAGGCAATCTTTTTTAGGCTACTACTATCAAATTCGTAAAGCAAACCTAATGTTGTGTCTGTATCTTCGTGACCACGAACGAAAGAAATCTATGTCTTCATTTACTTATTGCTGGGATTTCTGAAAGCTTACTGTCACATTTTCCGCACTACTTCTAGATCATTAGGGAGCTTTGGTTTCGAAGGCAGACATTTCTTATCTGGTTCCGTGCGACTTACATCACCTTATTTACCAAGTCGTTAGGTGTCTTTAAAATCTAGTTTAACAATGTTTAGACAGATGGCAGCAAAGCCGACAAGATCATGGTTTCTGTATGGCATTTACTTTGGCGTCCACATTAGCTCCGAAAAAAGCCTAAGTAGAAATCGTCATAATTTGCGTGGGTGTGCCGATTTTGACAGTTTGTGGGTCGTGCGGTAACCGGACATCTGTGTTTGGCCTGGGCGTCGGTTAGAATTTGCATGCGCTTTAGTATCGCTTTGCAAGTTGACTTGAGTGTGAGACTCTAGGATACTTTACAGTAAGTCGACCAACCACAACTTGAACACTCAGAAACTTCCATTGCGCTGCTGTACTACGTAATTTCTGCATGTCATCTACAACCAGCCAGCAGGCCCAGATCTCCTAACTTTTAAATATCTTCCACAGAGAGCATAAAATGAGAACGATGGCTTTATGCATCAAAAATGAGGCAGTCGTTACTCTAGTGCGCGAAGCATCTCCAAAGTCGCTTCAAGCGCCCATGCGATGCACCGACTAACATTTTCCACCAGGAGACAAGAGGCTCGTTTAAAAAACGCTCCTCGAGCCATAACCGTTTTTTTTATAGTAGTACATGCACCTAACGAAGAATTGAAAAGACCCGGGTGTGCCTCGCAAAAGCAGCGACCGAAATAACGTTAAACGTCGCATAGATATTAGAACTGGTCTCATTCTGTTATTGAGATGGTAAGTTTTTTGAGTCGCATTTGAAGCTCGGCAGACTGCCTATTTATAACAACCCTACTCTTTCAACTAAATGTTACAGAAATATCGGTTTAATAGCGTGACACACTGGAAAGCATGATGCAGCACTTCAAGCACATAATCTATCGTCGTCTTCCGGTCCTGCGTGTATGTGGCGTGCAATAATTCATTTCACAAGCATTACTCATTCGTAAATTCGTTTCTCATATACAACAAGCCAAACATATTATATTCATGCGCTTTCACATAAGCGTAATTTTAGCAACTGCGGAACGACCTAGGCTAAATGCAAACCTCTATTTCTACCCTTTCGGTTTATAATGTCCTTATTGGCATTACATAGAGAAACCTATGTTTACGTTGCTCCTTGGCATTATAGCAGCAATGACAGAACACAGCCCCCGCTTCTGCTTAGTCAGCCTTTCTGGTCTTGACCTTCTCCTGTTTGCTGCTGAAACATTTATGTTTCTAGGGGTGCCCATATGGATCATGTTGTTCTCCTTTAATAAGTTGCTAAAATACAAAGGCCATTCTTCAAGGGTCGTTAGAGCACGTTTTTAGAAGTTTCCAGCACCGCAGCGCCAGTGCTATAAGCCTGCAGACTGACCGCCGGCGATATTCCACACGCTCACTCGCTAGCTCCATTGGTCCTTACATACTATTACTTTCTTTCTTTCTTTCTTTGGAACAACAGCGGCAGCTGTAGATGGAGTTATGTGACAACCAGGATGTCATCACTCTGGAAAGGGCTGCAGCAGCAGGATCGCTGTTAAGCCATGCTAATGTCTCCGTACAACATATCCATGTATAAAACCTGCATAGTCTTCCACGAACCTAGGTAGCACAACTGCTAATGCTATTGCTTCTGTGCCTCATTAGAGTGCCTGTGTGGTAGCGGGCGCGTTCGGGCGTCGAGAACCAACACACTCCAGTACAACGTCGCCCCAACTACGTTTGCTCCTGCGAGACTAAGACGGGGCAAATATGTAGCCTCTTATGATATGTAGCAAAACACTTACTGCTGGTGTAGTTGTTATGGTCCCATGAAGCAGTGCAGTATCTTTGCACGTTTTCCCTCAGTGAACTTCCCCCTGCCCTGGTCTCCTTGTTTTTCCACTTTGACTCTGAGACTTCAGCGCTATGGGCCGTTGCGCGCAAATGGGGCGACTTCCATGTAGAGTTTGGTAGGAGCTTGGGCGTTTGTCGTGCAAACGTTGACGTTAATGTCCCTTAAAAGCACATGATGGTACCCGTAGCAGCAATATAGACGAACGAATAGTGCCAGCGATAAGAGACCTCAAAAAACAACAAGGGAAACCACAAGGAACTGTTGCTATCGATGCCTGTAAAAGGAGTTTGACATTATTTCACTTTCCATTGACGTAACAAATAGAATTTAACTTCGTTTATCCACCACAGCGAACAAGTGCCCAAACTACACAAGTTCCGGAAAGGGTGTTCTTGTTACTGATGTTCGTACAGCACAATTTAATTATTGCCGTAGCCTTCTCAACCCGACATGATAACGTGTACATGTACGGGTACAAGACCGTATGTCGATATATCAAGGTATTGTATTTCATGTAATTTTTTTAAAAAATAATTATACATCTATCTAGTCAGTCTGCCTTTTTCTTTGGAGGACAGGGGCTTTGCAAATTAATTTTGAAGATTAAGAACCATCGATTAGTGTATGAGCATATTTCGATAAATCAATTATAGTAGGGTGAAGTTACCTTTCTTTTTAAATATATTCGATGCATCTCTATATATAAACGTCGTATATAAATTATAGTACTATTTAGTCAATTTCACTGTAGAGCCAGAAGTTCTGATGTCTCTGACGAAGATAATCAACGGTCAATAAAACATTCAAAGCTACTGTAGTGAAGGCGATAATCATGAGTCAGCTTCCAGCCTAACAATTTTCGGAATGATTATATCTAATTAAGGACATAGCGGCTCAACTTCCTAAGAACACTTGAGGACAACTAAAGAAAGAAAAAAATAGGGGTTAGGTGTAATGCAGTTCCTAATGCTACAGACAATTGCGTACTCTGACACGGATTCAGACCAAGCCGTTTGGTGATAGACGACATGAAGAAGTTCGTGGCGCTACCCGCATTGTCTCTTATCTGCGAATCGGAAAAATGTTCCAATGCAATATCATATAACGCCATCAAATCTTATCACGGATGCCCCCGTTGAAATCTGAATTGATATAAGTTTAAAGCTACGAATTACGGATAATTAGAGCCCACCGAGTTCGTCAATCATACTTGCCACAAGTTAGGGACGACTAGCAGTAAAATGGCAATTTATGAAACTATTAGAACAACAATTATTATGGTCTCTGAATGACTGTCATTAGCAGACGCTGTTTACAGTTACATAACCGAAGTCTATACGTCACGTCATGGTGCTCGATTGCTTCAGGAAAACAAGAGTTCTCTAACTGCATTTTTGCAGCTTTTGTTTACTAATCTGTTACGTTTTTTTAGTTGTCTATCATTTGATTTGTGTTTTTGATGATCGTTATCGCTGTTTCTCGCTGTGCTTACCTATGCTATATGAATGATTTTCGTTCAGGTGCTCAAACAAGGCTGAGTTAGCTGCCTGCTGCTCGGTTTAACATTAGAGGTAGTCTCTGCAGATTTTTACCGAAGAGAAAGATATAATAGGGTGAAGTTCATATTTGTTTGTGCAGTTCAAGATCGCGTGCTCGGGGGTCATCGGACAGTCGAATCGCTATCGCAGTTGTAGCCCACGGTGGCTGCGTAACGGCGCAGAGAACTGTGGCGACATATGAGCTTATAAAGATGGTTAAAGAATGGTTGTGCCGTAATGATAACCTCAGGAAGGATCGTATCGCTAGTCGCAAGCTGCTTCATCTCTCGTTGATCCCGCGTCCACGTCATCATTATTCATGAAGAGGGCTTCAAGGAGAAATTGATTGTGAATATATAAGGACCCGTCGGGCGGTCACCTGCTAATCGCGGACAGAACAATAACCCGAATTCAGTGGGCTCGTTTACTTGAGGTAAGTAACGGACATCGACGAATCCTGCCAGCATCTTCGCCACCTCACGTACATGCACATGTAGGTATCAGTAGTAATCGCTTTCACCAGTCGTTATCCTAGCTGACAAACGTATAGTGATTAATCATCGCACTGCTGCGACTGCTGACAGATCGTAGCAGATGGCCATCGCTAAAAGGTCTACACTATAGCGAAAATGCATTAAAAAATCTACATGTATATATATATGTATACGAATAGAGATGGGATTGTTGTGCGGGCCTCGTGCACTATTTATTTATATTTTGATTTAATTTAGCGTTAACGTCATGACTGTGTGGAAAAGTACTTTTACATTTTACATATGTATTTTATTGTATTCCTGTTATTTGGAGGCGCTGGGTGACGAGAAGATCGTATCAGGCCTTGCAGCTTATAAGCATATATATTCATGGCTGGTAATTCTCAACTAATGGACTGACCTACTACGTTCAACATTTTTCGATTTTTCTTAAATTTAAAAATGGCTTTCAGTTAAACGTTTCTTTCATAATTTTTAGAGAGGCTTTTGTTCTTTCTAACTCATAGCCACTATTTTAAGATAAAAGAGGTTCTCTTGCTACAAGGGACAGCGTTCCTTTTAAAGCAACATAGACCCCATTTGTGAGGTGTAAAAAATGGTACTTTGAAGGAGCAGGAACTAAAACAGATTTCAATTTTAAAATTACTTAATTGAACAAGTTTTATACAAATTCGTTCACATTTATCGGTAACAGGAGATGATCTGAAACTAAAAAGTTACTAACTTAGCCTTACCACTGACAGCCCTTAAGGGGTTTATCTTTTAAAGAGAGAAAAGACTAAAAGGGTACAGTGTTCAAAGAAAAAAAAGGAAAACTTTTTGAATGCGTTCAAAACGCCGTGATGTTCTTTCAGTATGTTGAAGGGGGATGCAATCTTGTTGTTAGCTACGTCTCTTCTCGAACTGATTCCTGTTTAATGTGTTTTCTGTTTTTCTTGTTGTACTATTAGCAACCTTTCATCATATCCTAGTAGATGTGTTTTTTAAGAAGCTAATGTGTAAACTTTGTAATGTTCCGAGAGTGAGCCTCACATTTCGATACTTGCTACTGTCGTATGGGACATGTCTGCAATTGGCCAGTCTGACTACGGTACCCATGACGTTTACGTATTCGGTGGTCCCGTGTCGGTGCCTCTGCTGATATTAGTTTGATATTACCATGCTTACGATGACCAAATAAGCCCAAAATTTTCAAACGAGTCAATTTATTATAGCCGTAAAATGTTTTTTTTTCAAAGTCGAGCCAATTTCTTTGCTGATTTGTTAGACTATGAGCAACCTCGCTGTCAATTATCAGCCGTTGTTAGCTTGTATAGCAAATCTGTACGTGAGCTTAGTCGTGTCGTAGGCTCGGCCAGTATTCGGCAAGCGTGCCATGTCGATACATTGTCGCATAAGCGAAACATGTATTTTCGTAGTTTGCAAGCAATTAAACATACTGTGCATTTGACTTCGTTAGAGCGGGTAAATATTTTCCAATGAGTCAGTCCTTGCGGGAAGTCTACGTTATGAATTTATTGTGTTATTACTAAGTTACTTTTCCTGCCAGCTGGATTTGTCTTTGCACACTACCATGAAGAGGCAATCTTGCCATAAGGCCATCAATCCTATTCTTTCTGCTCCGTTAATTGAGCACAACCGTAGAATACCAGGAAAAGTTGTCACGGGTATTCTGAGAAGAAGAGATTTGCCCCTTCGAAGACTATTTATCTAAACATTTACTCATAGATTTGTGCACGAAAACGTTCTCTTTACAGTAGAAAATACAGCCGGTCACTCTGTTTAGGCCGTGAACTTCTTAACGTTCGATGTGTGACTTATGCAGATTCAGTTGATATTCGCAAGGCAGTTTCGGAAGAGTATCTGCGTCAGAAAAATAAACACGGACCATTCTGACATACAACAAAGGTCCACTCGTGCAGATGTGTCGAATGCATAATTTTTCAAACGTGTCCATCTGGAATCACTTCGATTTCGGCTTAACAATCGATACGTCGCTCAGAAAATAACAGTTGAAGCAAAAGACGATCTTCGAAATCTACAGACTAATCCAACTATCGAAGGTCAACTTGATGAGTTTTCATCAAGGCAAGCACACCTTTCAACAAAAACAGAAACGAGACGGCCATTGAAACAAATCCACAAAAATTTTACCCAATAAAAAACCAGAAGCGGTTGGCAATGACATTTTTTAACTGGAGCCTTTTGTCTTACGTACATTTTTAAGGAGCAGTGCTTGCATTCAGTGTAAATGATAACAATAACTAGCCAGTGGCATAATAAACAGCATATCGCACAGGCGATCAACAACGATATCCTATACCTAACCAGTCAACAATTTTTTGAATACGTTTAATCTAACAATATAATTCGTGTTTAAGTTCATGGTTTATATCCGATCACCAATTAACTGTTTGATAAACGGAGGTACGTACTTCGTTTGAACTTCTTATTGCTTGATCAAAAGTATTATGTTTAATTTCAAAGACATACGTGTCATACGTGCTCAAAAAACGTGTAGGCGTTTATGATAATTCTCCTAATGTTCTACCTACGTCGTCACCTTACCACATGTGATTTTCACAAATTTTACGCTAAACAGCCCTTCATTTTTCAGTGTAAGGGGGTCGGAACTACTGTGTTCTGATTCTTTGTTAAAAACGGAACAAATCTTATTTCATATGCTGTTTCTGAGTTTTTGGATATCTGAGCTCCATGATCGCGGAACAGACATCGCTGCTAAAAACTAAACAATTTTCATCTTATTACAAAAACAGACCTCAGATTTCTATAGAGACCGATAGTAGTCTTTTGTTACATGGTAGCTCCCATACCAAAAGGCCCGATTAAACAGTCGAACCTATGCCTGATGGAATATCAGCTTTATGTTCAGCAACGTTTTCTAAGCAAGCTATGATACCGTGCTCCCTTTTTTGCTAGATAATTAGTGAAATACTGAGTAGATATATATATATTTTTTAATATTCTTAGCTATTGAAAATAAGCCCATTTCACACAGTGCGATATATGGGAATAACCACATCCATGTTATTCTTACTCCACCCTATTCACATCAGGTATTTTTCTACCACTACTGTATTTCTACTACCATGGCACCCTCCATTTTATATAAAACAGGATATAAATACATGCAATTACATGCCAGACGGACACGGCAGATCCTGCAAATAGGTCCGTAAATATTGGTAGCTCTCTGTGTGCAGGTCTATTGACGAGGTAGGTGAGCTTGCGTGATGCCTTGAGCAAAACAACTATTGCGGTGCCTGCGACATGGCAATTCGTCAAACTATCAGACTATGCTGACCAGAACCACGCTGGAGAGTTATCGTCACAACACGAGAATCTTGCACAAATACGAGATAAAGAGAGGATCCGTCCGCGGTGCCCATTGCAGCAATGAGCGACTACAGGCAACGTCTATCAGAAGCGCATTGAGCCGATACAGCCGCTAAACGCCGCCGTCGTGTGGCAGTCTGATGGTTGAAGGTACAACCAGTCTGCAATTGTTCAGCCTCCAGATTACCGTTTACGTACAGAATAGGAAGCGACGCCTGCGATAGTCGTCTCGTGAATCAATATTTATAATTTAGTAACAGAAGCCGCTTGGCTAGCACAATAGACGGGAGTAAGACTTGTTTTGTTTGCCGTCTGCTTATAGCTCTCGCTAACTTGAAACGACTCTACTCCAGCAGAGGCTCTAGCGCAGAATCACTATTGCTTTTAATGTGCATCCGCAGATTGTACGCAAAAGGTAATATAAAACAAAACCTGTGAAAGACCGTCACCTACAAACGATTGTTTTTTTATTTGCTCAGTTGAGGCATTGTTGAAGTTCTTGCTCTGAGCTAGCCGCTGTTATTCATATGAACTTCTGAGACACTTCCACCAGATATATTTTATTTATATATATATATAAGAACTTGTCATGAATACGTAACTAAGCTCGAAGTAGAAAATAGGTCAAAAATACCCCACCGCAAATATACCACGTTCATTTATTACATGGGTTTGTGATGAATACTTGCGTATTCTTCCCCGAGGCACAGAAGCGACCTAATCAGAAAAATTTAACATTTGATGCTTTGCTTCATATTGTGTATAGATTATGGTCAAGGATCGTTGTCTAACCGAATTGTTACGGTCATACTTAGTTTCGATGATTTAGATGACACTGACTCTAACACAAAAAAAATAAGGGATAAATGCTTAACTTGTCGCTGCTTTTTCACACTTAGGTTGTTGTATTGTGATTGATTTTTTGTTATGTACATTCTTTTTTTGTTAGCTAATAGCCCAAGTTTAATAAGGTCAGCTTAAAATGTCCCATGGAAAGCATATCTGAATAGACA
The DNA here is from genome assembly GCF_002443255.2 of Varroa destructor. Lineage (NCBI taxonomy): Eukaryota > Metazoa > Arthropoda > Arachnida > Mesostigmata > Varroidae > Varroa > Varroa destructor. The sequence goes on along the minus strand of NW_019211458.1, from coordinate 23,010,485 downwards.
GCTAACTATTATTCTGTTCATTATTTGTGTATTCGCACCTCACAAAGGTCCCCTCTCGAGAACCCTATATTTATAAATCTATGACACATACTCAGATTTGTTGGACCGAATCAGCTACATAGCTGTCCTTCCGTTAGTTAACCAGAACGACTATTTATCATCATAGAAGAGCGTGATGCGCTAAGAAGGAAGATTTACATATGAGCACTGAACTAGAATTTGCCATTATTACATATATTCTAGATTTCTTTTTGAATATCAAGTCTCTAAGTCACGTAAAAGGTAATACGTATAAAAATTGCAATATTTTTGTATACCTTGGGGCGCATGTACCTTTAAGCGCGTTCCCGATGACTGAACGACTCAAATCTCCAGAGTTATGGCTTAGTCAAACATTTTGAATTTCGTCCATTGCGTATCTCATTGTTTGATTTCAGGTTGTCAGCAGTACCTTCATTGTCGTCGATTGAGACATGAATATGTCAACATTCCGAAATGGGCTTCTTGCCTGCGTGATGACTATGGCGCTTCTAGGATCGGCATCTGCCTTTATCTACCTTCTCGGCCCGAATGATCTTGCTAGTCATTTTATGTGCGCCGTAAATGCCACAATGTCACCAAAATCTATCCAGAAACTTGCCAACAGCATCCAGATTGTCTCAGACGCGACTAGGAACTACACAGGAAACTCTGACAAGCTTCGGGGCCTGTTACCAGATGAAATAGTCAATAAAATGTATGATTGCGAATCGTACCACAAGATGTGCTACCAGGATGACTCCGATGAACGTGCTGGAGCAGAGTCTTCAGACTCTCCTTCAGCTAACTTCAGTCCACAGGCTTCAGTCAATGACACCGAACCGAGTATCGAATGCGAGCCAAATTACTACGTTCCTCTCGTAGTGCAGTGTTACAAGGAAGTAGACCTTCTCTATTTTAAGGGTATCAACTTTGAGGAAGAAGCCGATCTGACTGTTCAATTGTTCAGAAATTGTCTTGAGCGACTCGACCTTAATGATAAAAGGAAGTAGTCCAGACAACTGCTACGTTATGCCAAAACGGTTAAGTTAATTCTACGGATGCCAGGTAATACATAAAAGAGGCAAGCGGAGAAAGATCGCAGATTTTATGTATATTTTCACGTTTATTAATATCCATATTAAAATGATGTGAGGCAAAAGCGTCATAAATAGATTGACTCATCTCAAGCGACATAAAGAAGATAACTTGAGCAAAATAGTAAAGACAAAGCGCAACGTACGTTATGTCTAATAACCACATTAATTATTGCAATGCTGATTATAAGGGTTTTTGAGCTCTCTGCAAAATAATATATTAAGTAAAAAAAAAATTGACCTGGATTTGATCAGGATCCATTGAAAAGATAAAGTTATTCGGAGATTATGATTCATTGTCAAGCGTAATAACTACTACAGTGGCCAGCTCTGTATAGTACTGAATGCCGTTGAAAGTATATATTCACGTAAAATAAACGTAGATTCCTAAGAATCATCCAGACATAGTCTGATCATTACCATGACCGCTAACAGCAGGAGTGTCTTTTCGTCACTTGGATTAAAGCACCGTCATAATTTCTTGAACTGAGCAACGCCTAATGGAAATCATCGTTCTCGCAAACCTCCCGTGGGCTTTTGAATTAGGTACGGCGAAGCCTCTAAAACCCATAGGTCACTTCCTTCCTTAGACGGAGTTTATGAGCTATCGACGTTTGACAAATGCTTAGATAACTGGATCGTCCAGTTTTAAGCCATCGAGTCTAAGGCTGTACTTTAGTGCTGTCCTGTGGCTACAAGATAATGTACCATTTTTTGCCTTAATCGTCCTAGGCTATTCAATAAGTTTCTGCTAGGCTAATCTGTTAGGCCATCTTGCTAACTGCGACGCTAGATTGATTCACGACTCATCAAGCTGTAACCGGTTCGCTGCCATAACCTCGCATGTGATACATTTAAATAGTCATTGTTATATATTACGAGAAGAAGGCTACTGAGGCGGTCCTTCTTGTTTCTGCGTTTTTGAACCTATTTTACACTTAACGGGTTACTCATACTCGTGCAATCATTACGTTGGCTTAGCCACTCCCTAAACGTTGATGTCTCCAATTGTCACATATTACTACCACCACCCATATGTGAATACGTATTCACTTTCTGTGTAATCGTTGTCACCTACCTGATGGACTATCGATAAAGACCTTGTCTTTATTTGTCCTATTTTATAAAACACAGCTAAACTTGAAGTGGTTTACGACAAATGCTCTGCGGTGGGATTGTTATAAAATTGGCCGAGAGTAAGAAAGAGCACAGGTGAACACAAGCGCTCTAGTGTAGTACAAACGTTCAAAGATGGTCCTGCTTAGGAAGTAAACTTGAAGGAAAGTAAAATGATGTAGTAAGATAGAAAAGGAAGCGTACAGGCATGTAAATCCAAAAGAAAAGCCAGGACCCTCAAGGATCGCCGAGCAAGTTAGCCAGCTGGTGCGCCTTTAGGGCACATGCAAAATCAGCGCTAAGACGATCACATGACGCCATGGGCCATAAAACCGGAACTTTTGACAGCAAAGATGAACTATTAATTACAATGGCAGTCGCAGTAGCATCACCAAGCCATGGCGAATCCCTTTGATCTACTAGCTTTTTTTTTATCCTTATAAGCTGTTTGATTTGCGCTTCTAGTGTCAGTAGCAACCGCAGCAAAGCAAATATAAATGTACATTAAATAATGTCAACTTCTTTTAGTTTTAGCTGCAGCATAAGTTCCACTGCAGATTGAATAATACCAATAACAAAAGAACTATTGTATTACAATAGTTCTTTGATGTTAATGATATCCATGATGTTTCTGGATGAAAGGTGCTCGTTGGTGCTGCTATGTATTGAGGTCCGATGCTTGCTTACCGCATCCTCTTCTTTGTATGTAAGCGTTGTTGTCTTCTCAACAAGATTTTTGCCCCACCTTCAGGCCTCACCTCATCTACAGCCTAAACACAGGATATACTATATTGTCACGCGCTCGCCCAAACTACTTCAGCCTTCACTGCAGTGACTATACTGGCCCTTGTCCAAATTAGTTCCCTACTTTTAGTGCATTCGCATGTATTCGTACGCCGTTCCACTGCCGTGCATTTTCCATCTTCCCACTCCAGCAAACTTGCCCCTCTCTCCAGTCTCCCCACGTCTATGTCCACTTCTATCTGTCGGCTCGAGCTAATGAATAACAGAGTCGGCGTGGTCTGGATGGCATAAATAACAAGCATGCAGTCAGGATGGTTGAGATCTTAGCTGTAGAAAAAATTATTACGAGGCATTAATGCACACGAACACACAATGAAGGAAAATTAAAGAATTTAGGAAAATAATGTATTATCTTTTAAGTTAATAGCTGCGTGTATGATTACCATGCCGTTTCATAGGTCTGTTAGAGAAACTTCATGATAAGTCTAGCCAGTCCCACTACGGTTAGGTTCTTAATGAGGGCAAGTCCTTCATAGGAGTTTAAGTAAAAAAAAAACAATGATTAATGCTCCGCAAGCAAAATGAAGGGTAACCGCAACATTAGCAACGGCGAGCGAATCAGCAGCAAGAACGCAAAACGAAAGAAAGAAACGGTATGGTACTAATATATGGACTCACTCCACAGTGACTTTTTCCCCTCGCAATCTCTAGTAGTGGTTAAAATAGACGATAATGCACAGGCGACTTGGTTCAGCCTTTGCACAAACAGGCTTTCGGCTCTCGATACTCTTCCGGCGACTTTTCAACGGCCAAGGAAACACTAATAGCAGCAGCTATTCCTTGTCGTCCTTCTTGCCGCCAAAATTAACACGACTGACTTCCAAAAAGTATTGCGCTGTCGTCTACAATGGGAGAAACTACTAGCAGTTATTGCAGCAGGCGTAACACTGTCACGGGGCCAGGCGGCTCACGGGTCGGCTACGGCTAGTACATGGTGGCCGCAGCACCACGAACGATCGCTGTAGGAGCTTTGTCTGCCGGCGCCTACGGTTTGGGTAGCCCGTGCGGGTCGAACCACGCTACTAGATAGTGGCATTAAGATGCTGCTTGTGATGTTACTCCCATTTTCATCGCTTTTTGTGCCAACGCTGTATGTGGGCTATGATTTCGCCGTAATGCAGCCAGCCAATCGGTTGGTCGGCCTTTGCATCGCCTACTCAGCAGCAGCAGCAGTAGCAACGTCTGCACAGATTTACTACAGTAGACTTTGTTGCTGCTTTGGGCCGTTCCCCATCGCCGATTCTCGGTTATGCTTACTTTTCGAATAGCTACTGTCCCACGATTGGCTGGATGGTTGGGTAGCTTGCGCATAGGATCTTGATACATTCCCCCAAGGTCCTTTGCTCGCTGCTTTTTATTTTTCTTCCGCGTGTCCGAATCCACGGAGCTTCCCATCTTTGACGTTTCTCTGCACCATCTGAGATATAGTCGCTTTGTCGCTGTATGCAGTCGTCTTATGCCTCTCGTTCCAACATAGATCAAAACTTCGCCCAACCTTGTCGGGGCCGTTCGGGACAACAATGCCGAGAGTTTGAACCATGACCTGGTACATTGACTTCTTTGCAATGTACTATAGAAAAGATTCAGCACAGTACGTGTATCTTACCATGACTATAGCCAAGTCGAGCGAACCTATAACTACATGGAAAAGTAGAATTCTGTGGCGAAAACAGGGGATGAATTAGAAACGGTATTCACAAGGACAGTGTTAAAGGTTCAGGTTAGATATGGGAAAATTATGACCTCGCTGCCGCTACCGTCGCTACTTCCGTTCGTACCATTATTAGTTGTTCGGACGAAGTCGTTTTTCCCCTAAGTTTTCCGCCAAGTTCCCTGTCTTCCGTGTAAATTGAATGGTGAGCTTCCCGGGCGACGGCACCAAGGCGAAGACTACACGTCTATGATGTAGCAGCTTCCTACTGGAAAACAGCATCTACATGAATGTGAATGAATTTGTCTGTAAGGTTGGATGCATCGATATGCGTACAGAGAGTGAGCAGAGAGCGTTTGGACGCTTCTGTGTGCGGGCAGCCGACGCAGGCCCCTGCTAGCGGAAACAGTTCTACTAAAGTAAAACGGGCGTTCAAATAAATAGCAACGACGACGACGATAACAACAACAAAGGAGGCAGTCGGTTCCCGGGTCCTAAAATCTCGTAAGGTGCCTTTCTTTAAGTTACGTTTTTTGCATTTGTGGTCTTGATCAAGCCATTTGTTAGTTCTACCTCTTGCCCAGAGATACAGCAGTGGTTGGGCTGCTGCGCCCACTGTACTAATTCGCACTCTAACGTAACTCAGTGAATTAATAAGAGCTGTTGTAGAAGCTCTAGTTATACGATATCAACGACATGTAAAGGTGGAGCTGTACACATGCAATCTAGTTATGGCTTTCTCGCAACTTGGTAATCTTAACAGGAGCACCACAGTTGTATCACACTGCCATATTATCGGTTTCGGATCGTCAGAGTTCCGAACAACTTTTGCTCTCAGAATGGCCCGACGAGCTCTATCTCTTCTAGTTTTCATAACACCCCCGATAACCGATGGTTTCTCAGTCTAGCTGAGGTGACTTTTACAGAACTCGATGTTGCTGTTATTGATGCCTATAATGAATGAAGATTGTTTTTCTGGCCATATCGATTAGAGCAACAAAGCTTAAGTGCTGACTTGTTTGAGCTTTGCATGACACAGGTACATTTAGCCTTTTCAATACTATACTAATGTATCATGCATTGCCAAAGAAGCAATCAAACGAAGAGCTAAGTGCCGACAGTGAAATAAGGACTCGTCACAATGATGCAGGTAACTTACTATGCCGGTTGCTGCACTATCGATGGTGTCCGCCCACCCCGCTTTTGGAATGCCATTGTCCATTTTTTCATATATACACTATTCCTATAGTAGTTTAATAGGACAGTGACATGTATATGCACGAAGGTGTAAAAGTGCTCTGAGAAAAATATCAGCTGTGGATATATTTTTATTGCATAGCACGTAGATAAAACGAAAGCTTGACAAATGCAGTTATTAAATTATTATTTGGGTTTGCAAGGTCAGGACGTCGATACATTCAACAAACAATACTAGATGTGAAATATCTATATCGCAATGTGTTATTCTGACTACTTTAATGCCCTCGTCCAGAAAATTAAACAATGAGTCACAAGATTGGTATTAAATCTTCGTTCGCCGTAGTGCTCTGAAGCAACAAGACTTCATGCTGAAATAGTTTCACAATGATTTCTTGCTTACGTAATGCCCTATTAAATCTAAGCAGTTGGATACAACGGATCAATGTCGCGGAATGATGACGGAGCAGTCAGCTGTTTTCGTATCACGAAAAGATGGCTCTCATAGTGGTGTTACCTATAACGCCTCTATCCAGGTGTGAAATTTCTTGGGTCCAGTAGTAACTGATCCAGTCTGTGGTGAAGTAGTTTTTGGTATTTGATGTTATTTTTTTTTACTTCATAAGCGTTTCATACTTATACATTATATTGTTTACTCATATTTTTTACTTTATAAGCGTTTAGATGTACGCGTATTTTTCTAATAAATCATTTGAGTTCAGTGACTCGGGCACGAACATTGTTCTCGTTTCTGTATTGCCCTTTTCGCGACTTAGTATCACCTGCGTAACAGACACACACGCGCCATTGGCGGTCTCTAGGCCAGCACTGCCCAGCTTCGTCAATCTTGTTCCGAATTATCCCGTTCCTTGCTATTAGATATGTAGTTTGCTCCCGAAATATATCCAACCGGCGCCCGCTGTGCATTTTACCTGCCGTACTATACGTATCGGAATCTGGGATCGGAAACAGCGTAAGCGAACACTCGGACTGCCTCACATCTGGTACTGTTACGTTGTCAGTATTAAAAGTGAAACAATCTGCTACAACCACTACTACCGAATCAAAGCAAAATTACAGAATCGCTTATTCAGACTAGTTTTTTGCAGTTACGGAGTGAAGTTGATTTGAATATAAACTTTGAAATTTACCTTCCGCAAACACGTAGGTTTAGTAGCATATAATGACACTTAACTAATGTTGTTCGTAGAACAAAGCTAGGGGATGTTTACGGACGTCTGTTTTTAATGGCCACTTTCTCGTCCATATATTCCGCTGACGATAGGAGAACACATGGATTTAATTATAGGATACAAGCGATTTGCGTATAACTTTTTAGTGCTAAAGCTGCAAAGGAGCTTGTCAACTGGAGGCAGGCAAAAGCGCTCAAGATAGTTTCATTAGCGAAAACACATTGCACGGTTATTGACGAGTTACTATCAATACCTTGTTGCTCGATTTCACTAAATTTTAAAGGGCCAATTTATAGAAATACATAGCTTTTTTCTTCTTCTTCGTCAGATACTGTAACTGGTCGTGGTCGTCAAAATTAGCCATTCTGAATGAAAAGTTCGGTCCGCTCTCATAGCGCTTTTATGCTTTTTTTTTTTTCTAATATATTTCTAGCTTTACATTTGCTACATATCAGGGTCACGCGGAAAATCATAACATTAGCACTTGGATAGCTGATTAAAAAGAAAGCAAACATAGGTGAAGTTTACTGCTTATAATAAACTAAATTTATCGTGGTTCATGCTACTTACGCAGAAGAGATATTCTTCGAACTCATCTTCAAAGAGCAGTTTAGGTTGACTAGAAGTTCTGCATCTTAAGGGATCGATTTTGTGCTAATGTTAGGCTAAAGTAATTCAGGACATTTCTCATAGAAGCTCCGTTAGCTATTGCCTAACTCGGTGCGCATATATACACGCATATATGGTATTGCCTTTAAAAATAGAGTTATGCGCATTGGGTTGAGCATGACCGGCGTACTAAGTAAACTCATTGATAGAGGACGACAAAGTTAAAGTCTGCTCATTTTTAGTTAGATCTGGCTTATCAGCATGGCGGTTTAGATGGCTGAGTTTCCAGCTGTCAAACATTACCAGTCCATACACACCTATCGACACGGTGCCGTACAACGAAATGTTAAGTTATCAAGTACTGTATGCTACGGCTCTGTACCTGCAGGGACTGATCTGGTCGCTTACGTTGATACCCATTTGGATCAGGTGTGAAATGATTATCAGATATTTAGTTATATTTTCCATATTGTGTATGTTACTGGTAAGCTCGATCGATAGTGGTTTGTAGCCACAGGTTTAGCCGTCCAACTTCCGCGCCGATATATCATCTAAATTTTGAAAACGATACGAAGTTGCAGTTTTTGACTACGTAGTTTTGCGATCGTTTTCACTAATCTGACTTAGCTTTTACCTTTAATACTACCTACTTACTTTTTATAGATTTAGATCGTCCTCTCCTATACGCTTGTCTCGCCAAAACGAAATCTTGAACTTCGGCTAATATCCAAATCACGGATGAAGTGTCGAAAACCTCACAAGGCAAATATCTATTTTAGTGAAAAGGGTCATTTCTGCACCTAACTCGTTCCTATTCGATGTTGCGACTCGCGCCGGCCATTCAACGTCAGCTGTGCCGTTACAAAGCCCACAGATTGAATATATACAATTTTGCGATCGGACGTGACATTTTGTGGCCGTTCGGGATAAGCCTTCGTGCTTCGAACCTGCGCTCGTTCGTCGACAAGCGTTCTTCCGTAGACCTAAGTTTTTATCCTCAACTGTGGCGCGAATGATTCTCAATCATCAAGCAAAAAAGGCACTTTAATTCTGCCAGTAGGATCTTAAGCACGAGGTGTTTGGTTGATCGAAATTTTGTCGCGTGCTGAAAAGCTTAAAAATCCTTATCACACACAGTGTAACTTATTACTTGACTATTACAGTCAGGCTTTATTTATTGTAACACAATATATAGATATTTAAAAGAATAATAATTTGTTTAGTCGCACCTTATTAAGTTGGGCATTTTTACAGAATCTTCCTGAGGCAATCGTCAGTTGAACCATTTTTTTTCACACAAAATCACAGAATACCTGTACATGATATGGAATTGTTTAACTACGATACTTTGTAACGTCATTGTGTCATAACTTGGCTACAATTTAGCTTAAATCACATAAATTGATATTCGGTGCATGCGTCGAGTTGCGCTGTCTTTTCTATTAAGCGCGTCGACAACGAGGATTGAGTTCCAATTTTAACTGCCCCTAACTGCTACTGAAGTTATCAAACCTATGATATAAAGCAAATTCTATCAGCGAGTTAATGATGCTTTAATATATACAAAATAATGTTTCCTAATATATTGTAGTTTACCCTCCTCGGTGTATTTTTCAGTGTCCAATAGTCGAACGCCAGAGCAGCGACAAGCAGGAAGACCGAAACAACATGAACCCCGCAAGGTGAGCCATTATTACCGCCATAAAACAGCAAGCTAACGTACGTATGGCTTAGTAAAAGCGTATGTTATAATAGTGTTTTATAAATTGTCACCCAATGACTCTGTCGGCAACATTAAATACAACACATGTGAAACACTTAGTAGTTATGTGCAGTGGTGCAAGGCCATGCCGATAGGCTATATATTTGCCTGAGAGGTCGACGGTTGAGGTAATTATTCACTAGAAAATTTCAGCTAAACGCGATAGCTAATCTGCCATGAAATTGCCGAGCTTCCACTACCGGATAGAGTCGAAACATTTCCTTCAGGTTCTTTGCTACCCACATAAAAGTCAAGCAAAAATATCTACGCCCCCTTCGACCCCACAATCTTACATACTTAAGCTAACTCTAACAGAAGTCTTAGGAGGATATTCGTTGGTATGCGCTCTTGTGTATGAATCAAAAATAAAGCTATTGTTATGTATATTACAAAGTGCAATAGAACATTCTATTGTACTTTGTACGTAGATATTTTTGTTTTAGAAAGCACTAATCTTTTGCAGTGGTGTTAGCTGGGTCACAGGTGGCAAATCATGAAGGACTAGGTCCGGTAATATGGATATAATCTTCACCAACTTGTGGTAGTTACAATTTCTTAAAGATAAACCGTTGTTATCATTATCAATCTTAGTGCTGGACATTATGGGGTTATATAAAAAACGTTCCCTTCGTAGATATGTCTAAATAAAGTTATATGAATAGCAAGCCTTCATTGTATTACTTGAATTGCTGTAGAAAAGCACGCAGACATTATTGCTGTCGTGTTTTACATGTTCCCTTTATGCGATATATATATATATATAGTATTTTAAAATACTATCAAAGTTCTAGCTCTAACTAGGCTCTGTCACTGCTTCATCTACCTATCATGCAGAATGCATATTTACCGGAAACATTTTTTTACATTCTTTGTGTAATTGGTAAAGCTTCATATTTACGTTAATTGGACTTCGTCCTATATCCTTTTACCTAAACCTACTGTGACCTAAGCCTAAAATTCCATGCATTATAATGATGATGAAAGATGAAAGCCAACAAATAATTATCAAACAATCATCCTTAGTATCAGATCGGTTTGTCGCGTTCGGTGTTTTTTCTTTTGTGTTTGTTGCACGTACAGTTCATTCGGGAATATCATCATAGTTATGTGGTATACAGGTGTGTCTAAAGTCCACTGATCAAGCCGTATTCGTCCCTATACGATTCTAACTTTTCACTTAAGACTACAAAAGAAATTTGGCTTTTGTCTATTTCGGACGTTTATGATCTCGAAGTGGTAAACGAAATTCATATATCGTTTAGCCCTTTGGCAAACTTTTCTTGTCGAAGAGTCCCATAACGGGACTTTACATGTGGGTCTATCAGCCAGACACCAAGCTCTTCGAGCCACTGCCGCTTCAACTTTTCATATCTTGCCAATTACTTGGAACTATTACTTGCAGGTGTATGAAAACGCTGAAATGGCAGTGATGCACGTGACTTCCATTCCCATTGTAGCCCAACCCGCTCTGACCTTCCTCTTGGCCGCTCGCAGCTCAACACGCAACCCATCATGCATTGATAACAACAGTCCTAGGTCATCACGGCTGTCACAAGCCAGCCCGTAGTGTACAACTCAGGGTTTTCTGCTGCATATTTCGCCTTAGCCAATAGTTTACCATGTTTTCTCGAGGTCAGTGCGATCCGTGGTTTCTGTGCAGTCCGTTCTTACTACGCACGGTTCCGTCGCGTTCCGTATTGCTAGCCAAGCAGTAGCCCAAATATCCTACATGTATGTATCCGAAGGCTCGGTAGTATCATCTGCGACCTTTACTGAAGCGATACTATGTGGTTCATCGTACATTCTGGGCCTTCCATATGGGGCTTTGTTATGGAAAGGCAGCCGTTTCTGTTCCAGTTGCACTTTCAGATTCTCGGGCATGGCCTAGGCGTCCTTAAAAAAGTCTAAAACAAATATAGGATTTTTCTTTTTTGTTCGAAGCCTCGCATTGCTTTTACGGGCTTTGCACTAAATAAAACATCTGAATAGGAAAATATAATTCACAATGGAACAGAAAAGTATACATTTGAGAAGCAACAACAGCGAAAATGATAGAATTTCAGACGCAAAAAAGAGACGTTTTTCTGCTTTGTTTTTTCCGCTCCTCTCACGCTCCTTTACATGCTTCTTCAATGCACTTCTGCTTTTTTCTCGACGTACTTTCGTCTTCTGCGGTGTTAGATCTACGTATCAGTTACGAAAAGTGAAGTGGAAAGGGTGCGCCTCGCAGAGCGCGCAACTTTGTTTATGATGTTCATTTGTTTTCTGCTTAAATCGCACACCAATACGAAAAGCCGATGACGGAAGAACAGGGTGAATTGGGAGTAAAGCGGCATCGACAGGACTTAGCTGTAACAGGACATCAGTGTGCTATAATTGCGTGCATACGGTGGGTGGCTCGTAACATAAATGATGGTCGAAGAGACGTCTGCTTCTGCGAGCCACCGTAATATCAGAGAAACTGGACGGCCAGAATTCTAGAATCGATTGTTGACTTACTCGCCAGCTCATCTAGTCATGTCGTTCGAATTGGAACCGGGAAATGCGACCTCGTACGTCGTACCACTGAATTAGTAGCATTATAGAATGGCGCGACACAAGGCCATGACAGAGAGATGGAAATTTGTAAGGAGGTGAATTGAAAAGGAATCCCGGAAAATTGGAAAGGAATCCCGACAGCTAAACGCTTACTGAAATAGGAAGCGGATTATCGGGCGGTGGAGAGGGTTCGCTGGTGACGCAGCCAGTGGCGAAACGACGACAAATGTTTGCGACCTGTTTTGCCTTGTATTGCGACTAGAAACAGGGCGGGAACGATCTTAGATAGTAGAATAAGGCCAGAAAGGACAAGTTAAAGAGGACGCATCCGATTTATTCCGAGCTATCGGCCAGTTGCAAAAAATCAGACGACGCTGCGGAAGGAACAGAACTCAATTACAATTGGCGCCCCTACCGTCCCTTTCAATCTAACAAGATGTACAAAGTCCAAAGCGATAGCGGACCACTGTGCGCAGAGAAAATCTTGCCTGTGGAGGAGCCAAGCAACGAGCAGAAGGACGACAAAGTTTCTGGCGTGGCGCGATTCACTGAGGCAACCGACTTTCAGCGAGTGGCATCGCTTATCGCTAGCCATTCTTTTAGTTCCTCACTTTCGTTTCACCTTCCTGATGTTGCGAAGCGTTCGATGGACGTTGCTATAACCGTGATGCAAACGTCGGTGGTGACGTTGGGACACTGAGGAAGTGCCTTGGCCTGCCCTTTCCTCTCGCTACCGGGTTCGCCGCTGACCCCCAACGCAGTTCTTCTACTTCGGAACACGCGAAGCGGCTCCGACCCAACGAGTCTGATGCGGTATGCGTCTCAGCGGTGATTTATGGTTATACGGCGATTACACGTTGCTTTGTTCGATTTACGAAGGAAATGCTGAGGTTAGTCCGGGTTCTACGCTTCAGGCATTCAGATTCTAACGGATGAACGGACAGGCGGCAGCGGCGCATAAACTCTGGGTGAGCATTCTAGAGGTCCGAAAGATTTCGTCAGTGCCGCATTTCCGAAAACGCGTCCGGCAGGAACGAGAGATACGCGTGAGAAGGAGCTTTGAGGTGTTACCTCATTCATTTGTTGACTGTTTGGCAGTACGGTAGAAGTTAACAGCAGCGTCACATAGGGCAGCGGGCACGAACGATTATACAAACAGAGAAGAAGGGGGCAGACGCAAAATTCACCAGATCCATGATTGCATGTTTCTCACTGTCAAACAAGTTGTTATCTAAATTGTTCGTCTGTTTAATCGTCTTCCATTGCACGCCAAAAAAAAGACAAGAAAGTTTCGAACACGCTTTAAAAGGGAAAAGTAGAAAAAAACTGATTCGGAAGAAGCGAGTTTCTTGATGCGTTTCATTTTTCTATTCAGATGCATTTTTAACAACTCGTTTGAGTATGCGTTAATTTAAATACCATTTACTAGCAGTACGACGCAGTAATCTGGGTGCTAGTTCGTTCCTGTAGCAAACTGATTTCGGCAATGGTTTCAAAAATAGAAAGGGCCATTTTAGGTCATATATAAGGAGATAAGATATTGCCAAGTAACAAAAATTAAGCCATTAGCAATAAAGTTTTAATAGGTACACGCACAACCATGTTTGCGTAAAGTTTAGCGTTTCATATACCGCACACAAGTTGAATTCCCGTTTTAAAAAATTGCTCGAAAGTCATAGTTTCCCCTGCCCAAATGCACTTCCGCTTCATATCCGATCGCTCTAGTACGACTGAACAACCATACTGATAGGTGATTTAGAGAATATAAATATTTATCTTACGTATGTTAGACATAAACGAAATTTCTTGTCTGCTACACGCCCTTGTAGCAGATCATAATATAACGACAGAAAAAATATATCCCACTAGTGATATAATTATTATTATCCACGAAAAAATGGGACAGGGGAACTTGCCCTTATTTCCGTAAAGAGCAGAAACAGTCATTAGCAAAATGGCCAGCTAAGGAACGTCGCATATTAATGAAATGGTGAGTCCTGTACGTCTTAGTATCCCTTCCATACTCCGCTAACATCCCGAAGGCCCAGCGACGAGCCTCCGACAACTGTGCTTCCCCATTCGCTCGACGGTTCATATGTAAATGGTCTGGACGTAACCGTCATATCACATAGCTCACCATTAGTCACGTAATGCATCCTCAATATTTTATCAATCGCTTTGCTATATTTGCATGATATCGTGCGTGGCTATATGTGACAATACGTTGCTAAATAATAGGCCGTCTTACTAATGTTAATACTTAACAATAACGCTGTAAGGACATAGGATGATTTGGTTTGTATAATATTCTCATAAATTCAATTCATAATCGCGTCCACTTTCGGGCATGTTTGCTGCTTAACGTTGTCGAAACTTCCAGTGCTACCTGTTATTACCTTAACGACCATACTAGCCAAAGTAGAAAGATCTTGCCGTCGTGCAAGGCAGTGTTTCATTAGAAGAGTCCCACGTTCGACCTGCGCACACTGAAGCTAGCATCGCCGAGACGCTAAAACACCCTGGACCGCTAGGCAGATTAACAATTAATAAGACGCAATTTCTGGGTTTGGCAATGAAAGACTAACCTTTTGCTGACTGTTGAAGAGCTTGCCTTGAAGCAATCGTCCCTGTCCGTGAAAATAATTTTAGTACCTTGTCGAAGAGCAATGAGTAATCGAAGCATTGGTCAACAACCCGGCCAGGTACTTTTCCATTCGATAGAACTGAGCGAAAATTCAAACGTTTTATGGTACAAAAATGCACGAATCGTGAAAGTGTGCCTGATTGGTATGATGCTATTCAAATATTGCATAATACTTACACTTACGTAAGTGCCCTATAGTACGCAAGGGTTCCTTTTGCAAATGTAGAGATCTATTTTATTTAACTTGACGTATAATCGAGCTTTGAAAATTCTTCGAAGCTTAATGTTCAAATAAATGCTCTCCTGCAATCCAGGCTCTATCTTTCAGGGATAGATAGGGTAGCCGAAGCATTTTTATCAATGCTAACATAAACATTATAGCTGAAATATTTACGAGACAAAGTGTTTTCGTGTATATCACTTGAAAACGTTTATAATTATGTACTAAATGCTAATTCGACTGAGGAAATGAGGATATGCGCTCATAAAGGAGAGTGCTCACTTTATAGACCCTATTTTGAATCAGCTGGCTTAAAATATTACTAAGTCAAATAACGGAGATCTTAAAGTCGTTGTCCAACTAAGTTGCAGTATCTACGTAATAGTATGATAGTTTTTCGACACGACTGAATATCGTGACAGGCGTCGCAGAATAGCTCGCCGTTTAGCTGGGCTATCTGCTACTATCGTAACAAATGCCCCAATTAACGGCTAACCGCAACATACGGTTGACACTGACGAATAAATAATAGTATATATTTTCGAAGATAATGAGTGCTTCGGGACACGACGCAATATTTCGTATACAGTCATGCAGTACTTGAGCTTCTATCTATTATCCGACTGTAAAATTAATAACATCTGCCGATAGTACTTCTAGAAATGGAACAAAAAAAGAAATGCCTTATTTACTAGGCGCTATCGCTCCCCAAGGACTAGCTTGGAATTTCGAAATCAGCCATGTTTTGTCGTAGGTCGTGTGTAAGTAATACGTACAAAAATTGGGATGTTTCTCTTACGTCTCATATCGCACTTCTTGCTCCTATCTACAGTTAGGTTAACAATTCACAGGAGGTTCATATTTGCCTAGTATTACGAATACTCAGCCCACATTTTGAAGCCATGTCGCTTACGTTATTCAAAATGGCACGGTCATTGAACGAGGCAGTCGTTTCTAAGGGATGCTTCGTGCTTTACAGTTAACTCTCTGTATGCGAATAGGCCCATTTTAAGCTAACTACGTTATGAACTTGTTGGCCTATGCCGCTTGAATTCCATAACGATGAGCCGGTCTTTAGAAACGTACCAAATGATCACTCGGACCCAAGTCTATAGCCTCCAGGTCAGAGTCCACGTAGATATTACGCGAAGAGACAAAAAGGTTGCTTCTGCGGCGTTATATAGCTGCAAAAGAGCCAAAGGAATAATAGACTATAGTATATTGAAAGAAAAATATAGGCTACATAAACAGGTGCAAGCTCGATTTTGATAGCAGATGACACTGACGGGAGGGGTTTTGTCAAGGGAAACGTCGTCGCCGGTTTGCCATACCTTGTGCAAGACATATTCTAGACCTAGTTAAAATCTGTTATTTTTTTTATCGACGAGATATATAACAGAATAAAAATAGCTAAGTTCCGGGGCAGAACAAAAGTCAGCATTCCAGGAAAGTGGGCTTAAACTGTTTAGAGCGTAAGAAATAATAGCCAATAGATACCGACCTATTTGCCACGTGGGTTTTCTTGTTTGTCGATGTACATACGTATCGTCAATTGCCCACTTAGTATGATCAGGCTTTTTACTTTGCTAATAAAGTTAGCTACTCAATATTATTAAGTGCCACCCCATTCGGGGCACTATGAGTAGTATCGACTGTACCTAGCAAATCGTGGCAATGTCGAGAAATTTCATAACCAAGTTTTCTTTACAATTGAGAATATATGAAAACTCTGCACGTTCGTCTGTCTCCCTTTCATCTTACCCAAATGTAAATCTACATTTTCCCAGAAGCACAATGTACATTTACAAGAGCTAGTGGAATGCGGCATTTCCAACAAAATATTAATTCGACCGTTTCTGTTCGAGGTTATCGCGAGCGATATAAATTGTTTGAATTTCCTACTAGAATCTACTTTATCATGTACTTAAGAGTGCTGTTGTGAAAATGGTGAATCTTATTTGCAACAGGAAAAAAAAATTCCACACAATCATTGTGGTATAAAAGGAAAACTTCATGAGAACCTATCAAGGAAATGGGTTGCTCAGACAAAACGCGCAGTCCGTTCCCCAGACCTGAGGCCGGTTTTTTTAAAGGCATAATTAGAGATGAAGTCTACCGCAAAAAACCGACGGCACTAGAATATTTAACAGCCACTGATAAACAAGAGTACATCAACAAATTAAACGTTTGTGGAAATTTGCGAATTAATAGCGCACCGTTACTTGCAGTGCATCCACTGGCACTCGTAATTTTCATTATCTATGGTAAGAAATTTACATATTTCATGAAAAGTTTTTCATAATTTAAAAACTGATTGAAAACTCAAATTATACTCATTCAAACATTTTTCGGGATGCCCTGTAAATACAGTCATCGCTTTTATCTTTTGAGAATGCTTAGACTTTACTTTTAGACAGGTCGAAAATAATGCATACATATTGTTCCGTTAAACTAAAAAATGCAGTGTTCGTCCGCTGTTATTATTACTGTTGGTACCCTTTTCAGATTGTACCCCCCCCCCCCCCCGTCTCTGACGTTTTTTTGGATCAATGTATCACCGATGTTTTTTAATCAATTTGTCAAGCGAACTTCTCCTGTGCTATTGTGGGGCAATAGGTCAAGGAAAAAAGCATTTAGAGGTTGTTGTTGATTGGCAGTTATGCCTCGTGGTGGACGTTCTGCATTATCGTTTTGCTTGTTCTTGGTTTGTTATCCCTCATGTAAATTCCATCCGCCGCGGCAACCTCCGACGCTAACACTCACACTATCACAGCAAGGACGCTATATCTGTTGTTCTCATTGCCGCTACAAGTGTTCAGTGAATAGCGCTCAATGGTCAGGGACAAACGCCGCAGCATTTGAAGGTCTGGAGTATCGTGAGTAGTCGAGGCTGTCCAAGTTTGATAGGACCAGGTGACCAAAACAGATAAAAATGGCAAGTGGTCATCAAACGGGCCGACGAGCACGGGTGTTCCAAAGTGTAGGACGATGTGCCTTTTGGAGTGTCCAAGAACGGCCGGAGTGGTAGGACAATAGAAGGCCACCACTTATAGGTTAGAAAAGAGGTTGAGTGGACACCAACAGCACCGAAATTAATTTTGGTTTGATGGCGATAGCAGACCATAATGTCTGACAGTTACTTTACTGGACGTTTCGCTCAATATACGGCGACTCGACACCTTCCTACTGCCTGATGTGTGCTTGTTTCGCCCATCTAGACCGATTTAATGCACTGACTAATGTTTCGTCGGCCACCGCTCGGAGGAAGATAGGCAAGTGGAGTCAACTCAAATAGCATTTCAACTAACGACCTGCTCCAACGGAAGCATTCGACCGCTCGTTTAAAGACGCGAAACCGTGAGGTGTGAAGTAGTCTGGAGAATTCAAAAGGGGTGCGGGTGGGATTTCTGGGGCAAAAACAAATAGAACTACCACCCGTCGACTGCGTTGTACACGCAACCTCATATACCAGTAGGGCTGAGCCGCGCCCTCCGAACCATAGCAAGTGGTAGGAAGAAAAATGCCCTTAGCACGACTTACTCAACCTTTTATACTGGTTATTTCTACCAAGCTCCCCCACCTTCTGCCTTTTCTTTATTTCCTTTATATTTATGTCCTCTCTTTTTTAACGGACGGGTCTCGGCAATTGATAATAAACGATTGACTAGACGGCCATTTTATAGTCAATCACTTCACTTCGACGTCGGACGGGATCGTAGTGGCATTTGAGGTTTGTGGATTTCGTTTCGGGCGGCAAACGGGCCTGAGCAGATACAGAACAGTGAACTAGGCAGCGGCCGAGAGTGAACGATGTACAATGCAATGACTGGAAAGGTACAGACAGAGAAACATAGCCATGGAAGTTAGAGGTTAATAAAAGTCTAGAAAAAGAACTAAGCATAGTGGCAATGAGAATAGGAATACAATGCGGCTGTTAGACGGAAGTGGCAAGCGGCAGCAGACATCTGTCTGCTCTCGAATCCTTCCGGTAGATTGCGTAGCAATGTTTATGTGTAAGCAGCTGACACGGTCGTCCTACTTCGATGAAATAAGTGCCAGGGCCAGCAGGCTATTCAAGGTAAGGGATGAAATGGACGCCGAAAAAGTCGGGGGGTTTTGGAAAGGGTCGTGGGGATGTGGAATGGGACCGCAGTGGTTAGAGGAGCCAGTGGCGACAGGTGCTCCATATAGCACTGCAATCGATGGCAACATCGGCGACAGCCCACGGTGCCGATGACGACCTAGCAGTAACGCGAGCAATTGTCCAGTTATATACTGTCTAATGCAGCCTGTATACAAGCTCTTCCCCTTGGACCCGTTCCTCCTACTTTGTACAAATCGTGTGAAAGGCATGAGACATTTATCAGTGTAGCGGCCGTCGAAGCCGACCATTACTTTGTTCACTAGTTGTCTACGGATCACCTAAGCCGAATTCACCCAATAGTCCAGATAACGCGGGTTACTCGACTAAACTCCTGACATGCCCGACGAAGAGGAGAGAAGCAGTAATCTTTCGAGTAATATTATTGCGACTACCCTAAGAATAGTAAACGATAGACGCGAAAGGTGTAGCGGCTAAGAAAGCACAGTTCCCATATTTGCTATGAAAATAACCAATCAAAAGAACTTTTGGCGGCTGGCCCAAATGTGACGAAACAGACGTGGACAAAAAAGGTGAGATGTTGCTAAGTAGGTTGTGGGAATTGCTTCAGAACGCCGATCCTTCTAGCTAACTGACGACTATGATGGTATAGTGTAAACGCATAGGGAACTAAAAAGTAGCTCTTTGTATCACTGCCTCATTATCGTTACATGCCGTAGATAGCCGAATCAATGGTTGCATGCAACGGTCCGCGAAACACCGCAGCCAAGCTGGCATGGCCTGCAGGGTGCAGCTGCCATTCCGCCGTTGCACCCCATTGTCACCTGTTTCTCTGCACCACCTGCCTGGTAACTTGCTCCCTGAGTCTCCACTGGCGTAGGTCGCCGATAGACTATCCTGCACGGTTACACATACGAAAGGAGGTCACACAGAAAGAAACGGCTGACAGTGAAAGGTCTCATGAAGCCAGGCTATTAGGCTTAGGCAGTCGCGGCTGGCTCCTTTGTGGCTGCCGAAGCTGTTTTGTAAACGGCAGCTGTGTCCGGACAGCTGTTCATCTCGAAATTATTGAGAGCATTGTACGACCTCCTGGCTCTCCCCGTAGGTACTTTTCTCTGCATCACTTTGCAGTAAGCTCTCAGCACAGCGGTGCACCTAACATGACTGAGGTTGTGAGTTACCCTGTCTTGTTGCAAAATTTTTTCGTCGTCTCGAACAATTGTGATGCGGCTATACTTTATTTTAAATAGCTCTAGCTTCAATATTATTGAAGACTATAGAAGATAAAAGGAAAAGATTATTGAATAAAAAAAAAAGATGGAACAACAACGTTCGTTACGTAAGTACGCCTTCTTGTGTATTGTCTATGTCTTTCTCTATCATTTTCTTTAAGCAGTTTGCCTGATACAATTGTATAGCTCCTAAGAATCATTCATTGTTGCTGTGTTAGCCTTATTAGAATTGTTTGGTGAACAGCATAACATCTCGGTGTTGTTTATAATAAAGCAACAATTGACGGTCACTTACCCTGAACCAACAGTTTAGTGTAAGTGACCGTCTACGCATCTCACCTACTCATCTGCGATTAGAGACTATACGCGAAGGCCAGCCAATAGCCTATGAAACACAGGGCCTGCGCGGGTAGTTTTATGGAATACGGTTTCCTTACTGACAACTCTCAAACGTGACCGCCCCGCACACGTGACGTACGATATACATTTGTCACGTGCGTTGAGCGCCCATGTCACACGATATTCAGGGCTTCGAAGACCGCTAAAGTGAGTGTTATCTATAAACGTAGACGTCGCTATCTATAATATAATAGCGAACGGCATTCTATCGCCAGCAATGCACAGCGAGAATAGACAGTGTGCGGTAAGGCCATGCCAGTATCCCTTTTCCATGTCTATATTAATTACAAAAGGTCCTATGAAACAGTACGTAACACACTGGCAATGTATACGCTGGCGAAGTACGATGAAAAGCCGTCTGCTGTAAACTCAGTTGCCAAGCGCTATAAATTCTGAGATTCCTTCACTTAGAGGTCCTTCCTTCACGTCTTAGAGCTGCAAGTACAATCAATCAAAAACTGAGTTCTGCAGCTCTACTCTTCAAAGAAATGTCAGGAGTTAAATCATTTAAGTTTGATAAATGTGGTCGCCGTATTATTAGCTAACAACCAACCAAGTTCAAAGTCACTTCAAAGCCAAACCCAAATAAAACACCTGCGAATAGATCTTGCGTAACATGTAAAATACCCGTAAATACCAATGGTATTAGAGCTGTTTATGGTATTAGACGGTGTCAGTCCATTATAGAAAAGGCCTATTCAACGCAAAATACTGATAACTTATAATAGTGTACAATCATAATTGTTAAAGATTTCAGTTAGCAGAACCGCAACGATCTGGGTTAGCTAAACCACCGGACCATATGCTGGGAGAGTTGGTGCGCTTTAAGGCCCTTCGGGGGTGATATTGGCGACTAGGTCAGTGGCCGTGTCGTAGTCGGAAGTATTGCTCAGTGGACTGAAATAGAAAGCAGTGAAGTGAAAAGCCGTGAGATCGTTATTTAATAATCTAAGTTATCTCATTATTTTCAACCAGACGTTTTCTGGCTATGTCGATTTAAGGTGTCCCTTCCCAACTTTTGGTTTGACTCGGTCTCATACTGAGCTAAAAGCAATGATGTTTTTAGCCTAAAACTGGAAGGTTAGAGCGGTACGAAAGACGACTACAGGATCTGAATGAACCTCTTGCCCCTCCGTCATGCAAGCCAACGGAACTAATGATATTTATCGTAACGATTAGAGTCGTCCGAGGCTGTTGCAATGCACTATTCTAGCAATGAATCATCAAACTTGTAATAATGATTTTTTAAGATCTGAATCAAGTTTTCCGCAAACGTATTAATAAACGGATTTCGAGTTGATGTGTTATTATTTCTACGAAACTGTGTTGCATCGTTATCATTTAATTTAATAGTTATGGTACTACTAACAGTCGTAGATACTGCTCGAGAAGGTCAGGCCGAGCGTCGGCCACTGATTATCGAAGAACGCAGATGAAAGACTAAATCAAGCGTATTTGCCTTTGATATCATTGAACAATTACTGGAAAAGCTCACACGGGTTAGAAAGAAGTTGCTGTTCACCAGGGACTGAACAGCAGTTCTAATAGGATGAAAAACCTATTAACAAACGGTGTTGATGGAGTGTTTTAAGAACAACATTTTACAAATTTGGCCCTTGACAACTACTAAGCAATGTCCTAAAGATGAACAGTCAATTTCCTCTAAATCTTGTACTTTTTATAAAATTTATAAAAAAAGTTTTAATTTTTAAAAAATGTAAAATTTTATAAAAATTAGTAAATTGTAATTGCGGCACAAATGAACCTGTGCTTTGTTGTAGTGACTGTTCAACTCGTCAGGCCCATATTCTTGCCATGTATTGTTTATAATCTCTAACGACACTGTATGCAATATGCCCCATTGTGATTTTTTAAATAAAATTGCATAAATAACCGAACAGAATTTATGTCCTTAATCAGATTTAGTAAATTAACAAATTCTAGTGGAACAGCTTTTTGGATGCTCTGAGAGCCTTAACAGATTTTGCCTGCAAGCTCACGGACTCATTACACACTTTCACTAACTTATCAGTCGTAAACACGATTGTAAAGCGCACGATTTCGCTTTCCAGCTTTTTTGGGACGCTTCACTCAGCCGTAGCGACCCTGTCTGTTAACAGAGTGGGCACCTGGTCATCGATTTCTGGCAAGCATCGTACCTGTCTAGCTTAGTCGGTGACCGAAACAATGTTGCTGGAATAGCGGTACCGTTTTACTGTTCCGTACCAAAGGAATCTATCTATCCATCCATCTGCGCTGTTGGGTTCTTCTGGTTAGTCGGCGAGAATTAACATCTCAATGTGGACTCTTCCAGGCTTCAGTCACTAGTGAGGTAAACGCCATGATTCCAAGCAAACACAAACAGCAGTTCCACTCGTACCTCTACCCATAGTTTCACAATAGATATTTCATTTTGTTCTAGTGAGCCAAATTTGACTGGTTTGGGTCTTTAGCAATTGTAAGGACAGGATTGAAAGTAGAAAAATAATTTAGAAACAATTGCAGTGTAAATAAGAGCGCAATTTGTTGTGGCACTAACGTTTGTAGTCTAAGTCCGCGATTTTGCAGAATGGTTAAACGTACTAATAGCTAATATGGCCTTTCAAGATCAATGAATTATTTGACGAGATCCACGAACACTTTATGCAGCAGCATGATAAAGTACCTGTGTTCAACACTACTATATAAATGAAATCACCAAACTTGACTCAAACAAATAGAAATGAAACGTGAGCCTTACGGCTCAGTTGTAAACCGAACTAATAGAGCCGCTAGATCCTCGCACTTTACTCCTGTCCAGACAAAGTAAATGTCATTCATTTATTATCCTTTGCCTGGTGACCGAACTATTAGAGCAGGGCAGCTAAAAACGTTATTAGCGGAAAAAAAACTCCTCCTGTATGTTATATTGGAATGGATGTTCTGAATGGCTGAGACGCTACAGGGAGATATATGTTCTGAAAATTGCCATTTGATGAAAACGGTAAGACGCAACTATATATTAAGTATACGCTATATATATAACCTACATATTGCGCCAAGGATTACCGTAAAGCAAATCTCACGAGGATCAAGCCTTTACATACACGTAGTATAACATTATGCAGTTGACAGTCATAAAATGCCACAACCAATCGTGTTCAGAAAACGACCGCGTCTCGTTCATAGCCTTGTATAGGCTAACTTAAAAAACTTACAAACGTGTGCGTGTGGAGAGACTTTGTTTTATAATCGAATATCAATTTATCTTGCATGCCGCTTTTTTAACTAATCATCGTATCTGACAGATAAAAATCTAACTTTGCTTGAGAATAAGTTGGTCAAACGCGTCGGATTCGACAAGCCCAAATGACGTCTGCATCTATCAGATAAACAAAGTAGTATTAACAAGTGGGCGGATTACGTGTAAGCCTAGCGTCTGGATTAAAAATGCGTATCCTGCCCGATAGTACAGTGTAAGATTAAAAGCGTTCGGTTTATTGCAGAAAATCGGAATGTTGCTCTACATGTTGATCAGTGCAATGTTGATGGTAAGCAACACCAAAACAGTTTAGAACTAAAGTAAAGAGTACATCTAGCGGCAAAGTTTTTCTGTGCTTGGTTCGGTTGAAGCCTTGATCAAAAGTCCCCCGTAACGCACCGCTGTCACGCGACGCTTGTGCAGATACTTGAACGACAATAGATCATAAAAGTTACAATTATGATCATTATTAATAATAATAATAAATCAAATGATACGCCGCTAAGCGCTTGGTCAGGTAAGGAGATAGGATCGTCTGTGACGCCATCCCCGAAGCCCCGTGCCCAATATGGCATATGGTTATTTTATATATTACTAATTACGCTTTATCACGTTCTCCATTAATTATAGCTAGTAAGCGCTCCGGGGAGACTGGCATAGTAAAATGTATGTCAACAGATTCTTTGCAGGCACAATTTTTACCGAACGCCTCCGGCATCTGTTCTGTGACAATGTTCCGATATGGCATTTTATGAAAGTCTATCATACAGTACTTAATTGTAGAAAACTGCGGCATAGTGATGGCTAAAAATGTAAACCTAAAATTTATGTTTGTGAGATTGAAGCTTGTCCAGAAAACTCCCTAGCTATAGGCACAAGCGCATTCAGCAAGTGATCTCAACGTTTTTTATGCTTGCTATTTTTCGTTGCCGAATTACACACTGTTGTTTTAGGTGTGTGTGACTTGTATATATATAATGTGACTTGTGGGCCATAACCCATAGCTGGTCGATTTTATTCAAGAAACGATAGCGTACACAAAAATAACCAAGCCTTATTTGCTTGCGAGGCCTTTCCATCGTAGTGGAGCCTACTTGACGTGGACAGCCGACCGACTAGTTGAGCATTCAACACAGAGCGGTTGTTGTTTGCATACGATGAAATTTGTGATTAATCCATTGTTTTTACTACCAGTTTACTCCGGACATTTAGTATGGTTACGTTGTTGTACATTCAGCTCGTACTTCCCTTCGCATTGTTACAAACACGATTTGAACACCTCTATTCTATTCATTTCGTACCTTCACCATACGCACTACCCAGTGCTAAACGATATTATGTTTCTTCCAGATTTTGTCGTTTCCATCAGAACTAAAATAGGCCCTTCCCGTTACGAATTAGCATTTGCCTGAAGTCATCAAATCAACATAGGAACGACTCGAAGCACAGCGGCACTATTGTGAAAACATTTCAGGCAATAATAAAATTAAGGCCTGCTGCAGGTGGCAGGCCCATAGATCTAATCCCTACATCGAATTATAGACCCCATGTAGGCTGTTTGTTCGACGGCCGTGGTGTCCCGTGTAACAGTTTAACAGTGCTATCTTCAAAGGGCTAGAGCAGCAGTTTCGCGTGAACTGCAGATATCGCGAGGTGTTTCAGGCAAACTAATGGCCCATATCCGATAAACGGCCATTATTTTGTAGGTCGTTAACGTGTGGGAAGATAAACAAACGAGACAGACAATTGTACTAATGAATGCACAGTACGCAGTATGATGATACGTTAACACCAGGACCCGGAAAGCAACTGCTCGTGGAACGTCTACAGGCCCGTTACTAGACGTGTTCATATGCCTTTTCATAATATGGTTTGCGTCCGTGTGTCGGCGGGTGTGACGGCGTGTATCTTCGTGAATAACAATTGCCGTACCTCTGCCAAACGTGTCTGCGTTCGTTTAATGGAAGCTTATTACCCTTTGACTAATTATCGTATTATTTCTTGCCCGCACTCGTGTTACTATACCAATAGTAAGATCAATTTCCAACAGAGCTTGAAAGACGAGCTATGTTGGCCAGTAATCACTTCGAAAATATATGATGTTATCGATTCACGAGTACGTTGCACGACGAATAAACATAAAGTTCTTGTGTTAATACTGCATGTATATTTATTTGAACTTCTATACAATTGTCGAGCTGATGCCAAAAACGGTTTTGATAAAAAACTACACAATGCTAACCAGTGTAACTGCCTCGAATAATTTTTTAAAGCAGCTAAAAGAACCCGGCAAAAAGGTCGCGCGTTAATGTTTTCACTAGCGGAACGAGCAAGAATAGCATGAAAAACATTTGCTACAATATAAACATAACCTACATGAAACTAGTCGGACTTTACTGTCTAGAAGTAGGGTTCGAAACCATTGCATCGTGGATATATATATTGAAGCCTTGTGTTCTCCCTATGATCTTACAGTATCTATTCACGAAAATGGGGTCCAAGGGCTCTGTCGGCCAAAGCTCACGTCTCATATGTTACACACGTGTTACAGAATTGTCACTTTGAAAATGTGAAGGCTAAGTAAAAATATTTACCACATAAACTGACTCGAAACCAGCTGAAAATATAAAAGGAACCGCTTAG
Organism: Varroa destructor; assembly: GCF_002443255.2. Lineage (NCBI taxonomy): Eukaryota > Metazoa > Arthropoda > Arachnida > Mesostigmata > Varroidae > Varroa > Varroa destructor. The sequence goes on along the minus strand of NW_019211458.1, from coordinate 22,984,019 downwards.
AACCATGGTTCAGTCGCTACTGCTGGCCGTAGGGGGACTGAGCGAGGGAATGGCGGTGGTAATATAAAGCAGGTTCGTTATGGTAGCACTTGCAGGAATGGATCGGCTGCTATGTGATGCTTCATATAAGTGAAACAGTAAATTCAGCTCAAGGAGCTCATGGATCGTTGACATACAAGTCTCAAATGTGCGGTCTGGCTATTTGATGAGAACGCTAGACCTTATCTGCATGCCTCAGTTACTTTCTGGCTTAAGCAAACAAATGACCCACTTATGCTTTTGGTCGGTGTCTGTGTGATTGAAGTGGTAGACAAGCATATCCCACTATCGATTTACTTGGAGAAACCACGGAGAGAGGTAATGCATATGGGAACATAACACTGGGCATGCGGCTATCGAGGAACTGCCGCAGCACTGCGACAAGTGTGAACGAGACTACTCCTAACCCATCTAAAAATCATCACTCTAGCCCAACCAGTTTAAGGTTTACTCGATTCCAAAGTCCGCCGGATTTGCCTGTAGCAGCTATTTTACAATACCCACATGTATGAAGACATGCCTAATGGAAATAAATAAAGCCGGCAGAAAAACCTTGAGTCATGACTCTCAGTGTAGTAGTTGAAGCGCTCCAGGCCCGTAACTTTTTTTTCTATATTTATACGTTGAAGTCTGATTTAATTTAAATTGCTTCAATCTGAAGGCACGAGCACAACAAGTTCTACAAAAAATAACAGATACTGTTAATTATTGACGTACAAACATACTTCAAGGCCAACATTTCGGCGGTGCGTACAAGATCTACAAACTAAACATACACATATGCCGTCCCTCGGGTCATTTAATCTAATGGTGACGGATCGAAAGTAGTTCCCGTTATGTTATAAGGAAAAGTTAATGACGCTAATCGATACCTGTCGACCGCGTATATTTATCGTGTCCAAATGAATAATTAGATACACTACTGATTGTGTTACGAACAATTATTGTGATGCACTGCTCCGTAAATATGGTGTGTCTCGGCGTCCGAAGCTGGCTGAAAGAGGGAAAAAACTTGGTCCCTGTTAGTATTTTAAACAGTGTTTGTAATAGATTGGTAATATGATAAGAGAAATGTTGTTAATGAACAATATCTATTACGTAGATTTTGAACTATGATACGTAATGGCAAATATGTTGAGGCTCTGGGATGCCCCACCTACAAAAGCCGACAAGCAGCTAATTGGCCTTAGAGGAACTTACGTCTACAAGTACGACAAATGTTGCCTGAAGCTTAAGCGACCGCTAAACGCTTTGCATAGTACAGAAACGTGCAACTCAATAGAGAATTGGCAAGTCCATACCTACGCTCTGACCGGCACCGTCAAAGAATGCCCGAAACTGTTCTGTAAAATGCACCAAATGCATACCAGAAATGGTGACTTAGAAATGACAAACCGACACGTACGGCCTTACGGTCGGATGACTGTCACCGATCCCTAGCTCTTCTGACACCGACTTATTTTCTATATTGAGAAGCTGGGCCTATCGGTAGATGTTCATTGGAGCCGTCCTGTCTGCGTTCGTCACATTGGTGCCAAGTACCAAATCCTCCTTCTCGATGTTTCATCCGTACTGTCGCTATCCAATATAGATATATCCAGCAATTAAGTTTTCAAAGAAACTTTTTTTAGAGTCTAGTATGTTGAAATGCAGGCGTGTTAGGCAGGATCTAACAAATGGAAAAATCGAAAGAAAACACCTTGAGGACAAACAGGTACAAGTAAAAACATTGCGTCGTTCTCGCAGACAAACGAATGATAGCTACCGCAGTTTAGAGCGTAATAAGTACGCTTCAGTAGGTCGGTTGCCCGCTTAGTCTATGCTACAAATACAGATACGTTACAATATGAATCTTGTTTCATTCGATTTCATTATGATTTACAAGTAGACTTCAAGAACTGCCGCGATCTCGGCTAAACTCTGCAAAGAAAAACCGACCGGATCGACGTGCAGTTCGACGTCCCGTATAGCCATACGAATCAAAGGTAAGGGCAAGTTTCCCGCTCGCGGCGGACCTGTTTGTCTGGTTCTGCGCATCACAGCTGAAAGACATAGGGAACAAGCAGCAAAGAGAACTTTACCTGCAATGTCAACCCCTTATCTTGTCGACTGACCTAGGAAATAGGAGAGTTATCGGTTTTTGTAGCTCCCTAGGGAAGGCCCATTTCACTGGTACCCTTATGATCCCATGCAGACTTCCCTATAACTCGGCGGCGCCCTTTTATATTCCTGGACTAACTCAGCACTTCGCTTTATTCGACTGCTTACTAAAACGAATAGATCGCTTACGCAGAAGCGCGTTCTAGTGTTTTTTTTTATTCAGAGGTTGCCACCGCCTGCAATATATCACGATTGGTGCTAATGTGCGAATATTTGTTAGACCAATGCGTAAAATGCGTGATTAGAGGTTTGGAGGATTACATAGAGTAGACCTCTCGAAAAAAAGCGATACATAGTGATTTACAGCTTTATAGAAGAAGCACGTTTGCTGAATTATTCGTCCACGCGTTGTCAATAAAAGCTGTATGGGTTTGCGTAGAGTCGCGCAGAAAGCTTGATCATCGCGTTGCTGGGCACGTATAAAAGGCCTGTGCAATATAACGAGTCCTCTGCGTATGATCATATAAGCCTAATCGAAGAAACCGGTAACGACAGCACAAATACGTCTAAAATAAAAGCTGATCAAACCATCCTGTAGTAAACCGAGTAAAATTGTACGATATTATACAACGTAATATCGAAACAATTTTAAACAGCTTTGTTTTTCAGGGCGTCAAACATTTCGAAATCTTTCACATGGCTGCAGCCTTTCCATGTATCTACTAACGATTACTCATCCGGTTTTTTTGTATCCTTATCAGGCTTTCGTTGCTTCCCATGTGTATATGTTGATGCGATAAAAACGGTCATCTTCACAACGGCTTTTCGATGCGAAACAAGTTACCTCATTACGTATTCGCCTGCCTATGATTTTCGTATAGAGGGAAAGATGTATTACAATGTGGCTTACGTTACTTAACTTCAATATTTTGAAGAAAGTCAATCCAAGCTTTTGCCTGTAGCGCTTGGCAATAGCGTCACTGGCCCTTAACAATCGTAATCGTTACGCTCTCTTTAAGCGAAGCTATCGTTAGCCTGGCCACTTAATCGGCAGTAGCGACACGTCGAAAAACGTCGTAAACTTGCTAGCGTATAGCTAATATTCCGCTAGGATATCTTAGCAAGATCAACCTTCCACGCCATTGGTTTCGGCTGAAAAGGTCTTCTTACATGGACAGCGTTCGCCGACTGTCGCCGCCTTTCGTGTCTAATCATACTTGCCAATGCGCGAGTGTTAAGCGCGTTTGCTAGGCGGTGAATCATTGGGGCATATTTTAGAGCGGCCGTTTTTCTCTGTTGATGACGCTTCAAAAAAAGTGTCCACTATACTGACTATAGCAGCTACTTATTTGAATCTCACATGTTCCTGCGAGCGTTCTACGTTCCTTTCGTATAAAAGTAAAATACAATGAACATGAAATACTAACAAATGAAGTCCCGTAATTGCTAGACTGTAATTTGTGTGTCGGCACTTATCTCCTGCGATCATTTTCCTTTTAGCCATCGAATATCTTCAAAGGGGCAAACAGCCTAATGCTAACAACTTACGCCTTGTCCGCAAATATGCACAGTGTATACATCTAAACGTATCGCTCCTAACTGAACGTGATAGGGTCAAACAGCAACGTACACATGTGAAGTTTACCGTTTTTCTAGGCGTCCTCGATCGCTCGTATAAAGCTGTTTACCATTATCGCCACTACAAGTGAAAACCAGGTGTGAACGACGACGAGCGTATTGTTCGATTTTATATGATCAGAGTGTTTGTAGTCTGAAAACATGACACCTGGTTTGTTCAGCTTACCAAGTACTGGCCTGGACAGCTGGCAAGGCATACGGGTGGCTTTTAGGTGTATGCTTGTGATGACTCTTACAGCAGGTAAACCAAAACCATTTGCTATTGTTCCATAGAAACCGGCTAAATTTATTTTTGTTTTTATTTTGTATATTAGGATAGCAGACGATGACTGATATTTGTAAAACGTATTGATTTTGAAGTCGGTGTCTCGATACGGGCTGTTGGTTTACAACCAAAATAAAACCTGCTTCAATGGAGAAGTCTCCGCCCAATCTCTTATTAATTGCAGGTTTATATCTTCTCTAACTATAAACCTACTTTAGCTCTCGTCCCCTTTTTACATTGTAGCAGAAATTGACTTGAACCCGCTGTGTTATGAAACTACGGCCTGCTTTGTTTATCGATTAGGTTTTAGTACAGTTTAAATTGATACGTAGTTTGTCCTAAATCTCCTTAGCCATATGTAGCCTACATGCTATATGGGTCGAAATTCACGTTTGTTCAAAGGCCCACTTACGTATATATTTATCGTGTGATGCTCCCATGAACGGCTTTTGAGCAGATCGTGTAAAATTATAAATGACCGTCTTACTAATTCCGCCTCAAAAATGACTATGTCGATTTAATACCTTATGTTGTTTATAAAAAATGTTTAATAATAAATGTTTTTATACAGGTATATAGGACGAGACAATCAGTGCGTAGTATTATATGTTGCTGAGGACTACTAAGACATAAACGTAGCGATGAGGATGATAGCACGTTCAAAGATATTCAAAATGTTACTTTAAATACCGCGGACCGTCAATCCGTCCACTCTTTTACGAGAAGGAAAACTTTAAGGAAAAAAGTTTACATCTCATAAATTGACAGCAATTACAATATCGTATTAAATGTCCTAGTAAGCTTCCAAGGACTCGCATCTTTGTTTTTGATTACCTATCGTTCCGCCAATGAGATCATGGCAATCTAATTATAAAAACCACAAGCCGAGAGTGCTATAAATATAACACATACCTGAACGAAAATTTCATGTCAGACCTCAAGTTTAAACGTAATATCCGAGAGTTTCGTTTGTTAGGTGGTGTCCGTTCAGCCGGTGTGATGTATGTGGGCATCATGAACCACTTTAGGGCGACTCGCGAGGAGGCTTCTTGGCCACTTTCGGTTATGGGGGCGATGCTCAGCCTAATCAGTGAGTATAGCATGAGTGAGCATAGAAAGAAATACTTGAAAGTTATCCGAGTAACTTAGGTAGAGAAATCAAGTGGTGGGTATATAATCATGTTCAATAGATACGTAAGATCTTTGGCTCAGTTGAAATAGTCGTGCAAAAAATAATAAAAACAAAGGTTTCAATTGTATGGTGTGCGATTTGATTTCACCAAAGATTTAACAGCATGTCACACTGATGCACCGAACTTATATAACCCACACGATGTACGAGTGGCTGCCTAACGAAGTGGATCGTTTACGTAAAGTTTCATATATACACGCATACTAATATCGTGCTAAACACTATTATTTTTACATATGGTTTCAATATAAATGCACTATCGTTTGTCAACATCTTTTTTACAAGCCAACATACAAGTTTGTGCCGCATTTTTTAACTCAAGGTTCAGCATATAGTTATTCTAATAATTTAACCTATAGATGGAGAATGTAATTTCTCTACTGTTAGTTTCATTAAAATTGGTTAAAAACTGTGGTGCCTTCTTAGCGAGTCTCTCTCGAAGGCGATAAGGATTATTTGGTAGGGAACAAATCGTTTACGTGTTGAATAGCGGGTACAATGGCTTCCGAGCACTCTTCACTGCTTCGAACACAACCTATAGACGGTGGGGATGTACAATATGTAAATTTAAGAATATCTAAAAGTGCGCTTTTTACTAATAATTATTACTAATAATGTTATCTCTGTAAAAATAGTCTCGTACTTTCTATTTGGTAAATATTTGACAACACAACTTTTTGAGGTATTCACCGCAGAATTTTTGTCTGGGCTGCATTTGAGAGTTTTTCCCATATTGGGTCATCAAAGTATGCTTCATCTTCATTCCTGACCATGATTTATATCACCAGTGAGAGTGCCTGGTAAGGCCGACGAACTGTGTAGGCAAATAAATATTCTTCCAATTCTTAATATTTGAAGAATATTGTTCATTTTCTTTAGTTATTTGTCCAAATTTGCGCGGAACGCACGCGTAGTGAATATATTTAAGGATAGTGACGACCGCACTGATGCAACAAATCCTAAGGAATTCAAAATGTGTCAGAAACAAAGAAAAATCTCAAACTTCTTTTTTTTTCCTAAGGTTGACCGTTTTCGAAGGCTAAAACTGCGATTCTATTGTGAATTGCCTCACACCTGTTTGTCCGCTTTATTCTTGGGCTCGATATGGCCTTCCACGAAATAGTCCTATTTATCCTGTCTGTTTTCGAACTAGTCAATAATTTAGAAGATAATACAACGATTGAAAATATTTTACTCAATGTGATAAAAAAAAATCATCATGTACGATACCTAAACTCCCCAATTAACTCTAAGCACTCAGTCAGAATGTCTTGACATAGCTAGGGGATTGTAAGAGTCTTCTCTGCAAGCTGTCTGTCAATTCACTGTATTTAAACACAGTCGCCTTATACATGGAAGCGTAAAGCGATTTCTCTGACGTACGAATTTTGTAGAATATAATGTATAAGCTGGACCGTTTAATAATAACAATGTTGATACGAACGACGAAGCCTGTAAACAAAACATTAAAATTATGTCTGATTAGCTAAATTTAAATATTCGATCCTATTTGACCCGTTTCGGTACCATCCCAAATGGATCTGGACGGATTATTATGACAGCGTCAGGAGATCATAGCGATTAATACTGAGCCAACCGAGCACAAATATCCAATACGATAGTACTTCTGTCGAAAAGTCGGTTGGCATTAGCAGACGACCGAAAGCACAGCTTGTACTCATGCCATTGACACGCAATGAGCTTCGTTCAAAAGAGAATCGAACTAGCAATAGACGTTATTACCTTAAACGGAAACCTCCTTTGACCTGAACCTTGAATTAAGGACAAGTAAGGACGCTGTTGTCCCGCTCAAGTGTTTCCGATAGTACTTTCGCTGCATGCAGCCTTTGCCACTTGGGTGTTCCATGGCGCTCTCGGCGTTGCAATAACAGAGAACAAAGGCTAAGTAAACTTGGGTAAGGCTGCCTTACTAAGCGAAATCAGCGAAGCCTCTCATTGTTTGATTCAATAGGTTAAGAAAGAAAGCTAACGACTATTTCTTTCTTTAGCCATATATATAAATTTATAATA